>NC_057812.1:423232891-423579916 GCF_018294505.1 Triticum aestivum | reverse complement strand
GCCCGTGCTAGCCGCCGTCGCCGCTTGTCGCCGCCGCCCCGCAAGCCGCCGCCCAGCCACCCCGCCTCACCGGAGCCCCTCGCCGGAGGTACCGCGCCGGTTCCGAGCCGCCGATTTTTTTTTTAAAAACTGTTCGTTTTTTTTAGAAAACCTAGATTCGTTTTTTTCGGATCGCCGTTTTTTCAGTTTTCCTGTTTAGCGGACGTTCGTCTGTACGTTAATTTTAACCAACGGTTCTTCGCCGTTAGTTACAGCTAACGAACGCTCGTTCGTTAGTCTGTTCGTCAGTTTTCTTTTATCGGATTTATCTGCGATTATTCTCGATCGCGATTTCTAATCCGATGTTAGTTTCTGTTTATCTTTTCGCTCGTTAGTCGGAATCAGGCGATTCAAGCACCTAGATCTTCGTCTCGAGACCCTCTTTCTGTTTAATCAACTTGAACAAGTTTTTGCTACTGTAAAATTTGACCTAGGTCTAGATTAGTAAACGGATCTTGTTTCTTTCTCCATTTGAGTTTCGTTGCTCCGTTTGATTTGATTCTTTTGCTAACCGGAGTTCTTAAGTTGAACTTTCTGGTCAACCTCTTTTATTTGAGTTTTGCTTGCGCATTCTTTGCTTGTTGCTTATGTATGTTATTGTTTGTTTGTGATAGAACACCCGGAGTGCGAAGCGTGCTACTACGAGTGTCTAGGTTTCGCAAATCGCCAGCAAGGCAAGTAACACTTTGATCATATTCCTTTATCACCCAGTTTTTATGCATTAGTACCAATCCTCAAACATTGCATGATTAGGATGTCATTAACTTGTGGGTTGGGAAGTAGTTGTTGAGGTAGAACCTATTACCCTATTACATTCAAACCCTGGGGAGTTACTTCTACGCGTTGCTTATATTGCTATGCTATGCTCGTAGTCGTGGTTTGGGTTTGAGTGAAATCCATGACAGATGTGAGTTTGTTAATTAATGGTTCAACTTAAGGTGGCAACTTAAATACATCTGGGTGGATTAAGCCACCTGGAGTACCCAGTGTTGCCTGTATTTTTGGAAATCCCGGAGTACCCGTGTGATCTACCTATGGACCGCCACCCAGGCTCAAAGGGAACTCAGATTATTCATGCTAGAAACTTCCGTGTGCAGCCACAAGCTATTATGGGTTTTAGCATAGTTGAGTAAGTTATGTGAAGCTCTTGAAGAGGCAGATCAACAGGTTGCGGGATGTAGGTTTGGTATGGTCTGTCCGGAGTAGAGAGTTAATGTTTCTGAAAGACTGTGTCTCAGTCATCCGTTTCTCAAACACCATGTAGTGCGAGAAATCCAACGGAGGAGATCGAGTCTTGTGGGGAAAAGTGTGCAAACCTCTGCAGAGTGTACAATCTAATCATGGTTAGCCGTGTCACTGGTTATGGACAAATCTTGAGTATCTAGTACTTGGGTTATCACATGTATCTCATCACTCTTAATTAATACTGTTGGGTTGTTAACAACTTTAGTTGGGATTGAGTTGGAGGAACATTCTCAATTTTTGCTCAACTACCATGATAGTTAAATTAAAACCTATTCCTTTGTTGTAGGAAAAAAATGGCTTTTCGCAAAAACTATAACCATAGAGATTTCCACAGCCAAATATGCATGTACTGATAGCATTATTCTACTCTTGCTCTACTGTGTTACATTGCCAGCATATTCCATGTGCTGACCCGTTTTCGGGCTGCAACGTATTATGTTGCAAACTTTTTAGACGAGGAGTAAGGTTCGTTAGGTCGTTGTCATGCAGCTCAGCTATGCCGTTGGAGTTGATGGACTCACTTTATCTTCCAAGCCTTCCACTGTTATCGCATTAGATGGCCTTAAGCCATATTATTGTAATAAGTTCTCTCTTGAGACATTCAATGTAATAAGTGTGTGATTTCCACTCTGTTATAAACCCTTCGAGTACTGGGTGTGTCCGCATTACCGATCTAGGGATGACACTGAAGCACAGAGACTTGACCATCTGAGGTCGGGTCGCTACATAGCCACTGCCAGAAACCCTAGTCTTTTCAGTCTCACCGATAGGGATCTCGGTCTCACCGAGATGGGATTGTAATCTCTCTGTTTCCCTTCATAATGTTTTGGTCAAACCGAGATGAGCGATCGGTCCCACCAAGATTGTAATACAAACTCTCTGGTTCCCTTTCATAACACTTCGGTCCAACCGAGATGAGCGAATTGGTCCCACCGAGTTTGCCTGACCAACTCTCTCTTAGTCCATTACCAAAATCGGTCTCACCAGGTTTGTGTAATCGGTCTCACCGAGATTACGTTATGCCCTATCCCTAAAGGAATCGGTCCCACCGAGTTGACATGTCGGTACCATCGAAATCCTAACGTTCACATTTAGAACTAAATCGGTCTGACCGAGTTGTATGATTCGGTCCCATTGAGTTTGGTGATTTGTGTGTAATGGTTAGATTTTGTGTGGAGGCTATTTATACCCCTCCACCCATTATTCATTAAGAGAGAGAGCCATCAGAACATGCCTACACTTCCAACACATATTTTCTGAGAGAGAACCACCTACTCTTGTGTTGAGGTCAAGATATTCCATTCCAACCACATAAATCTTGATCTCTAGCCTTCCCCAAGTTGCTTTCCACTCAAATCATCTTTCCACCAAATCCTAATCTTGTGAGAGAGAGTTGAGTGTTGGGGAGACTATCATTTGAAGCACAAGAGCAAGGAGTTCATCATCAACACACCATTTGTTACCTCTTGGAGAGTGGTGTCTCCTAGATTGGTTAGGTGTCACTTGGGAGCCTCCGTCAAGACTGTGGAGTTAAACCAAGGAGTTTGTAAGGGCAAGGAGATCGCCTACTTCATGAAGATCTACCCGAGTGAGGTAAGTCCTTCGTGGGAGATGGCCATGGTGGGATAGACAAGGTTGCTTCTTCGTGGACCCTTCCTAGGTGGAGCCCTCCGTGGAATCGCACAACCGTTACCCTTCGTGGGTTGAAGTCTCCACCAACGTGGATGTACGATAGCACCACCTATCGGAACCACGCCAAAAATCTCCATGTCTCCAATTGTGTTTGCACACTCCAAACTCCTCCCTTTACCTTCATATGCAATTGTTTTACTTTCCGCTGCTATACTCTTAGAATTGCATGTGTTGGTTGACTGCTTGACTTGTGCTAAGTTGCTAAAATCTACCAAGAACTAAAATTGGGAAAAGGCTAGATTTTTATTTGGTCAAGTATTCTAATCACCTCCCTCTAGACATACTTTCGATCCTACAAGTGGTATCAGAGCTTTGATCTCCATTTGCTTTGATTTCCATAGCTTTTGGTGGTCATAGCCTTGGTTTCACAGCCTAGGAGAGTATGGCGTCTAGCGAGGGAAATTACCACCATAGAGGTCCTTACTTTGATGGTACAAATTTTGCTAGTTGGAAGCATAAGATGAAAATGCATATTCTTGGACATAACCCCGCCATTTGGGCTATTGTGTGTATTGGCTTGCAAGGTGAATTCTTCGACGGGAGAGAACCAAACTGTGAAGCTACCGCGGAAGAGTTGAAGATGCTACAATACAATTCTCAAGCTTGTGATATTCTCTTCAACGGATTATGCCCCGAGGAATTCAACAAAATCAGCCGTCTTGAGAATGCAAAGGAAATTCGGGATACTTTGATTGATATGCACGAAGGTACCGAATCTGTCAAGGAATCCAAATTGGATGTGCTTCAAAGTCAGCTTGACAAGTTCAAAATGAAGGATGGTGAAGGCGTCGCTGAAATATACTCTAGGCTTGCTCTCATCACAAATGAGATTGCCGTCTTAGGAAGTGAAGAGATGACCGATAGATTCATCATCAAGAAGATCCTAAGAGCGTTGGATGGAAAATATGATACCGTGTGCACATTGATCCAAATGATGCCTAATTACAAAGATCTCGAGCCAACGAAAGTTATTGGAAGAATTGTTGCTCATGAGATATCACTCAAGGATAAGGAAGAGCTTCACAACAAGTCAAGTGGTGCTTACAAATCCTCGTGTGATGCTCCCACATCATCAAGTGAGAAGCAAACCTTCAACGAAGAATTGAGTCTAATGGTGAAGAACTTCAACAAGTTCTACAAGAGTAGAAGCAAGGAAAGAAGTTCCAAGTCAAGGTCCTACAATGACAAAAGATCTTCTAGTCATGAGCGCAATTGCTACAATTGTGGAAGACCTGAACACTATTCCAATGAGTGTACGGCTCCCTACAAAAGAAGAGAAGATTCTCCCTACAAAAGAAGAAGTAGAAGAGAAGAATCACCATCAAGAGAGAGAAGGAGTAGAGATGATCGTTATGAACGAAGACCCTCTCGGAGAAGCAAGGACTCGGAAAGGAAGGACAAGTCATCAAGGAGCTACACAAAAAGAAGACATCAAGCTCATGTTGGTTAATGGGTATCCGGTTCTGACTCCGACAATCACTCCGAAAGAAGTTATCACTCTGACTCTGAATATACTCAAGATGAAGGTGTTGCCGGACTAGCACTTGTGACAACCAACTCCGTCGACATATTTGACTCACAAAACGAACGAATTGGGATATGCTTCATGGCTAAAGTCCCAAAGCTAACACACCCCGAGTATGCTGATTTCAATAGTGATGAAGATGATTTGCTAGGAGATGATGATTTACTTGTTGACAACTCTAGTTATGAAAACTATGATGAGCTTGCTATTAATCATGCTAATCAAGATAAAACGAATGACGATGATAAGAAGGAGATTGAGTGCCTAATTATCTAAAGAACTAAACACTCTTAAGTTAGCTCATGAAACTACCTTGGAAGATCATCGAGAACTTTTAAAGACTCATGACAAGCTACGCTTTGAAAAGCTCAACCTTGAGCAAGAACATGAGTTTTTAAAGGCAATCAATGATGATCTTCGCAAGAAAAGTTCTTCTTACATTGCCAAGCGTTTACTCTTGTCTACTTACATGCCACAAGTTAAATCTAGTAACAAGAACAAGAAAGATTCTACATCTAGTAGTAACAACAATCACGATAAATCCAATGTTGTTGCTTCTAGTAGCTCTCTTGATTCCACTAATGATTCTCTTAGCCAAGTTACACTTGAGCAAGAAAATAGCTTATTGAAGGGAATTATAGAGAAAGGTGTTTACAAGAGCCTTGCTGAAAGTAAGCAATTTGAGGAAATTGTACGCAAGCAAGGAAGACACCGGAAGAATCAAGGTGTTTATTTTGAACGATAGTTCAATGCCAATGGAGTTGAGTGGGAAGAAGATCAATACCCCAAGATGAAGTTTGTTCCTCAAGAAGAGAAGTATGATCCTACTTCTTTTAAAGGAACACAATCTCAAGATGATCTTCCACCACAAGACCACAAGCTAAAAGGCAAGGACAAGTTTCAAGAGGAGATTGATGCATTCGAGGAAGCACCTAAGGCCTTGGTCAAGTGGGTTCCCAAGACTACATCAAGTTCTACTTCATCAAGCACGACTACAACTCCAAGGTTTCCCATCAAGATGGTGTGGATCCCGAAGAAGAAGAACTAGAGAGTTCTTGAGGGTGACTCCGCCAACACACTTCACTCATATCATTTTGGTGAAGACAAGTGCAAACAACTTTCATATCTTGCACTAGTTCAAGGAGTCACAAACCCTCTTGTTGGGAAGACAAGGGACAAGGTATTGAAAGTGCAACTCATTCCAAAGGATTGCTCTGAATGATCTACATCATCATTGAGCATCCACATCTTCAACACCTACATGAAGTCATCATCGACAAAACCCAAGGTTAGTTGATCCATCTTAGGTGCGATATCACATCTAGGGGGTGCTTTACTCTAATAAATTGAGTTAAAGCAACTCTAATGGTGTGAGCATAACAATGCTTTATGTAAAAGTGGTAACCCCACTTGTGCTTAAACGATGAGTATGACCTATGATCAAGTGTTCTCATTTTACTCCTAAGTCAATATACTCATATATAGATGACCTAGTCATCGCCAATTGCTTGATAGATACTAGAGTGTTTGTGCATGCTTTGTCACATATTTCATCTGCCATTTTAATTGTGTGAGCATGTTGGTTGCATATTTCTCTCATTCGAGGACATCCATTTGTTGCTTTGATTGTTTGGCTTTTTCTCTTTTGCCAAATGGATGAACAAGAATGCCTAAGAACTCCCTCTAGCTATCTATGCTTTTCTCGTCTCAAACTCTATTCATGCTACATCACAAAGTTTGAACAAGTCAAATTCGAACCACTCTGTGTGAGGAGCACTTGGAGTTCCCGATTCGTCATAGACTTAAACTTCCAAAACCTCTTTGTGTATTTCGGTCTGACCGATTCATCCTTTTCATTCCTACCGAGATCACTTAGTGGATCTAGGTTTTCAATCTCGGTGCAACCAATTAGAACCTTTCGGTCACATCGAGTTGCAGTAACTGCCTATAGTCTTGCATCTTGGTGCCATCGAGTTGTTCTACTCGGTCACACCGACAGGGTCAGGTTATATATACTGACGGGTCAAATTTTGGAAATTTTCCGAAACCTCTTCGCCTGCACATAACCTACTCTGCCTCCTCGGGTCTCTGGATCATCCTCTTGTCACCAGCGACCTCCCGCCGCTGGTCTTTGCCGCCATCAACGGCAATCTACCCCGACGTTGCCGCCGTAGCAAGTTCGCCGCCAAACTAGGGTACGCACTTGATATTTGTGCTAATCCATAACTCTGATTCTTAGCACATTGCTTTGCCATGGTTCTTGCCACGAATGAAATCATCATGTCCACTGAAAACATCCCATAGATTAGTTTTGATTTGAAAATTTAGGTTTAGGTCTTCCCCGGATTCATCTCGGACCGACCGAGTTGTAGAAATCGGTCTCACCGATTTGGCTTAGTCCATTGCACATGCGTTTTTGGTTTGGTGGAAAATTGCAAATCAGTGTGATCGAGTTCAATTCTCTGTGAAACCCTAGCAGTCTTGGTGCCACCGAACTGTGACGCGGTTTGACCGAGTTCACTAGTTTAGGTTCCAAAAACTACTTTGGTATCACCGAGTTTACAAATCGGTAGACCCGGAATGCTTTCTGTGAGCAACTAAAACTAAATTTTTGGGTCAATTGTTTTGCAAAACTCCTGTACTTTGTGTTTCTCATCTTCTCCACCTCATCTATAATCTATTCACAGGGTCTTCTGACAGTTTGCCTACACGATGTCTGATCAAAGTTATAGCCAGAACAAGTCTGAGGAGCAGGTTCAACTGAGTGAGGGCACTAGTCCCTCAAGCTCTTCTAATGATGGAAGCAGGAGCACTCCAAGTAACTTGCCAAAGGCAACTACCAGGACCAAGAAGAAGAGAACTTTTGATTCAGAGGATGAAGATTATGTGGCCATTGAGGATGAGGCCAATTCAAAGAAAAAGGTGTTGAAAAAGGAGTATGGCTCAGCTGCTACAGTCAATCCAGGGATGCATAAGAAGGCACCAGCAAAGAGAGTCCCCATGTCTAAGGCCATAGCATCCACTACCGAAACCTACAAGCCATATGAAGAGGCTGCTGGAGAAGGAAAGAAAAGAAAGGAAAGGGTCAAGAAGACCACTTCCAGAGTGTTTGGCAGATCATCAATTATGAGAGATGATGATGACGAGGAAGAGGATGCTGCACCAGCTCCTAAGGCACAAAAACTCATGGGAGATGCAATTAGATTAGGGGCTGCTCCATCTAAGACCAAAGTTGCTCCCAAGGCTACTGCTCCAGCTCAGAAGCCTAGACCCACGAGAAGCACTAGAAACATTCCTGCTGAGGAAAAGAACAAGGCCCTAGTGCCTGAAGCTGCTGAAGAAGAAGATGACTCAGTTGTGTTGAGGAAGCTAAAACCCAAGATCCCCGACCACAATGATGCTCACCTGTGGCAGAAAACATGAAAATCAGGAAGGATGCATGACTGAGGTTATGGAGACAGTCTGATCCATATGCTGTCAGGAGGAGGACTGCTGTGGTCTACAGGTTTCACACCAAGGAACAACAAGATTTTTATGAGACAGTGTTGCTTGACAAGAAGCCCATTGTATGTGACATGAAATGGGTGGACTGGGAATACATCCAAGAGAATGAGGATCACTATCTAGGTGTATATGACAGCTTCAAGGCATGTGGAGTTGAAGCCTTTGTGGCCCATAAGCTCACCAAGTGGAACGATGAGCTGATCATGCAGTTCTACTCCACTGCCCATTTTTATCCAGATGGGAAGATCGTTTGGATGTCTGAGGGACCAGGTACCAATCTTCTATTGAGGAATGGGCTCAGTTGATCAATGCCCCAAAAGAAAGTGAGGATGACTTGGATGTTTATGCTGAGAAGAAGAAAGACCACAACACAATGGCCAACATGTACAAGGAGATCCCAGATGCTGCTTTGGATACACAAAAGTTTGGATTTGTCCACTACTTGTTGTCTGGTATGCCTACCATAAACTGCATTCTAAGGAACACATTGCTACTCAAGTCAGGTGATCACAAGATGATCAGAGGACATGCTATAAGCTTTTTGCACATATTTGATGTCCCACAGAAGTTTAAGGTCATGAGTTTGATTGTTGAGACAATCAAGAGGACTGCTGCTGACCAGAAGAGGAGTTGTGGGTATGCCCCACAAATTCAGGAGCTCAACAACTCAAAGATGGGCACATGCACATATCTTTTGGATGAGGATCACCTGCCCATATACCCTGAATTTGAAGACAACATTGTGGTGATGGATGGAAATGAACCATCTTCAACTGAAGCACATGAGAAGAGAGAGAAGGCAAAGGCAGAGAAAGCTGCAAAGATGCCAAATTTTGAAGAGGCATCTCAAGTGTTCTTGAAATCCAAACAAGATCAACTTGGATATATGATCCAATCCACCCTGAGGATTAAGAAGGGCTTGGCCACCCTGACTAAGAACCATGAGAGTTTGGAGAGGATCGTTGAGCAGAAATTCTATGATCTGGATGTCAAGGTAACTGAGATCCAAACTACAGTTGAGCAGCTACAGGAGGAATCAGAGGAGAGGAAGGGAAAGTCTACTACTAATGCTTTCAAGCGAGTTCCATGAGGCCCAAGATCTACTGTAGTGCCCGTGACAGATACTCGAGCTACAGTGTCAGCACCAGTAGCTACAGCTCCAGTGCCACCTCCAGCACCCACTCCATCTGCTCCACCTACTTCATCGGAAGCCTTCATCCTTAGAGTTCTCTCTACACCACCTCCCAAAGATCAAGCGTGAGAGTCGTTTAGCACTATGCATTTTTGAACTTTTTGGTAACATATTGCCAAAGGGGGACAAAAATGTATAGATCATAGGTTTCGAGAGAGAGTGTTGCTCCTTTTATCTCTCTTGCTATTTTGGTTGAACTTCTTTATTGAGTGCTTGTGTGAGATACATTATGTCTTTGTGAGATACTTGTTGATCATGTGGTTGATCATATGCTACCCTTAATGTTTGGTTGAATGATGTTATCCTTCATATCTCTTATATGATCATTCACTTGCTTGGTGATGAGTGCATGCTTTTAATCTCGATCATTTTGAGCGCTCGACCAAGATGTATGTGACATGGAAGAGTAACCCATGATCCTAATCGATTGTGCATTTGCATTCAAACGCAAATTTTAAATAATGCACAAATTTAGGGGGAGCTCTTGCTTATCACATACTTCTCAAAGCGACGATGTGTTTTCAATCTTATTTATCATTTGTCGAAGCTTTGATCTACATGTTGTCATCAATTACCAAAAAGGGGGAGATTGAAAGTGCAACTATCCCTGGGTGGTTTTGGTAATTCCTAACAACATATAGTTCATTGAGCTAATGCTACTTAAAGATAAACATTTCAGGAAAGCTCAATGATTGGCATGGCACGGATGAGAAAAGTGGATCCCTCAAAATTCTAAGGACAAAGGATTGGCTCAAGCTCAAAGCTCAGGACTCTACATTTTTCATTTTAAGTTGTCCAAGATCACATTGAGTCCATAGGAAAAGCCAATACTATTAAGAGGGGACAAGGTGTTGCCTAATGGCTTGCTTGCTCAAAGTGCTTAGTGATATGCTCCAAAAGCCCTCAACTACTTTCTCATACCCACATATATCTCAAACCAAAAGTCAAACTCGGCCCCACCGAAACTTTCTATCCAGCGCCACTGAGTTCAGTTGACATAGCCACTGCCAGAAACCCTAGTCTTTTCAGTCTTACCGATAGGGATCTTGGTCTCACCGAGACAGGATTGTAATATCTCTGTTTCCCTTCATAACGTTTCGGCCAAACCGAGCTGAGCGATCGGTCCCACCGAGATTGCAATACAAACTCTCTGTATCCCTTTCGTAACACTTCGGTCCAACCGAGATGAGCGAATCGGTCCCACCGAGTTTGCCTGACCAACTCTCTCTTAGTCCATTACCAAAATCGGTCTCACCAAGCTTGTGTAATTGGTCTTACCGAGATTACGTTATGCCCTAACCCTAAAGGAATCGGTCCCACCGAGTTGACATGTCGGTCCCACCGAAATCCTAATGTTCACTTTTGGAACTAAATCGGTCTGACCGAGTTGTATGATTTGGTCCCACCAAGTTTGGTGATTGTGTGTAACGGTTAGATTTTGTGTGGAGGCTATTTATACCCCTCCACCCACTCTTCATTAAGAGAGAGAGAGAGAGAGAGAGAGAGAGACATCAGAACATGCCTACACTTCCAACACATATTTTCTGAGAGAGAACCACCTACCCTGGTGTTGAGGTCAAGATATTCCATTCCAACCACATAAATCTTGATCTCTAGCCTTCCCCAAGTTGCTTTCCACTCAAATAATCTTTCCACCAAATCCTAATCCTGTGAGACAGAGTTGAGTGTTGGGGATATTATCATTTGAAGCACAAGAGCAAGGAGTTCATCATCAACACACCATTTGTTACCGCTTGGAGAGTGGTGGCTCCTAGATTGGTTAGGTGTCACTTGGGAGCCTCCGTCAAGATTGTGGAGTTGAACCAAGGAGTTTGTAAGGGCAAGGGAATCGCCTACTTTGTGAAGATATACCCGAGCGAGGCAAGTCCTTCATGGGCGATGGCCATGGTGGGATATACAAGGTTCCTTCTTCATGGACCCTTCATGGGTGGAGCCCTCCATGGACTCGCGCAAACGTTACCCTTCGTGGGTTGAAGTCTCCACCAACATGGATGTACGATAGCACCACCTATCGGAACCACGCCAAAAATCTCCGTGTCTCCAACTATGTTTGCACACTCCAAACTCCTCCCTTTACCTTCATATGCAATTGTTTTACTTTCCGCTGCTATACTCTTAGAATTGCATGTGTAGGTTGATTGCTTGACTTGTGCTAAGTTGCTAAAATCTGCCAAGAACTAAAATTGGGAAAAGCCTAGATTTTTATTTGGTCAAGTAGTCTAATCACCCCCCTCTAGACGTACTTTCGATCCTACATAAGTTCATAGTGATAAGCAAATATAAATCCCAAGTGACTCAAAGAATAGAGCTATGCTCCCCGGCAACGGTGCCAGAAAACAGTCTTGATAACCAACAAGTATAGGGGATCGCAACAGTTTTCGAGGGTAGAGTATTCAACCCAAATTTATTGATTCGACATAAGGGTAGCCAAAGAATATTCTGAAGTATTAGCAACTGAGTTGTCAATTCAACCACACCTGAAAACTTAATATCTGCAGCAAAGTGTTTAGTAGCAAAGTAATATGATAGTAGTGGTAATGGTAGCAGAAGTAATATTTTTGGTTGTATAGTGATTGTAATAGTAGCAACGGAAAAGTAAATAAGCGAAGAACTGTATATGAAAAGCTCGTAGGCATTGGATCGGTGATGGAGAATTATGTCGGATGCGATCAATCATGCAACAGCTATAACATAGGGTGACACAGAACTAGCTCCAGTTCATCAATGAAATGTAGGCATGTATTCCGAATATAGTCATATGTGCTTATGCAAAAGAACTTGCATGACATCTTTTGTCCTACCCTCCCGTGGCAGTGGGGTCCTATTGGAAACTAAGGGATATTAAGGCCTCCTTTTAATAGAGTACCGGACCAAAGCATTAACACTTAGTGAATACATGACCTCCTCAAACTACGGTCATCACCGATAATTATCCCGATTATTGTCACTTCGGGGTTAACGGATCATAACACATAACAGGTGACTATAGACTTGCAAGATAGGATCAAGAACTCACATATATTCATGAAAACATTATAGGTTCAGATCTGAAATCATGGCACTCGGGCCCTAGTGACAAGCATTAAGGATACCAAAGTCATAGCAACATCAATCTTAGAACATAATTGATACTAGGGATCAAACCCTAACAAAACTAACTCGATTACATGATAAATCTCATCCAACCCATCACCGTCCAGCCAGCCTACGATGGAATTGCTCACGCACGGCTGTGAGCATCATGAAATTGGTGATGGAGGAAGGTTGATGATGACAATGGTGACAAGTTCGCCTCTCCGGAGCCCCGAACGGACTCCAGATTAGCCCTCCCTAGAGAGTTTAGAGCTTGGCGGCGGCTCCGAATCGTAAAACGTGATGAATTGTTCCCTTTGATTTTTTTCTCCCCAAAAGTGAATATATGGAGTCAAGATGGACGTCGGTGGAGCATCAGGGGGCCCACAAGGCAGGGGGGCGTACCTAGGGGGTAGGCGCGCCCCCACCCTCGTGGACAGGGTGTGGGCCCCATGGCATGGATCTTTTCACCAGTGTTTTCTATATATTCCAAAAATAATCTCCGTTGATTTTCAGGTCATTCCAAGAACTTTTATTTCTGCACAAAAATAACACCTTGGCAATTCTGCTAAAAACAACATCAGTCCAGGTTAGTTCCATTCAAATCATGCAAGTTAGAGTCCAAAACAAGGGCAAAAGTGTTTGGAAAAGTAGATACGACAGAGACGTATCAATGCGCTCTGCTGGTGTCAGGCAAGCTGCCTCGGCAAGGATCTTGCCGGGGCTGCGGGAGCCACCCCGGCAAGAGTCTTGCCGGGGGAGCCCACCTCGCCCTCTTGCTTTCTTTGCACCCCTGGTCTTGGCGTTGCTCTAGCTGTCTTGTGCTCCAGCATCCCTCCTATGCCCTGCTCAGTGTGGCCGTGGGCACGGCTCTGACTGCCCGTGCACAAGTAAAGGGGTGCAAAAGGAGAGCCCCTACTTTTGTACACCGACATCTGGAAACTGCAAAGCTAGTCTGGGACTGGCTCTCCAAGGTCAACGAAGGCGTCTTAACTCAGAGAGACTCAAGGATCGGTGTTCTTCGCAACCTCTTCAACCGCTTCAAGAGAAATTACAATGAGAATGTCCAGCTCACATTTGATCGCCTCACTGATATCACAAATGAGCTTCGCGCACTCGGCGCCACTGAGATCACCAAGCATGAAATCGTCAAGACGCTACTGAGATCACTTGACAGCTCATTCGACACCCTGGCCTTGATGATTCAAGAATGCCCTGACTTCAAGACTCTCGATCCGTCTGACATACTTGAGAGGCTCAACACACATGAGTTCCAGCAAGCTGAGAAAAGAGATATCTATGGTCCCAACTATGGCCGAACTCGCGCTTTGAAGGCAAAAGTTGTTTCCTCATCTGAAGAAGAATCTGACTACAGTTCTGAGGACCCTGAAGACATTGGTAAGGAGCTTGCTATGCTTGTAAAGAAGTTCCAGAGGTTCACCAAGAAGAAATACTTCAGAAAGTCCTCAAGATCCAACTCAAGAAACGATGAAGCTTCCTCACGTGACAACAAGAAGAGGACATGCCGCAAGTGCAGGAAACCTGGTCACTACATCTCTAAGTGTCCTCAGTGGGATAATGAGACCAAGAAGAAGAAGAAGAGCAAGGAATATTATTCTGATGACAACAACAAGAAGAAATCCTCAAAGTCTTCTTCCAAGTATTCGTCAAAGTCTTCATCAAACAAGAAGAGCTCATCTAGCAAGGCTCGTATGTTTGTTGGCAAGGAGATGGATTCATAGGAGGAGTCTGCATCTGAGGAGGCAGAGGTGGAGTCTGAAGAGGAATCTGATTCAGGCGTGGCAATCCTAGCTCTTGCTTCAGCATATGTCGCCAAGTCCATCTTCAACACTGAAGACAATGGCTTTGTCACCAACAGTGATGATAATGATGAGGATGACTCTGCTCCCACCTACTGCTTCATGGCACGTGGTGCCAAGGTAAACTCACGCGATGCTTATTTTCAAACTTCAAGTGAAGATGACTCTGAATGTGAATCTAAACCTAGCTACAAAACACTTGCTAAAATTGCAACAGAACAACAAAATGCTATGGAACATATTCAAAAGTTGCTAGACAAAAGTGATGACCTGTTGGACGCGGAAATGACTCAAACTCAGTCCTTAATTGAAGACATTAAAAGTCTTCATATTAAGTACGAGGAACTTGAAAGTCGTCGTGAAATGCTCTCAACTACTCATGAAAAGCTCTCCTATGATTATCTTCAAAGGAAGCAAGAGCTTGAGAACTTGAGATCGGCTCATGAAGATCTTCAAAAGGAGAACTAGTCACTCCGTGCTCAACAGATCAGTTCCACTCAGGAAGACTTTGAGCCACCATGCTTAGAATGTCTTGAGCGTGATAATGCTGCTTCTGTTGCTGGATGTTCTACTACTACTACTGTTGCTATGTCTTCAACTGCTAATGTGGAAACTAACCTCTCTTCCGAGGATACCACTACTATTGCTGATGAGAATGCCAGGTTGAAGACATTGCTTGAAACAGGGATGTACAAAAGCCTCGAAGGGCATCAGACACTGTGCGATGTCCTCAAGAAACAGATTCTGAACCAAAACCCTAGAAAAGAGGGTGTTGGGTTCGAGAGGAAAATGAATGTTGATGGTTCCTACTGGAAGCCTGAGCAGTACCCCAAAATGACATGGGTTGCTGCAAAGGGACCTTCAGTGGATCCATCTACCTTATCTGGATTCACTTGTGCTAACCCTATTATCATTGATGAATCCTTTGATGCAAACTATAAACTGTTTAAGAATCAGAATGGTGAAGTGTTTGCCAGGTATGTTGGTACTAACTACAGGAATGGACCCCCTTTGAAGAAGATCTAGGTGCCCAAGAGTTGTCTTGAAAATCTTCAGGTGAATGTCATCATGACACCACCTGGGAAGAAGACAAACCCCAGACCAAAGGCTTCATATGGTCCAAAGGATTCATACAGACAGAGGACTCGCCAGAGTCACCCTAACGCCAATATTTTACAGGGAAACCATACTCAGACTTATGAATATGAGTGTGTTTCATCAAACCGCTATGTTCATAAGATCAAGAACTATTCTGCTTATTATTATGAGTATTATTCACCTCCTGCAAGGCTATTTGCTAGGGCACCAAAGCCAAAGTTCTCATATGCTGCACTTAGACTCATTGCTACGAAGCCACCCCTGAGGATGTGGGTGGTTAAGAAGAATTAACTCTCTTTTGCAGGGAAAGGTCTCCAGCCAAAAATCAAAGGCGTCTCATGCTTATGCTGGGGACCTAAAACATCTTGTGGGGTGCAAGATAAAATTCCCAAATGGTCTTACTATGTATTTTGTTCCTCGATTCCTTAACAATCATCCTATCTGCCCTAACCAGGATCTGAACTTTGATAATATGCTTGTCTATCAAATGTTTATGCTTCACATTTCCCTTGGTGAAGCCTATCCCCCTAACTGCACTGTATGGTACAGTACCAAAAGCGTCTGAGTGGATTATGGACAGTGGATGCACTAACCACATGACTGGTGATCGAAGTTTTCTAATGGACTCAACCTTACGTCCATCTGACAAGAGTCACATCACGTTTGCTGACACTGGTAAAAGCAAGGTATTGGGTCTAGGTAGAGTTGCAATCTCAAAGGATCAGCACATGGATAAAGTGATGCTTGTTTAATCCCTTGGTTTCAACTTAATGTCTGTCTCAATGCTTTGTGATCTGAACATGGTTGTGATATTTGGAAAATATCATTGCCTTGTGCTTATGGAATCTGACAAATCTCTAGTCTTTGAAGGACATCAAAAAGACGAATTGTACATGGTAGATTTCTCAGCAGGACCACAGTTGGCCGTATGTCTTCTAGCAAAAGCTTCAGAGTGTTGGCTCTAGCATCAGAGGCTAGGGCATGCTGGCATGAGGAACTTGTACATTCTCGCGAAGAAGAAGCATGTCATTGGCATCGAGGGCATCAAGTTCAAGAAGGATCATCTGTGTGGTGCCTGCGAAGCTGGAAAGATGACAAGGGCTAAGCATCCCTCAAAGATAATCATGACGACATCTCGTCCCTTCGAGCTACTTCACATGGACTTATTTGGCCCTACTCACTACTCTACTCTTACTACCACTGCTTGCCTCTATGGTTTCGTTATTGTTGATGATTACTCAAGATATACATGGGTGCGTGTAATTCTCTACAAGAATGAAGTGCAGGATGTCTTTAGACGATTCGCCAATCGTGCCATGACGAACTATGGCATCAAGATCAAGCACATCAGAAGTGACAACGGCACAGAGTTCAAGAACACCGACCTCGACACTTATCTTCATACATTGGGCATCACTCATGAGTTCTCTACTCCATGCACACCTCAGCAAAATGGCATCATGGAGCGCAAGAACAGAACTCTCATTGAGATGGCCAGGATGATGCTCGATGAGTACAAGACTCCAAGGAAGTTCTGGCCTGAAGCCATTGATACTGCATGGCACATCATCTACCATGTTTATCTTCACAAGCTTCTAAAGAAGATGTCCTATGAGCTCCTATGGTAAGAAGCCAAACTTTAGTTACTTTAGAGTATTTGGTGCTAGGTGCTGGACCAAGGATCCACATCACACTTCCAAAATTGCACTGAAAGCACATGCATGTTTTATGCTTGGTTACGGAAAGGATTCGCACTCCTACAGAGTCTTCAACCTCTTTCACTATAAAGTGGTTGAAACTGTGGATGTGCGGTTCGATGAAACTAACGACTCACAAAGAGAGCACCTGCCAAATGTGCTAGACAAAGTCTCACCAAGTGAATCCATCAAGCTTATGGGTACTAGAGAAATCATACCTTCAAAGGCTCAGGCTGAAGAAGAACTCATCATTTCTGCACCTAATCAACCCAAAGATAATGCTAAACCTCAAGTCAATGCTGCTGATGAAGACAATTATCAACAAGACCAAAGTCTTCATCTAGTTCATCCTTGTGTTGCAAATGAAGTGCATATTGAGAAGATAATCGATAGAATCAATGAAACAGGTCCACTCACTCATTCAAGAGCAACACAGATAGCAAATTTCCATGGTCAGTTTGCATTTGTCTCTATATCTGAACCCAAGAAAGTTGATGAAGCCTTCATGGAACCTAAATGGATGCAAGCTATGCAAGAAGAGCTTCAATGGTTCGAGATGAACAATGTGTGGGAATTGGTTAAGCGTCCTGATCCTCGCAAGCATAACATCATTGGCATAAAATGGATCTATCGTAACAAACAAGATGAGCATGGTCAAGTTATCAGAAACAAGGCTCGTCTTGTTGCTCAAGGTTACACTCAAGTTGAAGGGATTGACTTCGAGGAAACATTTGCTTCGGTGGCTAGGCTTGAAGCCATTCTGTCGGTGTTCTGGGAACGGGGGTCCCCAGACTTGCCTGCCTGCGGCCCGCGGCGTGGCGGAGCCAGCAGGCCGTACGGCCCATATTCATCAACAAGCATCCAAGACCCTCGCGAGGAGCCAAGCCTCGCGAGGCGGACGATGCAAGACCTCTTCTGGAGTGGCCTGACCAGGCAGGCTCATGAGGAGAGGAGATATCAAGGCAGGGCAAATCTCGCGAGGCTCTCGTGACGTGAGCCATGACGATCGACACTAGGCGGGCACCAGCGCGCGCAGCGTCCTTGTTTCCTCTTTGGTGCAAAGGGGGCAAGCGTAGTCGCGGGGTACCGAGGCCTCAGGCAAAGGTTGCCGTTTCGGTGCAACAAGACCAAGACCATGGACTGCAAGACGGAGGTCATTGTGGAGCCCAAGATGGCGTCACCCTAGAGCCTTTCACAGGCGCAAACTACCTTTTGTGGGGATAGCTTGTACTAGTTGTCCCCCTTCAAATTAGCCCGCCATTGTTGGTTCCCTTCCCGCTCGATATTTGGGAAGAGGACCAGGGCCTCTATAAATAGGACTAGCCACCATAGCAAGGGGGGAAGAGACCCAGAGATACACACAAGTCCATACGTACAAGAACACCTCAACCTCAGGAGGTTGTTCTTCCCTTGTACTGTTCATCATCAGCCCAAGAGGCAATCCACCACCACCACACTGGAGTAGGGTATTACACCACAACGGTGGCCTGAACCAGTAAAACCCTGTCTCTTTCTGTGTTGCGAGTTCGTCAAGTTCGTCCGCAAGATCTTAGCGAGCTAGAGCGTAGATCGGTAGGAGGGAAAGACTTCACGCGCACCCTAGTGTTCGAACCTTAAGGGTTAGCCGGAGCCCCTCATCCGACATTTGGCGCGCCAGGTAGGGGTGCGCCGGAGCTTCTTCTCCGCCAATCAGCTCTCCGACGTTCACCGGCTATGATGTGGTGAACCAAGGGCTGGATCCGACCGCTGGGCAGCTTGGCCGGCCCGGACGGCGCCGCCTGCCCATGAAGGTCTCGACCCTGCACCCCAAGCGGCGCGGGCTCCAACAAGCTCCGCCGGGCATGGACAGCGCGGCCAGGCATCATCCACCCTCACCCCGCGGCAAGTACGAGCCGCGGCAAGAGCAGCGAGTCACGCCGCAGCAACAGCGCCGCACTCACGGCGGGAGCAAGAGAACATGCGAGCGGCACTCACAGTGGCAAGGGAACTGCTGTGATGCAGGCTGATGGAGAGCGGCCGGGACACGCTGCTTGGGCATGTTGCTGAGCTGCTAGACGCAGCGGGATCGGGAGTGCCACCCTTCTGCTATCAACTCCCCTCCCAGACCACTACAAGGTCGTGCGGCGAGCCTCACCACACCTGTGCGCCATCGACTACGCCCGGGGGGCTTTGTCAACATCAGCACGGCCGACGGTGTAGGGGGATCCAACCCCCCCATGTCGCCTTCGACAAATGCGAGCGCAAGCGTCACCCCATGGTCCCAGCCGGATGCCGTATTATCATCCCCAGGACACCATCATGGGCGGAGCAACATGGAGCATGGGGCACCACCGCGAGGTGTTCGGGGTGACGGCATCGGAAGCCCACGTGCCCCGCATGATGGACCAAGGGTACGCACCAGAGGATGACCTCGGCTCATTTGTTGGAGAAGATTGGGGAGAAGGGGCGCTAGGAGTCGAAGCCTTCCAAGAGCCAGTGGAGAACCACAATGATCGCGCCGGCGACGGCAACTATAGGGTACCGCTAACCTCTTAGGAACAGGCTTATGCTAACCATGGGCTGCAGATGAATTAGGTTGCAGCATCGATCGGCGACTGATACGTCCAGTTTGCATCATGCTTTTATATCAATATTTATTGCATTATGGGCTGTTATTACACATTATGTCGCAATACTTATGTCTATTCTATCTTATTTTACAAGGTTTACATAAAGAGGGAGAATGCTGGCAGCTGGGATTCTAGGCTGGAAAAGGAGCAAATATTAAAGACCTATTCTGCACAACTCCAAAAGTCCTAAAACTTCATGGAAGATGTTTTCCAAATATATAAAAAATACTGAGAGCAAGAACTTCACCAGGGGGGCCACACCCTGCCCACGAGGGTGGGGGGCGCGCCCTACCCCCCCGGGCGCGCCCCCCTACCTCGTGGGCCCCCTGGTGGCCCTCCGGTGGCCATCTTCTGCTATATGGAGTCTTTCAATGGGAATAAAATCATAAGCCATCTTCTCGGACGAAACTCCGCCGCCACGAGGCGGAACCATGGCGGAACCAATCTAGGGCTCTGGTGGAGCTGTTCTGCCGGGGAAACTTCCCTCCCGGAGGGGGAAATCATCGCCATCATCATCACCAACGCTCCTCTCATTGGGAGAGTGCAATCTCCATCAACATCTTCATCAGCACCATCTCATCTCAAAACCCTAGTTCATCTCTTGCATCCAATTCTTGTCTGTAAGTCCGGGATTGGTGCTAGTAGGTTGCTAGTAGTGTTAATTACTCCTTTTAGTTGATGCTAGTTGGTTTAATTGGTGGAAGATCATATGTTAAGATCCTATATGCATATTAATACCCCTCTGATTATGAACATGTTTATGCTTTGTGAGTACTTACTTTTGTTCCTCAGGACATGGGAGAAGTCTTGCTATTAGTACTCATGTGAATTTTGTATTCGTTCGATATTTTGATGAGATGTATGTTGTCTCTCCTCTAGTGGTGTTATGTGAACGTCAACTACATAACACTTCACCATTGTTTGGGCCTAGAGGAAGGCATTGGGAATTAATAAGTAGATGATGGGTTGCTAGAGTGACAGAAGCTTAAACCCTAGTTTATGCGTTGCTTCGTAAGTGGCTGGTTTGGATCCATATGTTTCATGCTATGGTTAGGTTTACCTTAATACTTTTCTTGTAGTTGAGGATGCTTGCAATATAAGTTAATCATAAGTGGGATGCTTGTCCAAGTAAGGGCAGCACCCAAGCACCGGTCCACCCACATACCAAATTATCAAAGTACCGAACGCGAATCATATGAACGTGATGAAAACTAGCTTGACGATATTCCCATGTGTCCTCGGGAGCGCTTTACATCATATAAGAGTTTGTCCAGGCTTGTCCTTTGCTACAAAAGGATTGGGACACCTTGCTGCACTTTATTTACTTTCGTTACTTGTTACTCGTTACAAATTACCTTATCACAAAACTATCTGTTACCACTTATTTTAGTACTTGCAGAGAATACCTTGCTGGAAACCGCTTATCATTTCCTTCTGCTCCTCGTTGGGTTTGACATTCTTACTTATCGAAAGGACTACGATAGATCCCCTATACTTGTGGGTCATCAAGACTATTTTCTGGCGCTGTTGCCGGGAGTGAAGCGCCTTTGGTAGGTGGAATTTGGTAAGGAAAAATTTAAGTAGTGTGCTGAAATTTACTGTCACTTGTCACCATGGAAAGGAATACTATGAGGGGCTTGTTCGGGGTATCTTCACCCCGACCAGTAGAGCAAAGAGTTGCTCCTCAACCTATTGAACCTACTGAAAATGAAAATGAAAATACTTTCTTTGAAGTTCCTGCGGGTATGATAGAAAAACTGCTAGCTAATCCTTTTTTAGGAGATGGAACAAAACATTCTGATGAACATCTGATATATGTGGATGAAGTTTGTGGATTATTTTAGCTTGCAGGTGTACCCGGAGATGTTTTTAAGAAGAAGGTCTTCCCTTTATCTTTGAGGGGAGATGCATCGACATGGTATAGGCTATGTGATGATATGAGGTCTTGGAATTACAAACCATTGAAATTGGAATTTCATCAGAAGTTTTATCCTATGCATCTTGCTCATCATGATCGCAATTACATATATAATTTTTGGCCTCGCGAAGGAGAAAGCATCGCTCAAGCTTGGGGGAGGCTTAAATCAATGTTTTATTCATGCCCCAATCATGAGCTCTCAAGAGAAATGATTATTCAAAAATTTTATGGTCGGCTTTCTGGTAACAATAGCACCATGCTTGATATTCTTGTGGTGGCTCTTTTATGATGAAGACTATTGAATTCAAATGGAATTTATTGGAAAGAATTAAACGCAACTCTGAAGATTAGGACCTCGACAATGGTAAGGAGTCAGGTATGACACCTAGTTTTGATTGTGTTAAATCTTTTATGGATACCGATATTTTTTGTAAATTTGGCACTAAATATGGACTTGACTCTGAGATAGTAGCTTCTTTCTGTGAATCTTTTGCTACTTATGTTGATCCCCCCAATGAGAACTGGTTTAAATATCATCCTCCCATAGAAGTAAAAGTAGCTGCACCTATTAAAATTGAAGAAAAGACTATCACTTATAATGATCCTATTGTTCCTACTTCTTATGTTGAGAAACCACCTTTCCTTGTTAGGATAAAGGATCATGCTAAAGCTTCAACTGTGGTTCGTAAAAGCAATATTAAAACATATACACCTCCTGAGCAAGTTAAAGGTGAACCTAATATTGCTATTGTTACAGACCTCTTGTCTAGTAATATTGATGGGCATGCTATTTATTTCTATGATGAAACTGCTAGAATTGCTAAACCCTGTGCTAAAGATAAACCTAGACCTATGGTAGGAATGCCTGTTATTTCTGTTAAAATAGGATATCATTGTTATCATGGCTTATGTGATATGGGTGCTAGTGCTAGTGCAATACCTTATTCCTTATACCAAGAAGTTATGCATGATATTGCACCTGCTGAAATAGAAGATATTTATGTCACAATTAAACTTGCCAATATAGATACTATTTCACCAATGGGAATTGTTAGAGATGTTGAAGTCTTGTGTGGGAAAACTAAATATCCTGCTAATTTTCTTGTTCTTGGTTCCCCATAAGATAGCTTTTGTCCCATTATATTTGGTAGATCCTTCTTAAATACTATTAATGCTACCATAGATTACAAAAGAGATGTTGTTTCTGTCGGTTTAGATGATATGACTCATGAATTTAATTTCTCTAAATTTAGTAGACAACACCATGAAGAAGAATTACCTAGTAAGGATGAAATTATTGGTCTTGCTTCTATTGCCGTACCTCCTAGTGATCCTTTAGAACAATATTTGCTAGACCATGAAAATGACATGTTTATGAATGAAAGAAGGGAATTAGATGAAGTATTCTTTAAACAGGAACCTATTCTGAAAAACAATTTACCTGTTGAAATCCTAGGGGATCCTCCTCCACCCAAGGGTGATCCCGTGTTTGAGCTTAAACCGTTAGCTGATACTCTTAAATATGCTTATCTTGATGAGAAAAAGATATATCCAGTTATTATTAGTGCTAACCTTTCAGAGCATGAGGAAGAGAGATTATTGAAAACTCTGAAGAAGCACCATGCTGCTATTGGGTATACTCTTGATGATCTTAAGGGCATTAGTCCCACTCTATGTCAACGTAAAATTAATTTGGAAAAAGATGCTAAACCAGTTCGCGATCATCAATGCCGGCTGAATCCTAAAATGAAAGAAGTGGTAAGAAAGGAGATACTAAAGCTCCTTGAGGCAGGTATAATTTACCCCGTTGCTGATAGTCAGTGGTTAAGCCCTGTCCATTGTGTCCCTAAGAAGGGAGGTATTACTGTTGTTCCTAATGATAAAGATGAATTGATACCTCAAAGAATTATTACAGGTTATAGGATGGTAATCGATTTCTGCAAATTAAATAAGGCTACTAAAAAGGATCATTACCCTTACCTTTTATCGATCAAATGCTAGAAAGATTATCCAAACATACACATTTTTGCTTTCTAGATGGTTATTCTGGTTTCTCTCAAATACCTGTGTCAGCAAAAGATCAATCGAAGATTAATTTTACATGCCCTTTTGGTACTTTTGCTTATAGACGTATGCCTTTTGGTTTATGTAATGCACCTGCTACGTTTCAAAGATGCATGATGGCTATATTCTCTGACTTTTGTGAAAAGATTTGTGAGGTTTTCATGGACGACTTTTCCGTCTATGGATCTTCTTTTGATGATTGCTTGAGCAACCTTGATCGAGTTTTGCAGAGATGTGAAGAAACTAATCTTGTCTTGAATTGGGAAAAGTGCCACTTCATGGTTAATGAAGGTATTGTCTTGGGGCATAAAGTTTTTGAAAGAGGTATTGAAGTTGATAAAGCCAAGGTTGATGCTATTGAAAAGATGCCATGTCCCAAGGACATCAAAGGTATAAGAAGTTTCCTCGTTCATGCCGGTTTTTATAGGAGGTTCATTAAGGACTTCTCAAAAATTTCTCGGCCTCTAACTAATTTATTACAAAAAGATATACCATTTGTTTTTTATGATGATTGTGTAGAAGCATTTGAAATACTTAAGAAAGCATTGATCTCTGCACCTATTGTTCAGCCACCTGATTGGAATTTACCCTTTGAAATTATGTGTGATGCTAGTGATTATGCTGTAGGTGCTGTTCTAGGACAAAGAGTTGATAAGAAACTAAATGTTATTCAATATGCTACTAAAACCCTTGACAATGCTCAAAGAAATAATGCTACCACTGAAAAGGAATTCTTAGCAGTTGGATTTGCTTGTGATAAGTTCAGACCTTATATTGTTGATTCTAAAGTAATTATTCACACTGATCATGCTGCTATTAAATATCTTATGGAAAAGAAAGTTTCTAAACCTAGACTTATTAGATGGGGAATTTGATTTGCATATTGTTGATAGAAAAGGAGCTGAGAACGCCGTTGCAGACAACTTGTCTAGGTTAGAAAATGTGCTTGATGACCCACTACCTATTGATGATAGCTTTCCTGATGAGCAAATTAAAGTCATAAATGCTTCTCATACTCCTCCGTGGTATGCTGATTATGCTAATTACATTGTTGCTAAGTTTATACCACCTAGTTTCACATACTAGCAAAAGAAAAAGTTCTTCTATGATTTGAGGAATTACTTTTCGGATGACCCACATCTTTATAAAGAAGGAGTGGATGGTGTTATTAGACGTTGTGTACCTAAGCATGAACAGGAACAGATCCTATGCAAGTGTCACTCCGAAGCTTATGGAGGACACCATGCTGGAGCTAGAACTGCACATAAGGTACTGCAATCTAGTTTTTATTGGCCTACTCTCTTCAAGGATGCCCGTAAGTTTGTCTTATCTTGTGATGAATGTCAAAGAATTGGTAATATTAGTAGACGTCAAGAAATTCTATGAACTATTCACTCGTTATTGAACCATTTTGATGTTTGGGGCTTTGACTATATGGGACCTTTTCCTTCCTCTAATGGTTATACACATATTTTAGTTGCTGTTGATTACGTTACTAAGTGGGTAGAAGCTATTGCAACTAGTAGTGCTGATCATAACACTTCTATTAAAATGCTTAAAGAAGTTATTTTTCCAAGATTTGGAGTCCCTAGATATTTAATGACTGATGGTGGTTCACATTTTATTCATGGTGCTTTCTGTAAAATGCTTGCTAAATATGATGTTAATCATAGAATTGCATCTCCTTATCACCCTCAGTATAGTGGGAAAGTAGAATTGAGTAATAGAGAACTCAAATTAATTTTGCAAAAGACTGTTAATAGGTCTAGAAAGAATTGGTCCAAGAAACTAGATGATGCATTATGGGCCTATAGAACTGCATGTAAAAATCCTATGGGTATGACTCCGTACAAAATGGTCTATGAAAAAGCATGTCACTTACCTCTCGAACTAGAACACAAGGCTTATTAGGATATTAAAGAACTTAACTATGATTTTAAACTTGCTGGTGAGAAGGGGTTATTTCATATTAGCTCACTTGATGAATGGAGAACCCAAGCCTACGAAAATGCCAAGTTGTTTAAAGAAAAAGTTAAAAGATGGCATGACAAAAGGATACAAAAGCGTGAGTTTAATGTAGGTGATTATGTATTGCTATACAACTCTCGTTTAAGATTTTTTGCAGGAAAACTTCTCTCTAAATTGGAAGGTCCTTACCTTATCGAGGAGGTCTACCGTTCCGGTGCCATAAAAATCAACAACTTCGAAGGCACAAATACGAAGGTGGTGAACGGTCAAAGAATCAAACACTATATCTCAGATAATCCCATAAATGTTGCAACCAATGTTATTGAAACCGTAACCCCGGAGGAATTCATAAGGGACACTTTCCGGAATGTTTCAGACTCCCAAAAGGAATAGGTATGTGGTACGGTAAGTAAACCAACTCCAAAACAGTTTTTAAGGCAATATTTCTCCGTTTTGGAATATTTAGAAAAATAAGCAGCAGTCCGGGAAGGACACAAGGGTGGAGGGCGCACCCCCTACCTCGTGGGCACCTCATGTGCTCTTCGGACTCCGTTTTCATACACGTTACGTATTTTGGTCGGCAAAAATTCATTATATAATCTCCTGGTGGTTTTGACTCCCGTATCACGCAAAAATCTCTTGTCTTTATTTTGAGCTGTCCTACTGCAGATAGAGCAACATGTTGTCCCAGGATTCGGAAGGAGAAAGCTACGTGGATGATTACCTTGCAGATCCTAAGGTCTATGGGGATGTGGAGCATTGTGGTTGGAGTATGGAAGAAGAGGAGGACTATGAACCCAAGGGAAAGGAGGAGACGAGCTCAGATGAAGATGAAGTCCCACTACCTCAACCTAGGGACATGCATGTGGAGTTCAAAAAGTCAAGCCTCCCGGATAGGGTAAAGAAACCTAAGATCGAGTTTATCCCTTTTCGCCTCTTGCAGGAGAACAAGCAGGAACTATGCAAAAAGATACTAAGCTTGGAGTAGGAGATCGAGGACCTAAGGGACCAAAATTCTATCCTCAACCGTAAATTGAGGAAGAAGCCTACGCCATCAACAAAATCACCACCGTGTCCATCAACAAAGAAGAATTGAGTATCTGGTATGGGCACTCCACTTGGCAACTGCCAAGCTTGGGGGAGTGCCCCGGTATCGTATCACCATCAATTTTATATTTATCGTTTTTCTTAGTTCGATCCTTTTGGTAATATCTTGATCTAGTAGAATAAAAGTTCTCAGTATGATCTAGTTGTGAGTTTTGCTTTATTATCCTCCTATGTAATAGAGTCCGTGATCTATATAATAAAGATTAGTGTTGAGTCAAGGGCTTGATTATTTTGCCATGATCCTAAGGGAATAAACGAAAAGAGAAAGAAATAAAAATAAACAAAGAGATCATGTGAGTCTTATGGAGAGTAATGAGCTCACATAGAAAGAGTATGATGAATAAAAGTTGTTGAGGGTTGACAAACACAGTTTTGGTCATTGTTGCAATTAATAGGAAGTAATAAAGAAAGAGAGGTCTTCACATATAAATATACTATCTTGGACATCTTTTATGATTGTGAGCACTCATTAAAATATGACATGCTAAAGAGTTCACATATAAATATACTATCTTGGACATCTTTTATGATTGTGAGCACTCATTAAAGAGAGGTCTTCACATATAAATATAAAGGAAGACAACATAATGGGTTATGTTTTCTTATATCTGAGATGAATTATATTGTCTTGGATCTTCCAGCATGGTGAGCTTGCCATTCCACTCATGCTAGCTAAATTCATTGCACCAAGTAGAGATGCTACTTGTGCTTCCAAATACCCTTAAACCAGTCTTGCCATAAGAGTCCACAATACCCTTAAATTGACAGACTGCATAATAAAGGTCCGTATCACAAGTGGCAATATAAAGTGACGTTCTTTCGCATTAACATTTTGTGCATCCAACCATAAAAGCGCATGGCAACCTCTGCTTCCCTCTGGGAAGGGCCTATCTTTTACTTTTATCCCCTACATTGCATAAGAGTCATGGTGATCTTCACCCTTCCTTTTTACATTTTATCCTTTGGCAAGCACAATATGTTGGAAAGATCCTGGTATATATGGCTAATTGGATGTGATTTTCATGAACTATTACTGTTGACATTACCCTTGAGGTAGAAAGTTGGGAGGCAAAACTATAAGCCCCTATCTTTCTCTGTGTCCAATTGAAACTCCATACCCATAAGTATTGCATGAGTGTCAGCAATTGTGAAAGATTATATGATAGTTGAGTATGTGGACTTGCTGAAAATCTCTTATACATTGACTCATTCCTATGTTATGATAAATTGCAATTGCTTCAATGATTGAGATTGTAGTTTGTTAGTTTTCAATGAAGTTTACGATTCATACTTTATATTGTGATTGAATTATTACTCTAGCATAAGATATTATATGACAAGAATTATATAAATTGCTGTTCTAATAATGATCATGATGCCCTCATGTCTGTATTTATTTTTATCGACACCTCTATCTCTAAACATGTGGACATATTTTTCGATTTCGCCTTTTTGCTTTAGGTCAAGCGAGGTCAAAGCTTGGGGGAGTTGATACATCCATTTTGCATCATGCTTTTATATCAATATTTATTGCATTATGGGCTGTTATTACACATTATGTCACAATACTTATGCATATCCTCTCTTATTTTACAAGGTTTACATGAAGAGGGAGAATGCCGGCAACTGGGATTTTGGGCTGGAAAAGGATCAAATATTAGACACCTATTCTGCATGGCTCCAAAAGTTCTGAAACTTCACGGAAGATCTTTTCCAAATATATAAAAAATACTGAGAGCAAGAACTTCACCAGGGGGCCACACCCTGCCCACGAGGGTGGGGGGCGTGCCCTACCTCCCTGGGCGCGCCCCTACCTCATGGGCCCCCTGGTGGCCCTCCGGTGGCCATCTCATGCTATATGGAGTCTTTCGATGGGAAAGAAATCATAAGCCACCTTATCAGACGAAACTCCGCCGCCACAAGGCGGAACCTTGGCAGAACCAATCTAGGGCTCTGGCGGAGCTGTTCTGCTGGGGAAACTTCCGTCCTAGAGGGGGAAATCATCGCCATTGTCATAGGTATGTGGTACGGTAAGTAAACCAACTCCAAAACAGTTTTTAAGGCAATATTTCTCTGTTTTGGAATATTTAGAAACATAAGCAGCAGTCCGGGAAGGAGACAAGGGTGGAGGGCGCACCCTACCCTACTGGGCGCGCCCCCTACCTCGTGGGCACCTCGTGTGCTCTCCGGACTCCATTTTCATACACGTTACGTATTTTGGTCAGCAAAAATTCATTATATAATCCCCTGGTGGTTTTGACTCCCGTATCACGCAAAAATCTCTTGTCTTTATTTTGAGTTGTCCTACTGCAGATAGAGCAACATGTTGTCCCAGGATTCGGAAGGAGAAAGCTATGTGGATGATTACCTTGCAGATCCTAAGGTCTATGGGGATGTGGAGCATTGTGGTTGGACTATGGAAGAAGAAGAGGACTATGAACCCAAGGGAAAGGAGGAGACGAGCTCAGATGAAGATGAAGTCCCACTACCTCAACCTAGGGACATGCATGTGGAGTTCAAAAAGTCAAGCCTCCCGGATAGGGTAAAGAAACCTAAGATCGAGTTTATCCCTTTTCGCCTCTTGCAGGAGAACAAGCAGGAACTATGCAAAAAGATACTAAGCTTGGAGCAGGAGATCGAGGACCTAAGGGACCAAAATTCTGTCCTCAACCATAAATTGAGGAAGAAGCCTACGCCATCAACAAAATCACCACCGTCTCAATCAACAAAGAAGAATTGAGTATCTGGTATGGGCACTCCACTTGGCAACTGCCAAGCTTGGGGGAGTGCCCCGGTATCATATCACCATCAATTTTATATTTACCGTTTTTCTTAGTTCGATCCTTTTGGTAATATCTTAATCTAGTAGAATAAAAGTTCTTAGTATGATCTAGTTGTGAGTTTTGCTTTATTATCCTCCTATGTAATAGAGTCCGTGATCTATATAATAAAGATTAGTGTTGAGTCAAGGGCTTGATTATTTTGCCATGATCCTAAGGGAATAAAAGAAAAGAGAAAGAAATAAAAAGAAACAAAGAGATCATGTGAGTCTTATGGAGAGTAATGAGCTCACATAGAAAGAGTATGATGAATAAAAGTTGTTGAGGGTTGACAAACACAGTTTTGGTCATTGTTGCAATTAATAGGAAGTAATAAAGAAAGAGAGGTCTTCACATATAAATATACTATCTTGGACATCTTTTATGATTGTGAGCACTCATTAAAATATGACATGCTAAAGAGTTCACATATAAATATACTATCTTGGACATCTTTTATGATTGTGAGCACTCATTAAAGAGAGGTCTTCACATATAAATATAAAGGAAGACAACATAATGGGTTATGTTTTCTTATATCTGAGATGAATTATATTGTCTTGGATCTTCCAGCATGATGAGCTTGCCATTCCCCTCATGCTAGCTAAATTCATTGCACCAAGTAGAGATACTACTTGTGCTTCCAAATACCCTTAAACCAGTCTTGCCATAAGAGTCCACAATACCCTTAAATCGACAGACTGCATAATAAAGGTCCGTATCACAAGTGGCAATATAAAGTGACGTTCTTTCGCATTAACATTTTGTGCATCCAACCATAAAAGCGCATGGCAACCTCTGCTTCCCTCTGTGAAGGGCCTATCTTTTCCTTTTATCCCCTACATTGCATAAGAGTCATGGTGATCTTCACCCTTCCTTTTTACATTTTCTCCTTTGGCAAGCACAATATGTTGGAAAGATCATGGCATATATGGCTAATTGGATGTGATTTTCATGAACTATTACTGTTGACATTACCCTTGAGGTAGAAAGTTGGGAGGCAAAACTATAAGCCCCTATCTTTCTCTGTGTCCAATTGAAACTCCATACCCATAAGTATTGCATGAGTGTCAGCAATTGTGAAAGATTATATGATAGTTGAGTATGTGGACTTGCTGAAAATCTCTTATACATTGACTCTTTCCTATGTTATGATAAATTGCAATTGCTTCAATGATTGAGATTCTAGTTTGTTAGTTTTCAATGAAGTTTACGATTCATACTTTATATTGTGATTGAATTATTACTCTAGCATAAGATATTATATGACAAGAATTATATAAATTGCTGTTCTAATAATGATCATGATGCCCTCATGTCTGTATTTATTTTTATCGACACCTCTATCTCTAAACATGTGGACATATTTTTCGATTTCGCCTTTTTGCTTTAGGTCAAGCGAGGTCAAACCTTGTAATATAATTCTTGTCACAATACTTATTGCATTATGGGCTGTTATTACACATTATGTCACAATACTTATGCATATCCTCTCTTATATTACAAGGTTTACATGAAGAGGGAGAATGCCGGCAGCTGGGATTTTGGGCTGGAAAAGGAGCAAATATTAGAGACCTATTCTGCATAGCTCCAAAAGTCCTGAAACTTCACGGAAGATCTTTTCCAAATGTATAAAAAATACTGAGAGGAAGAACTTCACCAGGGGGCCACACCCTGCCCAGGAGGGTGGGAGGCGCGCCCTACCTCCCTGGGCACGCCCCCTACCTCATGGGCCCCCTGGTGGCCCTCCGGTGGCCATCTCATCCTATATGGAGTCTTTCAATGGGAAAGAAATCATAAGACATCTTATCAGACGAAACTCCGCCGCCACAAGGCGGAACCTTGGCGGAACCAATCTAGGGCTCTGGCGGAGCTGTTCTACTGGGGAAACTTTCGTCCTGGAGGGGGAAATCATCGCCATCGTCATCACCAACGCTCCTCTCATCAGGAGAGGGCAATCTCCATCAACATCTTCATCAGCACCATCTCATCTCAAAACCCTAGTTCATCTCTTGCATCCAATTCTTGTCTCTAAGTCCGGGATTGGTGCTAGTAGGTTGCTAGTAGTGTTAATTACTCCTTGTAGTTGATGCTAGTTGGTTTAATTGGTGGAAGATCATATGTTCAGATCCTATATGCATATTAATACCCCTCTGATTATGAACATGTTTATGCGTTGTGAGTAGTTACTTTTGTTCCTGAGGACATGGGAGAAGTCTTGCTATTAGTAGTCATGTGAATTTGGTATTCATTCGATATTTTGATGAGATGTATGTTGTCTCTCCTCTAGTGGTGTTATGTGAACGTCGACTACATGACACTTCACCATTGTTTGGGCCTAGAGGAAGGCATTGGGAAGTAATAAGTAGATGATGGGTTGCTAGAGTGACAGAAGCTTAAACCCTAGTTTATGCGTTGCTTCGGAAGGGGCTGATTTGGATCCATATGTTTCATGCTATGGTTAGGTTTACCTTAATACTTTTCTTGTAGTTGCGGATGCTTGCAATAGAGGTTAATCATAAGTGGGATGCTTGTCCAAGTAAGGGAAACGCCCAAGCACCGGTCCACCCACATACCAAATTATCAAAGTACCGAACGCGAATCATATGAACGTGATGAAAACTAGCTTGACGATATTCCCATGTGTCCTCGGGAGCGCTTTACATCATATAAGAGTTTGTCCAGGCTTGTCCTTTGCTAGAAAAGGACTGGGCCACCTTGCTGCACTTTATTTACTTTCGTTACTTGTTGCTCGTTATAAATTATCTTATCACAAAACTATCTGTTACCACTTATTTCAGTACTTGCAGAGAATACCTTGCTGGAAACCGCTTATCATTTCCTTCTGCTCCTCGTTGGGTTCGACAGTCTTACTTATTGAAAGGACTATGATAGATCCCCTATACTTGTGGGTCATCAGTGACCCTGGCACGGCGGCACCTGTTTCAACAAGGGAGACATGCTGGGGGCCACCGGGAGGGAGCCAGGAGCAAGGCCCCTCCCCAAGGCACGCGAAACCAAGGGACACCCAGAGGTAGGCCCTCCGCCGGGGTGGCTTCAACAACCCTTCCCCCGGCAGAGGACCCGTGGTCGCCGAGGGAACCACTGGCGTCCTCTTTCTCTCCTTTGTGTCGTCCTTGTCTCCGGTCGGCTCAAAGGAGGTCAAGGGTGGCACAAGGCGGGGCCCTCGTCTGGCGACACTACAAAAAAATACACTTCCGTGATGATACGTGTTTGTCACAGTAGGTCGCTTTTTTTGTCATGCATGTACATCCATGACAAATTTATGACAGAATCAAGATAGTCATGCCTATGCTGTCGTAGAAGTGTTCCATGACATTACCAAAATTATCATCACAGAAGTGTCCACTTCCATGACGATAAATCACGCGTCACAGAAGTGCTTTCGTCAAGGGTGACCGACATGTGGCATCCACCGTAACGGAACGCCGTTAAGCTATCGGGTCGGGTTTTGGATCCGATAACCCGTTACAGCCCCTACCAATGGGGATTTTCCACATGTAAAATCATCATTGGCTGGAGGAAACACGTGTCGGCTCATCGTTGGGACAGATGTCAACCACTCATTGGACGGAAGGCGCCTATGATACGTCGACACGTGGCATGGCCCAATAGAGGCCCATTCCTGTGAAAAGGTTGGCCCGTTTGACTTGGTCAAAAGCTGGCGGGCTAGCCCATGGAAAGCCTGTTAACGGCATGTTTGAATATAGCCCATTTACAGCCCGCTAACTCAAGGCCCGTTATGCCCTATCCGAATTAGGCCCAGTAGCGTCATCTGGGCCATCCAATATGATTCTAGCCCGTTTTCACTTCTGGCCCATGTATGGCCCATGACGTCTTTCGGCCCATATGAGGCCCTATGTAACTCTTGGCCTACTAACAACCCGTGGTGAAACTGGCCCGTAATGAACAGTGTATCACTTTACACCCATTAACGGCCCGTGGTGAAACTGGCCCGTAATGAACAGTGTATCACTTTGTACCCATTAACAGCCCGTTATTCCGTTGGGCCGTTTCCAGCCCATGTTATCTTTCGGCCTTCTTAGAGCCCATTTATTCTTGGGCTCATTTCCAGCATTCGTTTACTTACGGCCCGTTACTGTCATTTTCTGCTTGTGGGCCAAATTCAACTCGTGGTTACAGTCGGCCCATTTGTGGTCCGTTAATACGTTGGGCCGATTTCATAGCGTCATCAAATACGGCCTATTAACGATGGCCCGTTATGGTCGGCCCATGAATGGACGATTCCAACTCTAGCCTGTTTACGGCCATAATGCGGTCTATTTGGCCCATGTTTGGCCAATCGATTATACGGCCCGTATAAGGCCCATTGATAATATGGCCCGCAGAAGGCCCATTGTTTCTACGGCCCGTAGAAGGCCCATTGTTTCTACGGCCCGTAGAAGGCCCACTGTTTCTACGGCCAGTAGGAGGCCCAGTGTCACTACAGTAAATATTAGCCCATGGTTATTGTGGCCTAGTTTTAAAAAATAGGTTATTGCAGCCACTAGCTAACCACGGAAAAAGAACTGCAATGACTACAAGCAAACAAATAAACAAGACAACAATGACATAAATAAGCAAGCAACTAACGCTAGGCTATCACGGCTATTACACATAACTAGTAGAATGTCCGTGCGTTGCTACGGGCTATAATGTATATAAATGAATCAAATAAATGATTAAGGTCACCTCTATGGTCGAAGCTCATTTCTTCCTCGTACGTCCGGGCATGTTCGGACTTCAAACGGGCACCCAACGGTCTCAAAACTCAACCGACTGGACAGTCCAGGCTAAACCCGGGCATGGGCAGCCCGGCCCGACGACCCGGCCCAAAAAACCCGGGCCGGGCCAGGTCGGGCTTGACATTCAGGCCAGGCTCGGGCTTTGTTTTGCAGCCCGAAAGATAATTCAGGCCGGGCTCGAGCTTCAATTTTTCTGTATTTCAGGCCGGGCTTTCGGGCTTCGGGCCGGGCTTGCACGTGCGCGTACTAAAAAACAGCATTCGGGCCGGGCTTTCGGGCTTCGGGCTTGATTTTGGGCCGGGCTCGGGCTTGAAAACAGGGAGTATTTCAGGCTTCGGGCTGGGCTCGGGCTTGAGAAATGAAGGTCGGGCTTTTACAAGCCCGGCCCGAAACCCGTCCCGGCCCGACGTTTGCCCGGGTTTAGTACAGGCTGCCCCAAATCCATCTCATATATGGGGAGCAATGTCGTTGTCCGAACTATCCGCCATGTTATTTCCAACACGCGGTCCCAACACAACACAAAACCCCACACCATGAGGCACCCTTCCCTCATGTCGGACCCTCTCTCCTTCCAGCTCAGTTTCCCACCATAGCCTAATATTTCTCGCTGGAGCCCTCTACTTTATAACCGGATGAGACTCACCTCACTTTCGTCCTGGCGCCCTCTTCCCTTCATACCATACTTCCCCACGGACCACCAAGGAGGAGTGCCCCCACCAACCGCTTGCTCTCCGTCATGATCCCCTCCTCCTGTGTTCGTGCCGATCCGCCACGACCATCAAGGCGGAGGAGGCGTGCGCCGCCCATGACGACCCCAAACCAAGAAGGCAAATTCGATGTCTCATGAGGCATTGCCATGTTGTAACATACAGTTGAATGTCATGCATTACCACAAAACAAAAATATGATGGCTGTTATTGGGGATGCAACTAATACGCCACCGCGTCTGTTATTAACTATTAAAACAACAAACTAATGCATTTACCCTTCTATCCTAAAAAATATATTGTATGACCTGATCAAAAAAATATGACTGCCTTATCCAATTTGCCACTTTTTCTTAAGTAGGGAAAATATTCCGCTCACATTCGTAACTGAACAAATCAACCACAGCCTCCAACCCGCTCACTCTCAACTCTCACTCCTATCACAAAATCCACTAAAAAGAGATGTGAAGTATTTCTAAATCCCTGCCAAAAGAATATATATTACCAATAGTCCAGTACCGACCTTGTGAATTTGGTTTGTTATTCAAGTCATGGTCGCAACAACACTTTTTCTATTCTCTGTTCATTATGGAAATCAGCGTAAGTTGTGTTATCATCAGAAAAAGATCAGATTTCAAAGTTATTTATCCAATTATCTTTCATATTCGTATTGACATTGTGCAGTTTCCTTGCAAATGTGTATCTTTGGATGGCCTTTAACTAAGTACATTCATATATAATGCTCTAGCACCACGTTGGAAGTTATAGCAATGCTTCATAATTTGATATTGGCTTATGGCAAAGTATTACATCGCCAAATTATAACGACAATAATTTTATGAACCGAATTAGCAACATCAGTTTTAACAGCAGAGTAAAAACTTGTTATTAGCGAGTTTCAAATGAAAGAATAGTCAGGGTAGACATCAAGCGATGAACAAGCATAATATTTGTTCGTTTCCACTTGAAATTTGTCATATCAAGTGTCTTGCCTGCATCGATAAGACTTTTCGACTTCCTTCAGTACAAACATCAATACTCTGCATAAAGTAGCAGCGGTGATAAATGATAATCAACATTTAAAAGTTCCATAAAGGGACATGATGAAAGCTCACAAAACACTAATCTGATAGCAATTGTATCTGATGACAATATTATTGTGAGTGAAAAGAAAAAAATATTAGTTATCGTTGTTTCTGTCTGCCTCCCCAACAAATGAAACCTGAGGAGTCATATTGAGTAAGAAGTTCGGCATTGACTGGGTACTGTTTAGATTGAAACCCAATTATAGGAGTCATGCCAAAAAAAACTGGTCGCTGCTTTCATTCTGCGTCCACGGACAGGCGAAACAGGGGCAGGGGAATCATTCGCCAAAATATCTGCACGCACCATCTCTGGCGAGGTGGGCCTGGGTATAAACTAAATGGCCCCTTAGCTTTCCTGTTTAGCTTTCTAAACTGGACCAATTGTTAACATACATTTGGATCATTATCATGCTCTTCACCATCGTCTTCTTGAGCACGAGATCTGATATATGGATTGAGGTAAAATATTTAATCGTCTTGCTGGGGCTGAAGGCGAGCGGCAAGAAGTGGGGTTGAACTGTGGCTTGGAAGAGCACTATGTATAATTTGCATTTGATTCAATTGGAAATTTCATGGCTGTGGGTGAGAGTTTCCTCGTGTGATGTGACCCTTAAGAAAACATATAATTTCTTAGTGCTCCTAGAGAATCATAGGACATAATCAATGTATTAGTTAGCATAAGAGAAGAATCACTACATCACAAATGTATCTACAGAGTACAGACTGACCTTGTGCCTCTCATTGACAAGGAGCTTGCAAGAAGACACAATTGAAACTGGTGCCCCCCATGACAATAATGTTCTTGGAGTTTGCAGCTGCTGCCGTGACATTCATCCTATTCTGTGAAAGAGAAAATTGGCAACGATGTTTAGGTTTGCCGTCGCTGCATTCATGCTTATCTTTCATAGAAAGAAAACAGCAAAACAATTCCAAATCTCCGAATATCTGCTATTGTGGTGTTGTGCATGAAATTATTAGCCATCCCACTGTGACCAGGGAGAGATATATACAGTACCTGGTGAGTTTATCAAGAAGGAATAGTAAAGTAAGTGAAACAAAACAAACTGAAAGGTTTCTTAAAGTTGAACAGGAAATAATGGACAAAGAAGCTTGAAGCCTTTTGAGCCGACTAAAATTAATTGAATATTTACCATTAGAAGTTGAAGGCAGATCTGAAATTTAGTGGGTAGTGGCAAGGAGAACAACTAATGATAAACTAAATCATATACATCACATCACGTTCAGCAATGTATCCTCACTATTGAGATTTTTATACTACAAAAATTTCCGAAATTGTTAAACATAGGATACAAACTAACAGATATGCTCCCGTACACGGCACACCCTCCCTTAAAAAAATCTATAACCGGGTCCTCCTTGTCCTATGGGTTGACTCCTATGTACTAATTGCTTCAGAATGCAATTACATGACATGGGGTGGGATACCACGTACTATACCTTGTGGGGATATGTGAAAGCAGTCAAGAGTACCACAGAGGTGGTGCCGAGCGAATCAGCGGTAGAACGGGATGAACGATCAATTATTCAATCCAGAGATTGCCGCCTCGTTCGTCAGGACACACTGTGAATCTGGAGCACAGGCAGGGGTTGCGGCCTCCAGGCGATTCGGGCCATGACGTGTTGACGACAGGGGGTTGCGTCCTCCAAGGTATACCTTATATTAGCCTCGCCGTGTATGCTTCTTCACCACCGCGGACACTGCCGTTAGTTGGTGCACGACGCAGCAGTCAAGGTGATCGCCAGGGCGGCCTGGCTCCTTCGAATTCCTCTACCAGCCAGCATCGCCCTGCTCCTGAGCCTCCCCTCCATGACCGCAATGCCAGTTCATTGCCCCCAGGCGCCATGAACGGTCGCAGCGTAGGCTCGCCGGATTGGCGGTGGTGGCCTAGAACATCTAGGGCTACTCCATGCGAGGGATCTCTGCGGTTTGACGGGCGAGTCGCTAGCATGGTGAACATCTAGGGCTACTCCATACTGAATGGCAGAGCAAACAAATTGAAGCAAGCATGCCTGAACCAAACAGAGGTGGACTCCATCGATCAACCAGACAATTATCACAATGATCGGATGGATTGACTGGAGAGATGGATGTATGGACGCAAGATGTACCTCGAGCATGCGCCAGATGGAGGGGTCGACGACTCGACGGCCTTGACGGCGCCATTGTTCCACTCGGAGCGGCGCTCCTCGGCATCGAGGAACTTCATGCGCACCTGCACGCCGGGTGCCCAGGCGCTGATCAGCGTGTCCTCCACCTCCTGCTTGGGCACGACGAACTCCCCGGCGCCCTGGCGCGGGTAGTAGGTGACGGTGAAGAGCGTGCCCTCTGCCGCGAGCCGCACGGCCTCGTCCACCTCCTCGGGCGGGACCCGCGCGCGTTGCGTGGCCGGCGCTCGGCGCCCTCGGACGCCTGCTGGGAGACGGCGGGGTACCTGGGCGCGCGGCGGATCCCGGCGAGCAGCTCCCCGTCGGCGCGGCGCATGAAGACGACGGCGTCCCCGGCCATGAGCAGCTTGGCGTTGACTAAAATGGCATGATTTGGAACAAAGGCGTTGGGTGTTTCCTTACTTTGACGGTGGTTCGAGGGGATCGTGCGAGGGGATGAAAGAACTTACATTTGGTGGGAGGGGGCATCGATGGGGCACCAATGAGGTACATAGGAAAGGTAAGAATCGATGCGTTAGGAAAGTTAGGATTTTGAATTGATTTTCATGAAATAGGGTTTTAATGTTTGTAATGTGATTTCTGTACCTGCCCGTTTGTGACGGTGTCTGGTTAGGAAAGTTTGTAAATGTTAAGAAAGTTTTTATTGGGAAAGTTTGTAAATGTTAAGAAAGTTTTTATTGGGAGGGTGAAAAAAATCAACGTGAGGATATGATGATGGAAGGAGAGACCAAATTAAACCAAACAAAAATAAACCAGACGAAAATAAACCGGACGAAAATAAACCGTGGACGCAATCCTACCAACTCAGTCATTAGGAGTAGAGATACATCCACTGGGCATCAAAGTTCGCCACAAGTGCAAATATAGGGAACAAAGCAAAAGTTGGCGACCAGCGCAAATAAACGCCGCAGCAAAACAAATCCAGAACTAAAACCACTTCAGAAGATCTCAAGAAACAATATCCTGGGTACCCATAATGCTGGCAAGATGCTTAGCAAGCTTATTAACTTTCTCTTGTTTGGCGCTTAAATCCTCCAGCGCTTGCTGTTGCACCAGAAAATATGCATCTGAATTCTACAGGGACTCCCTCAGTCCTTCAGCTTCCTGCTGCAGCACATCTGATCGATGTCTTTGAACTTGAAGTTGAGACTCAAGAAGATGAACTGATTCAGGCAGCGAGTTTGAAGAGCTTGTGCCAGCAGTAGTGGCCAGTAACTCGAACACTACATCAAGACAGGACTTTTGGGTTCCCTCACTGTCGTCAAGATAGTTTTTATCAGCTTTCTTGGAGACCAACAGGGATGTCTCACTCTCTTGAACCTTATCTGCATTACTTCATTTACCATCGGATAACGCGGTACTGTTCTCCAATATTTTGTCCGCGTTCTAAAAGAGAAACAGGCAGACACATCACATGCTTACCATGTTGTATATGAAACTCATTTTGGTAAATGAGTTCAGTAGTAAAGTGGACAGGATAACAGCATGAAACAAACATACATCTATGTACCATGGTCACTTTATGGTCTATATCATTCTAGTTTTTGTTGCCAAATCAAGATAGAGACACAGTTCAAATAATATTTGTTCAAGACAAAGTAGAATAGATAGAATATAAGTGTGGGTAACTATAGAGCAATAACAACACTTGTAATGTGCATGACATAAGAACATAACTGTTTATTCAATTGAAACTGAAATCAACATAGAGCAGGTTACAACAGCAAACCAGTTAAAGAAATAGGTTTAAAACATACCTGTTGCGCCATTGGATTTTCAATTCCATCCTTCAAATTTGAAAATAGTTGGTATGAGTAAATACAGTCATGCAAGAGCAAAGGAGTATGAACCATAGCTACAGAACCTGACCTAAGAACAAATCTTCTTCTCCTTTAAGCGTTAAGTTAGGATTCGGAGTGGTGGTCCTTGTGCTTTGGGCACTGCAGTTCCCTTACTAACTGCTCGTGTTTGGGTGCTCTGTGGTGGAGACGGTGCTGTGTCAACTGGAACTGGGTTACTATCTGTCGGGGTTGGGGTTAGAAGGGGTGTAGCTGGTTCTCTGTCCAACTGGGTAGTGGTACAATCTGCAAGAGTCTGGGTTATGTGTGGTGGATCTGGTCCTTGGGCAAGTACAACCGTGGTTCTATCTGCATCAACTGGTAGCACTATCTTTTCTGTAGACCGTGTTGTTACTCCCTTAGATACTGCCATCATGCTCTCCAATTCAAATGGCTGATAAACAAGAAAAGTAATTGAAAGTATAGACATTGTATGATAGACAGGTGCAATGGATAGTGGGGAATAAAAGAGGGCACGAAATAATTCATATTTATGTTGTCTAACCAAACAGGATAGCATGACACAATTTCACATATATGATGGCTAACTAAACAGGATAGCATGACACAATTTCACATTATGATGGCTAACTAAAAAAGATGGAAAGACATAGTTCAAAATATGAGACTATGTAAACAGGATGACATGACATAACTATATAATGTGTTTATTAAATAGGTTGGCATGCCATAATTCACATACATTCACGGATAGAATGCCATAATTCAAAATATGATGACTGTAAACACTAAACAGGATGAGATGATATAACTATATGATGTCTTTATTAAATGGGTTGCCATGCCATAATTCAGATAGATGATGTGTATGTACTATGTAAACATGATGGCATGATATAATTCAAATATATGATTTATATAATAAGCAAGTGAGCAGATGGAAATCCATATATGATGTAAAAACTAAGCAATGCAAGACAACATGCATGACATGGGTAATATAACCCTGCCAAGTTTGAGCATAGACCTCAGGGGGAAAATAGGACTGGTCATAAGTCTCTGAATCCTCCTCTGAGGAGCTCTCTGTAACCAGCAAGATGTCTGCTTCAGCGGGTAGCATTGTCTGCTCTGAATACCTTGTTTTCACTCCAGATACTTTCATCACCGCTTCAAATGGCTAATGCATAGGAAGAGTAGTTGAATATACAAACATTGTCGCCAAATGGAACACGTAATACAAAAAAATGATAGCATGATATAATTCACATACATGACGATTGGCCAAACAGCATGGCATTGCATAATTCACATATATAATGCCTTTGCAACAAGATAGCATTGTATAATTCACATATATAATGTCTTGCAACAAGATGGCAATGCATAATTCACATATATGGTAATTAGACACTGAACAGGTGGCATTCACACAAAGCATGTCTAAACTAATCAAATGACATAGCAATGCGAGACACCATACGCACGATATGAGCAACATAACCCTGCCAAGTTAGAGCATACACCTCGGGGGGGGCAATAGGACTGGTCATCTTTCTCTGAATTCTCCTCTAAGGAGCTATCCGTAACCAGTGAGATATGCGCTTCGTCAGATAGCATAGTCTGCTCTGAAGACCTTGTTTTCACTCCAGAATTTGCCATCACTGTGTCAAATGGCTGATGCACACGAAGAGCAGTTGAATGTAATAACATTGTTGACAAATGTAATATGTAAGGAAAAAATGGATGGCCTGATATAATTTACATATAAGATGACTGGCTAAGCAGGATGGCATTGCAAAATTCACATATATGATGCCTGGGTAAACAAGATGGCGTTGCATAATTCACATAAACGATGAATAAACTAAACAGATGGCATTCGCACAAAGGATGTCTAAACTAAGCAGATGACATATTTGATGTATAAAGTAAGCAATGCAAGACACCATATGCATGATATAACCAACATCAGCATGCCAAGTTAGAGCGAAGACCTCAGGGGGTAAATAGGAGTTGTCTTCTCCTTCTGAATCCCCCTCAGAACAGATATCTTCCTCTCGATTACAATCCGAAATGCATGGAGGGGGTTGCCTTTGCGCCTACCATGGAGCGACGTCTGCATGAAATTTTATTGCCACACAAGGCTCGTCTATTTTGCTCTACATGTTCAGTTCCATTGTTTACAATAACTGTCATGCATAGGAATAAAACATAGTGAGATTATGTAAGGAGTGCATGCAGAAATCCAGAGTGATGGTAGTAACCTGTGGATAGACCCAAACCCAATAATAGCTGGCAGATAATGGCTTCAGTTAAAAAATACAGATAATGGCTTCTTTACTATTTGTTTCCCATCCAACATGAAACTCATAGTATACACCGGAGATTAACCAGATAGTAGATAGATACTATTGATAGCGGCCTCAATATGTGCCCCACAACTATTTAAAAACTCAAGTTTGACCATTAGTTTGGAGCTGACTCAGAGTCTAATCGGTGAACATGACGATAAAGTAGCATGTAATATTAAGCGATGCATAAAGTAAGTAGACACGAAAGAGTGCGACCTCTCTTGTGGACCCGTGTAGTCCTCAAGGTCATCTACTCGGTTGATGATGGTAGTGCAGTTTTCATGGCTGCCAGTGGCGGGGAAGAAGATCTGAGGCTGCGAAAGACAGTCTGGAGGCCGGATCCCTGCTGTGCTGGACCCTTCTGTCGTTGGAGCAGCTGAGCTGGGGTGGACGACGGCGCAGCAGGAGCGGGACATACCACGCAAGGTTTTCTTTGACAACTATCTGTAAGAGAAGTAATTCTGTAAGGGCTCGTTTGAATTGGAGGATTCCAACAATGCAGGGATAGGAAATAGACAGGAATAGGATAGGAATGCACGTGCAAAATAGAGAATTTAAAAACACAGGATTTCTGCCAATCTGGGTGTTTGATTCACAACAATTGGAAGATCACAGGATGCAAAGAAGCATGGTGAGATTAAGTCAAACCACAAGAAAATGTACGGTTATAATTCTATTATGCTACTATCTCTTAGTCTTGTGCTTCATGAATAGGAATTTGAAAAGGAGGACAAGTGAAAATTAAAATTCCTACGTTTTTCCTTTCAAGGAGACACTAAAGGAACAAATCCGTGTGCTTAGTGGACAATATATATAACATGTAGAGTAAAAAAGAGATGCAACAAGTGTACAACCTCTTTGGCGAAGCCATGTCGATCTCAGCGTGATTGGGTTGGCCGGTGAGGATGCTCCGGCTGACTTGGCTGTCGGAGGAGGGGAAGAAGATCTTAGGCGTCTGGAGATGGAGCCCGAGTTACTGCTCCGCTGTGATGGAGGGTTTCGTCGTTGGAGTAGCTCCGTTGAGTTGTACGACGCCGAGGCTGAAGCAGGACAAGAGAGACAATGAACAACGTTAACCTGAGTGGAATTCTAATAGCATCTCCAATACATGACGTAAAATAGATAACCACAAAGTGCTAGATGCAAAATACATCAGCCGCTCATCTCTGAACTTAATTGTCGAAACTGAACTTAACTATCGAAACTGAACTTAACTGTCAAAACTGAATTTTGCTTTCGAAACTGAATTTTGCTGTCGAAACTGAACGCACTAGCAAGGTGAGGCTACACGTCGGTCGACTGACTTTTTTATCTCTGGTCAGTCGATTTTGCAGCCGTTGGATACGAAATCAAGGGCCTGCGGTTCATCTTCACCCTCCACCCCCCTGAGCCGGCCAAACAGCAGCCCCCCGCCGCACGTGGCCGGCATTGCGCCGCCCGCCCCGAAAACACTCCCCACCGCCGGTCCGCCGCTGCCCCAGCCATCCCTCTAGCCCCCCCCCCTCCCCCCCCCATGCCGAGCTTTTTCTCCGGTGATCCCAACGCCACCGCCCCGCCAACGCCCCGCCACCGTCGGCGACCACCGCCCCCATCCTGAACCCTAAGATAGATAGTGGGGTACCTCTCCGACGAGCCCCCCTCCCCGCTGCGGCTGGTTCTTCCTTCACCCCGGCGGCATCGGAGTGAAGTGTAACTAAATCGGAGTAGCATCACAAGCAAGAGCAAGAGCGAGAGTAGCAGCGCGAGCAAGAGCAATAGCAAGAGCAGACCAGGCAGGGGACCGAGAGCAAGAGCAGAGAAGCAGCGCGAGCGAGAGCTAAAGCAGCAGCAGGTCCTACTGATGTGGACGTCGCCGCCGAGGGAGCGACGCCATGGAGGAAGTGGACGGCGACGACGCCGTGGATGGAGCCGCGCCGTGTCGGCTCGGGACCGAGCGTCGGCAGCACCATGAGATCGAATCAAGAAGAAAATGCGGTGATTAGTGTACAACCTCTTTGGTGGCGCCGATTAGGCCACAGCTTCATCCGAGGCAACAGTGATGATGATGCTCATCCGGTGGTGCAGGTGAAGATGGCGGTGTGGGAATGGAGGTGGCACGAAAGACGAGGGGAACGTCAGGGCAGCTCCTTGGAGGTGGAGGACGGGGTGGCTGAACCGGCGGGACGATGAGATCGACGACGGATCCTCATCTGGTACGGTGGATGAAGGACGTCGAGGTGTTGCTGTCGACGACGTCGTCGGGGAAGAGGCTCCGGCTGGGTGGCGGACGGAGCAGGGTGTGGGGTTTCGTCACGGGTTTTCGCGGCCTCAGTGTACAAATGGGTGGGCGGATGGGATGGCAGTGGGGAACCATGGCTTAGAGACGCGCTTGTCCGAAATGTGGGGTAAGTTACGAAAGTACCCCCACTGATTTGAGGCGGTTCTTTCGGTTCAGGGGTACCACGGGCATTTCGCATGTCGGGATTTCACAGGAGGTGGGAGTTTTCACGCGCGTTGTAATTTCAGAATAGCAAGGCGCGAGTTGAGATGGAGGGAGTTGTCGGAGCACATTGAGACAAAGATATATCTTAAATATTTCGGGCTAACAAGGCGCGGGTTGAAATTTCCGGACAAGCCTAATGTGTACTGTACCAAATCAATGCGCCCTACAAATGTCATTCAAAACTTTGAATTCATGTTATGTTCAATTAAAATATTTCGCTACGTGTATAATGCATGCAACCTACTACTCAAATGAACGTTTTAGTGCATTCCAAACGTACATACTACCGCTTCAATATGAACTAAATTTGAATTCGTTTCTCTATTTGAATAAGATCTACAGTAATGATTGTTGTGAAGTCAAAGCATTTGAATTCGTTTCTCTCTTTTAATAAGATCTACTATCATCATTATTGTCAAGTTAAACCATCGTTTGTGTATTATCTTCACAGCACACCACATGATTAGTCTCGAGTTACATATGAACTATGTGTACTATGTGAACTCGAACTAGATTTTTTGAATCCACTTTATTTTGATTTCAAATCACATTACATTTCTAGCTCTAGCTAGATCTTCATAATCTAAACCTTGTCTCATATGTATAATATGTTTATCACATTATGTATGGTGCCCCGCCCCCTACGCCTACAAGTATTTAGATGTGAGTTGCAAACACCACACATTACCACTAATTCAAATAAAATGTGAGAATGTTCGATATATAGTATTGTTTAGATTGTTTGATATTTACTTGTAAGCTGCAAACACCACACATTATCACAAATTCAAATAAAATGTGAGATTGTTTGATGTATAGTATGGTTTAGATTGTTCGGCATTTAGCTGTGCGTTGCAAACACCATGCATTATCACATTATGGTATAACATGTGCACAGCACGTGTATCACCTCTATATTCATGCATGCAATGTTCAAAACACTATGATCTCCTATTCAATATATGAATCCGCTTTCATATCAAATTATGATCTTTGTTAGTCTCTTACACCCACACAATCCTCTAACCTTTGTAGCTACAACTAACTTTCTCTCGTGCATGCACACACCCTCATCGCCCTCCCCCTCCCTCGGCATTCTATCCACCGGGCACATTCATTTTTTTATTTAGGTCGTTTTCCCAGAGTCTCCACAATTCCTTTCCGACACACACCGATCGATTAACCTCTCCAGTGATGCCTGCCTACAACATACAAACACACCTTCAATATCCTCCTTTATGTGTCCTTGCCTCGTGTCTCTCATATGGTCAGACACACGTGTAAACTCTCGCCCCTCTTTTCATCGCTCTCACAACCGCACACTCCTCCCCCTATCTAGCTAGTAGTTGGGCCTCTCACACCACCTCCTAGCTCCATTCTCTTGGTCTATCCGTCTCGTTGGGCCTTATTAGCCTCTAACAAATGGGCGTACACCGACCGATCTCTCGCTATACATATAGCTAGCTAGGTCCTTATAACTCGTTTTTACCCACACATCAATCGATCTACCTCATTAGTTGTGTCTCTCCCTTCCTCCGACAAACAATAATTGATCTACCGATCTAGTTAGGTTTGCTTACCAAACACATGGTTCCCCTTCATCATCCATGGATGCGTCTCGACAGATCTATCACACACAGGCACACACAGAAACACATCCCCACTCTTATTGATAACATTGCAGTTCCACCCTCAGTTTGTCTAGTAGGCCTCTCCCACCATCTTCGAGAAGCAACTCCATCACCCATCCAGCACTCTACCCCTCTCCCTCCCTCTCGCTCCCTCTCTCTCTCTCCTCTCTCTTTCTCCCATACTATTTCTCGTCCTTCAGTTATGTATGGATGTCGACCAATCTCCCTCAAGACATAGCTGGGTCTCTCCTTCTCAACACATATACGAGTCGTTCTACCTCTATAGTTAGGCCTCTACCTACCCCTCCCACCACCTCCTCCCCCCCACACACCGATACATCGAGCGCTCTAGTCATGTCTCCCTGCCACACACAAACTTGACATGTGCCCTCTAACGTTCCGGTAGGCCAGTCGGCCTATATCTTTGACTTGTACACACACACAATTTCGATGGCTCTCTTCATCGATCTCGCACCCACCAACTTGATCCTCTCTTCGACTCTATCGATAGCTATGACCCCTCCCTCTCTTCTTGTGGATTGCCCGACCCTCTATGTATGATATGGATAGGCCTCCATTTCACACACATTGCATGCAAAATTTTGTTTGAGATGTCATCGACACATATTCCCACAAATAATTCACGAAATCAACCCCCACCCCCACCCCAAAACAAAAAACACTCACGAACGCGGTTTGTATCTCTCACACACACCCACGTAGGTGGGGGACGTGCACGAAGAGAAGAGGTGCATGCACGACGCATGTACTCCCGTCTCTTTCCTAACCACACGCGCGCGGGTACACGGTGGAGCTCATTTCTATACGAAAAAGGCAGCCCACGTGGTAATTTGGCACGTGTACTGGTTGTCCACTTGGTGGAGGGAGGATCGTCTACCACGGGTGAACAAACAAATTGCGACTTGATGTGTTATGTTAAAAAAGAGGCAAACCATGTGGGGCCTACCTTAGAGGCAAGGCTCTATATATTGGAGTAATTTTGAAGTGTCCCGTCAACTCACAGAACGAGGAGAAGCTTGCTTAGTACGCCGTCTCCCCTGCCCACAGGCGCGGTGGCTCGCAGGATGAGGTGAAGCTTGCTTACTACGCCTTACGCCCGCTCCCTCGCCCATGCGCGCGGTGGCTCGCAGGACGAGGAGAAAAATTTACTACTCCCTCCGTTTACTCCTCGTCCCTACTACCTTGGTTATAGAGATTATATCATATTGTTTGGAATATATATGTCCTTTAGTAGATTTCAATATGAACTACTAGTACATACTCCAAACACTGATGTATATAGACATATTTTAGAGTGTAGATTCACTCATTTTGCTCTGTATGTAGCACTCTCCCTCGCCCCTCGACCCTCGCCCACGTGGTGGACGTGCAACAATTCATTTGGTCTCATATAGCCAGAACGATATATACTGCACTACCATTATTGCTCGACTTCTCGAAGGCGAAGAGCCAATCGCAAGGTCAATATTTTGGAGATGCCAAGCGCAAGGTTATAGGAGAACAAGTAGTAGGTGCCGCGTCATTTATAAATAAAGTTTTTTTTCTTCAGTGGCACGTACGCAATATGATAGGTTCATATGGAGAGAAAAGGAAACCGCTCCACTATATACATAGTCAGGACAGGCCAGCCTACACGGTTGCTTGCTGGGGTTGCTCTCTTCACACTCTCTCACACAAAACGACTGTGGCCACATCTCTAACATCCCTGCGGATCACGTCCGCTTGGGGAAGGGGTGGATGCTTAGTGTAGATGCGGTGGCCGTCGCCGATGGCGAAAACCCACTGTCGGCATGTCCCGATCAGGGGTCCCCACCGTTCTCTCTCACAAAGCCGGTGAGGTTGCCTTCGTCCCTTGCTCACTGCTGCAATGTGGGAAGTTGCCGCCTCCCGCCGCCCTCCTCAAGGTTGAGCTACGTCCCTCAGGTACAACTCCCTTTACAGCCGGCTTGCACCACTGCTCCAGCTGCCCACATCACTCCCTGTGGATATTTCTCTACTTCTTTGCCCCACACATACCTCTATTGGCTTCTACGTATTGTATTTGTGATGAGTTTATGTCTCATCAACTAGTCCCAGTAATCTTATTCTAATCATGCTTGTTCAATTTCTTTGCCACAGGGATGCTCATCTCGATTTTGGTGAAACTGCACAAAATGATCCGATGGTCAAAAGGTTGCAAACTTCACTTATTACGAAGCTCGAACGTTGCCAGCAAATTGAAGCCTGGTCAGGGTTCACGGTTCAAGGGCTAGGGACTGCATGGATCGTTTTTTTCTTTAGCTGCCTCTGTTCCAAAATAAGTGTCAACTTTAGTAGTAGTACAACTTTGTACTAAAGTTTGCACAAAGTTGAGAAACTCATTTTGTAACAGAGGGAGTACATATTTGCTATGATCTGTCAATCATTGAGATGCAATAGAATGCATGGTAGTCTCCTTTATATTTGATGAAATGTTGCAACGGGCAACCTTGGACGCAAGATACATGTAACAGAAGCTGGAAGCTTCATAGCATTGTACAAATTTATCTCGCTGATAAATTACAGTACGTACTATACTAGTACTTCCTCCGTTCCTAAATATAAGTCTTTGTAGAGATTTCACCATGAACCACATGCAGATGTATATAGATGCATTTTAAGTGTAGATTCATTCATTTTGTTCCGTATGTAGTGGAATCTCTACAAAGACTTACATCTACTAGTAATAGCTACCCCCACTACTAGGAATTCTCTATCCTCTCCTTGAGCCACGTCATCAAAATTGATGTAGCTGTTAGATGAAGTAAATCAGTCCATAATAGCCGTCTGATCTTGACGTTGAGAGGCTCCGCACTAAGCCACATGCAAGCATGCAGAAATACCGTGCCACATGCATGTGAGTGGGTTTTAAATCACATCAACATGTCTGCATGCAAGCATGCACCGGTAGCATGCATGTAAGTGAGCTTTTAAGTCCCATTAGCATGTCAAAAAGAAAAATATAATCCCATTATGCAATAGGAGTTGGCTGATCTTTTTTCCTTACGTGGGATGATCTAAATGATGATGGGAGTTTATTTAGTTTGGCTACCACATTTGTCATGTGGTTATAGAGTTTTTTTTGTTCTATGAAATCGATAATTTTGCGCAGAGAGATATACCGCTGTTCCGCGCCAACGCACGGGGACTCATCTAGTAATATTTACGAATGGAGGGAGTACTATGTAAAGAGTTAGGTTTCGCACGGTGATAGTGTGTGGTGGGCCATGTAATCACAGAGCCTGCGTGTTTTCACTTCTCTTGCACGCCTCCGCTGTAAGAATGGAGAAAATTGTAATCTAGTAGTAGTAGTATACCTCCTTTCGCCGAAAGCGTGGGACATCCAGCAGTCCTGCCACCTCAGTAATAAAGACCAATGAGCCGTCAAATCACATAGACCCAGCAGTAAGTTGGACGGACGAAGCAACCATCACTCTTGCGCCAGTGAGAGGTCGCGTCCGCTCTGCCCGGGCATGAATGCGGCAACGATTCTTTGGAGTGGCGCTGACCGTTTCGGGCGGGAAGTGTGCGCGGGCGATGGAGGGGCTTTGGGTGGGCCAGGCTGGTCAGGAGCGGGTGTGGCAGCTGTCCACATGTCCCTACCGGACACGCCCGGAAACGAGAGGATGCACCGACTCTCGCGGCTAAAATCGTACACTACATAACATCTCTCTGTAGGAGTAGGTCGATCTGTCGCTCTCTCTAACACACACATGGTGTTAAACACACACACACACACACAAACACACACATGCACACGCACGCACCTTGGTCCCGTTGCACCTTCTAACGTGACTTATTACACCTAGACGGAGGGAGTAGTAAGTATACGAGATATGGTGGCACACTGACTTAAGTTGAATACAAGTGCCCAAAATTTGTGTGCATGTTATAATAAGGATTCACTTAAAATAGTACTTGAGCGAACAGAGGGATAAATTGGACAGTGTTCACGAGTAGTGGCGAGATGTGTGAGGTAAGATACACCGCTGGCGCTTTTAATTTTTCTTAATAATTTGTTTGTTTCACCCTTTGACTGGTGGGACCCAACGTACTACGTGGAGAGAGGTAAGGTGACTAAGGCTGCATTATTTCTGCACCACTGTGGATAGTCCTACCACCAAAGCCACATGACATGATTATGATTGAAATCCCAATGACTCCCACACACACAAAAAAATACGGCATGCTTGCCACACGAATGCAGGAATGTATAAAAGGTTATTTCCCTCTCGTTGAACTTAACGGGAGGGTTGTGTAGCTGGTTAGCCTGTTCGCTCACTCTCTCGCACTCTCCCGCTGGAGCCTCAGCGCTTGTAGTTGCTCTCTTCACACTCTCTCGCCCTCTCCAGATCTAAACAAGACTTCGTTGGCCTCTCTCTCCCCTCAATGCTGCTCAAAGAGCCGACAGGATCTGTCCGCCGGGAAGGGAAGGAGGCTTAACGTTGTCGCTGTCGGCAAGGGACTACCGGTGCAGCTGTTCACTTTCCACCCAGCGGCAGCACGGGAGGGCCTCCGACCCCTTCTTCTTCGCTGCCGTCCCGTCGCCCACCGAACCATGCCCCAAGAACCTTAAGGTATAATTTACTTACTCCACATGCATTGCTCTAGCTGCATGTATACCATGAATCTAGGATGTGGTTCAAAGAGGAAAGGAGTGGGGGAAAGTAGTGGGAAAAGTTGTATATAGCATGAATCTAGGACGTGGTTCAAAGAGGAAATGAAGGGGGAAAGTTGTATAGCATTAATCTAGGACATGGTTCAAAGAGGAAAGGAATGGGGGAAAGTAGTGGGGAAAGTTGTATCGCATAAATCTAGGACATGGTTCAAAGAGGAAAGGAAGGGGCGAAAGTACTAGTTCAAAAAGGAAAGGAAGGGACAAGGTTGTAGAGTTTGAGCAGGACTAGATTTGTTGCGCTCATATAGGGAAAGGCATCTAAAGATAACAAAACTGGGACCAACACAAATATGCTCCTTGGTTGCTTGTTCTTTGTTGCAATAGACTGTGCATGACCACAGTACATCGGTGGATGCACATGGTGCTGGTGCGTCCACTGTCCCGTGCAACTCATTAGCTGTTGTTAATCTAAGGCCCTGTTTGGTTAAAAACTCCCTAGTCCCTACCTGCTGGGTTCCAGGGACTAAACATGGACTAGAGGTTATTAAATGACATGCTAAAAGACCATGTTACCCCTAGTAATGAACTAATAGAGACAAGGTGCGATGCGTGGCAGGGGCAACTGTTGGAAAAAGTCCCAAGAAGACTCCCTCGGGGTCTTCTTTCTTTAGTCCCAAAAATGCCCACTTTTAGTCCCTAAAAGTCCCTCCTCTTTGGTTTAGATGGGACTGACATGAAGTTTTTTTAGTCCCTACACCCAAAATGTCCCTGTAAACAAACACCCTCTAATAATGCCGCTGGAAAATTGATGCAATGCCACAGTTAAAAGAAAATTACATGTTTAATGAATTTTATTGTTAATATAATCTCTATGTTAATATTAATCAATGCCACCGTTTGAGAAATGCTACTGTCTTGCTTTCTTTCCCATTTAGATAAGGTAGATGCTTCTTTTTGTTGGCTTCTGTGTCATCCACCATTATTGACCACTAATTGTTTCCTTTGCACCTCTGTGTAAAGAGGGTTATCTGCTTCACCTTGTTGCCATTGTGACCTTTTGTTGCACTGCACAAAACACTTTTGTTTTAAGAGTGTTTTGTGCAGTTCAACCAAAATGTCACACGGACAACGTTGCTTGATTGCTTGATCTTAGTGGAATTGCACAAGAGGAGATCTTACTTCCTATCCGTTAAGGCGAATTTGGTTCAGATCTTCTTCTTGTGAGTTGTTTGAATTCCGCATCATGAGAGGTCAGTACTAGCCTTCTTTCACATGATTCTGCAGTCTAAATTCATATGTTGTGCTACTTGTACGATAATGTTGCTTGATTTTAGTGAACTGCACAAATGGAGACAAGACTTCCAATCTGTACGTGCACCGTAATATCCCATTGAGGTAAGATAAGGATATTTCACAACTGCTGGCCTGTATTTTGCCACTTTCATCAGAAAATTAAGTTTAGTACTATACTTGTGCTCCCTAATTGAGATGCCAAATCTTACATTGAAGGTGAAGCTTGTTTGTTGTTGAACCAAGTGATGAAGGGGAAGAACAAGGGGAAGAAAAACAAAAATCAACTCCCGGTGCTGTAATGAAGCACTGGAACTGTGATGACACAAGTAATGATATAGTTTTGCATCTTAATTTATTTCTATAGCTGGAACAAGTAATTCTTTTGCCAATGATTTGATGCCACTCTTAATGTAATATGTAATTATATCTACTTGTGCAAACAGGGATCTTCTTTAAAGATACCATATATTTGTTGGGGATCATAGCAGAAATTCAAAAAAATTCCTACATGTCACCAAGAGCAATCTATGGAGAGACTAGCAATGAGAGAGAGGAGTGCATCTTCATACCCTTGAAGATCGCAATGCGGAAGCATTACAAGAACGCGGTTGGTGGAGTCGTACATGCAGCGATTCAGATCGTGGTCGATTCCGATCTAAGCGCCGAATAACGACGTCTCCGCGTTCAACACACGTACAGCCCGGTGACGTCTCCCACGCCTTGATCCAGCAAGGAGAGAGGGAGAGGTTGGGGAAGACTCCGTCCAGAAATAGCACAACGGCGTGGTGATGGTGGAGGAGCGCGGTACTCTAGCAGGGCTTCGCCAAGCACTACGAGAGACGAGGAGGGAGAGGGGTAGGGCTGCGCCAAGAGAGAGATCAAATCACATTTGTTGGGCAGCCCCATACCTCAAGTATATATAGGGGAAGGGGAGGGGTTGCGCCCCCTCTAGGTTCCCTCCCCAAGGGGGGGGAAGCCCTAGATCCCATCTAGGGTGGCGGCCAGAGGGGAGAGGGAGAGAGGGGGGCGCCCTAGGGTGGGCCTTAAGGCACATCTGGACCTAGGTTTGCCCCCTCCCACTCTCCCTGCGCCTTGGGCCTTGGTGGGGGGGGCGCACCAGCCTACCTGGGGCTAGTCCCCTCCCACACTTGGCCCGCGCAGCCTTCTGGGGCTGGTGGCCCCACCTGGTGGACCCCCGGGACCCTCCCGGTGGTCCCGGTACGTTACAGATAGCACCCGAAACTTTTCCGGCGACCAAAACGGGACTTCCCGTATATAAATCTTTACCTCCAGACCATTCCGGAACTCCTCGTGACGTCCGGGATCTCATCCGGGACTCCGAACAACATTCAGTAACCACGTACATACTTTCCCTATAACCCTAGCGCCATCGGACCTTAAGTGTGTAGACCCTACGGGTTCGGGAACCATGTAGACATGACCGAGACAACTCTCCGGCCAATAACCAACAGCGGGGTCTGGATACCCATGTTGGATCCCACATGTTCCATGATGATCTCATCGGATGAACCACGATGTCAAGGATTCAATCAATCCCGTATACAATTCCCTTTGTCTACCGGTATATTACTTTCCCGAGATTCGATCGTCGGTATCCTGATACCTTGTTCAATCTCGTTACCGGCAAGTCTCTTTAATTGTTTCGTAACACATCATCCCGTGATCAACTCCTTGGTCACATTGTGCACATTATGATGATGTCCTACCGAGTGGGCCCAGAGATACCTCTCCGTTTACATGGAGTGACAAATCCCAGTCTTGATTCATGCCAACCCAATAGACACTTTCGGAGATACCCATAGTGCACATTTATAGCCACCCAGTTACGTTGTGAAGTTTGGCTCACCCAAAGCATTCCTACAGTATCCGGGAGTTGCACAATCTCATGGTCTAAGGAAATGATACTTGACATTAGAAAATCTTTAGCATACGAACTACATGATCTTGTGCTAGGCTTATGATTGGGTCTTGTCCATCACATCATTCTCCTAATGATGTGATCCTGTTATCAACGACATCCAATGTCCATGGTCAGGAAACCGTAACCATCTATTGATCAACAAGCTAGTCAACTACATGCTTACTAGGGACATGGTGTTGTCTATGTATCGACACATGTATCTGAGTTTCCCATCAATACAATTCTAGCATGGATAATAAACAATTATCATGAACATGGAAATATAATAATAAATAATTTATTATTGCCTCTAGGGCATATTTCCAACAGTCTCCCACTTGCACTAGAGTCAATAATCCAGTTCACATCACTATGTGATTGTAATGAATCCAACAACCATGGGGTGTGTTCATATCTTGCTTGTGAGAGAGGTTTATCAGTCAATGGGTCTGAACCTTTCAGATCCATGTGTGCTTTACAAATCTCTATGTCATCTTGTAGATGCAGCTACCACGCGCTACTTGGAGCTATTCCAAATAACTGCTCTACTGTATGAATCCGGTTTACTCCTCAGAGTCATCCAGATTAGTGTCAAAGTTTGCATCGACGTAACCCTTTACGACGAACTCTTTTACCACCTCCATGATCGAGAAAATTCCTTGGCCCACTAGTTACTAAGGATAAGTTCGACCGCTGTCGTGTGATCCAGTCCTGGATCACTCTTGTACCCCTTGACTGACTCATGGCAAGGCACACTTCAGGTGCGGTACACAACATAGCATACTGTAGAGCCTACGTCTAAAGCATAGGGGACGACCTTCGTCCTTTCTCTCTCTTCTGCCGTGGTCAGGTCTTGAGTCTTACTCAATACTCACACCTTGTAACACAGCCAAGAACTCCTTCTTTGCTGATCTATTTTGAACTCCTTCAAAATCTTGTCACGATATGTATTCATTTGAAAGTACTATTAAGCGTTTTTGATCTATCCTTATATATATTGATGCTCAATGTTTAAGTAGCTTAATCCAGGTTTTCCATTGAAAAACACTTTTCAAATAACCCTACATGCTTTCCAGAAATTCTACATCATTTTTTATCAACAATATGTTAACAACATATACTCATCAAAAATTCTATAGTGCTCCCACTCACTTCTTTGGAAATACAAGTTTCTCATAAACTTTGTATAAACCCAAAATCTTTGATCATCTCATCAAAGCGTACATTCCAATTCCAAGATGCTTACTCCAGTCCTTAGAAGGATTGCTGGAGCTTTGCATACTTGTTAGAATCTTTCAGGATTGGCAAAACCTTCTGGTTGTATCACATACAACATTTCCTCAAGAAAAACATCGAGGAAACAATGTTTTGACATCCTATCTGCAAGATTTCATAAATAATGCAGTAACTACTAACATAATTCCAATAGACTCTTAGCATCGCTACGAGTGAGAAAGTCTCATCGTAGTCAACTCCTTGAACTTGTCGGGAAACATCTTAACGACAAGTCGAGCTTTCTTAATGGTGACACTTACCATCATTGTCTGTCTTCCTTTTAAAATCCATCTCCACCCAATAGCCTTACGACCATCAAGTAGTTCTTTCAAAGTCTATACTTTGTTTTATACATGGATCCTCTCTTGGATTTTATGGCCTTGAGCCATTCATCGGAATCCGGGCCCACCATCGCTTCTCCATAGCTCGTAGGTTCATTGTTGTCTAGCAACATGACTTCCAAGATAGGATTACGTACCACTCTGAAGTAGTACACATCCTTTTCGACCTATGAGGTTTGGTAGTAACTTGATCCAAAGTTTCATGATCACTATCATAAGCTTCCACTACAATTGGTGTAGGTGCCATAGGAACAACTTCATGTGCCCTGCTACACACTAGTTGAAGTGACGGTTCAATAACCTCATCAAGTCTCCACCATCCTCCCACTCAATTCTTTCGAGAGAAATTTTTCCTTGAGAAAGGACCCGTTTCTAGAAACAATCACTATTGCTTCCGGATCTGAAATAGGAGGTATACCCAACTATTTTGGGTATTCTATGAAGATGCATTTATCCGCTTTGGGTTCGAGCTTATCAGCCTGAAACTTTTTCACAGAAGCATTGCATCCCCAAACTTTTAAGAAACGATAGCTTAGGTTTCTCTAAACCATAGTTCATACGGTGTCGTCTCAACGGAATTGTGTGGTGCCCTATTTAAAGTGAATGCGTTTGTCTCTAATGCCTAACCCATAAACAATAGTGGTAATTCGATAAGAGACATCATGGTATGCACCATATCCAATAGGGTGCAGTTATGATGTCTGGACACACCATCACACTATGGTGGTCCAGGCGGTATTAGTTGTGAAACAATTTCCACAATGTCTTAATTGTGTGCCAAACTCGTAACTCAGATATTCATCTCTATGATCATATCATAGACATTTTATCATCTTGTTACGACGATCTTCAACTTCACTCTAAAATTACTTAAACCTTTCAATAATTCAGACTTGTGTTTCATCAAGTAAATATACTCAGCATCTACTCAAATCATCTGTGAAGTAAGAACATAACGATATCCACTGCGTGCCTCAACACTTATTGGACTGCACACATCAAAATGTATTACTTCCAACAAGTTGCTTTCTTGTTCCATCTTACTAAAAACGAGACCTTTCTGTCATCTTGCCCATGTGGTATTATTTGCATGTCTCAAGTGATTCAAAATCAAGTGCGTCCAAACGATCCATCTGCATGGAGTTTCTTCATGCATATCTACCAATAGACATGGTTCGCATGTCTCAATCTTTTCAAAACGAGTGAGTCCAAAGATCCATCAACATGGAGTTTCTTCATGCGTTTTATACCAATATGACTCAAATGGCAGTGCCACAAGTATGTGGTACTATCATTACTATCTTATATCTTTTGGCATGAACATGTGTATCACTACGATCGAGATTCAATGAACCATTCACTTTAGGTGCAAGACCATTGAAGGTATTATTCAAATAAACAGAGTAACCATTATTCTCCTTAAATGAATAACCGTATTGCGATAAACATAATCCAATCATGTCTATGCTCAACGCAAACACCAAACAACAATTATTTAGGTTTAACACCAATCTCGATGGTAGAGGGAGCATGCGATGCTTGATCATATCAACCTTGAAAACACTTCCAACACATATCATCATCTCACCTTCAGCTAGTCTCCGTTTATTCCGTAGTCTTTATTTCGAGTTACTAACACTTAGCAACTGAATAGGTATTTTAATACCCTGGTGCTACTAGGAGTACTAGTAAAGTACACATTAATATAACGTATTTCCAAAATACTTCTGTCGACCATGCCAGCCTTCTCATCTACCAAGTATCTAGGGTAGTCCTGCTTTAGTGACCGTTCCCCTCATTATAGAAGCACTTAGTCTTGGGTTTGGTTCAACCTTTGGTTTCTTCACTAGAGCAGCAACTAATTTGCCATCTCATGAAGTATCCCTTCTTTCCCTTGCCCTTCTTGAAACTAGTGGTTTAACCATCAACAATTGATGCTCCTACTTGATTTCTAGTCAAACATCGCGAGTTGCTCAAGGATCATCATGTCTATCACTGATATGTTATAGTTCATCATGAAGCTCCAAAAGCTTGGTGGCAGTGACTATGGAGAACCATCACTATCTCATCTGGAAGATTAACTCCCACTCGATTCAAGTGATTGTAGTACTCAGACAATCTGAGCACATGCTCAACAATTGAGTTTTTCTCCCTTAGTTTGCAGGCTTAAGAAACTTGTCAGAGGTCTCATACCTCTTGACGTGGGCACTAGTCTGAAATCCCAATTTCAGTCCTTGGAACATCTCACATGTTCTGCGATGTTTCAAAAACGTCTTTGGTGCCTCAATTCTAAACCATTTAGCATTACGCACTGAACTATCATGTAGTCATCAAAACGTGTATGTCAGATGTTCGCAACATCCACAACCGACGCTCGAGGTTCAGCTCACTGAGCGGTGCATTCAGGACATAATCCTTCTGCGCAGCAATGAGGACAATCCTCATTTTACGGACCCAATCCGCATAATTGCTACTATCAACTTTCAACTAAATTTTCTCTAGGAACATATCTAAAATAGTAGAACTAAAGCGTAAGCTACAACATAATTTGCATAGTCCTTTTGACTATGTTCATGATAATTAAGTTCATCTGATAATTTAATGAACTCCCACTCAGATAGACATCCCTATAGTCATCTAAGTGATACATGATCCGAGTCAACTAGGTCGTGTCCGATCATCACGTGAGACGGACTAGTCATCATCGGTGAACATCATGTTGATGGTATCTTCTATACGACTCATGTTCGACCTTTCGGTCTTCCCTGTTCCGAGGCCATGTCTGTACATGCTAGGCTCGTCAAGTCAACCTAAGTGTGTTGCGTGTGTAAATCTGGCTTACACCCGTTGTATTCGAACGTTAGAATCTATCACACCCGATCATCACGTGGTGCTTCAAAACAACGAACCTTCGCAATGGTGCACAGTTAGGGGGAACACTTTCTTGAAATTATTGCAAGGGATCATCTTATTTAAGCTACCGTCGTTCTAAGGAAATACGATGTAAAACATGATAAACATCACATGCAATCAAATAGTGGCATGATATGTCCAATATCATTTTGCTCCTTTTGATCTCCATCTTCGGGGCGCCACGATCATCATCTTCACCGGCATGACACCATGATCTCCATCATCATGATCTCCATCATCGTGTCTTCATGAAGTTGTCCCGTCATCTATTACTTCTACTACTATAGCTAACAGTTTAGCAATAAAGTAAAGTAATTACATGACGTTTATGTTGACACGCAGGTCATAAATAAATTAAGACAACTCCTATGGCTCCTGCCGGTTGTCATACTCATCGACATGCAAGTCGTGATTCCTATTACAAGAACATGATCAATCTCATACATCACATATATCATTCATCACATCCTTTTGGCCATATCATATCATGTAGCATACCCTGCAAAAACAAGTTAGACGTCCTCTAATTGTTGTTGCATGTTTTACGTGGCTGCTATGGGTTTCTAGCAAGAACGTTTCTTACCTACGCAAAACCACAACGTGATATGCCAATTTCTATTTACCCTTCATAAGGACCCTTTTCATCGAATCCGATCCAACTAAAGTTGGAGAGACAGACACCCGCTAGCCACCTTATGCAACTAGTGCATGTCAGTCGGTGGAACCAGTCTCACGTAAGCGTACGTGTAAGGTCGGTCCGGGCTGCTTCATCCCACAATGTCGCCGAATCAAGATAAGACTAGTAACGACAAGTAAATTGACAAAATCGACGCCCACAACAACTTGTGTTCTACTCGTGCATAGAAACTACACATATACCTAGCTCATGATGCCACTGTTGGGGATCGTAGGAGAAATTCAAAAAAATTCCTACGTGTCACCAAGATCAATCTATGGAGAGACTAGAAACGAGAGAGAGGAGTGCATCTTCATACCCTTGAAGATCGCAATGCGGAAGCGTTACAAGAACGTGGTTGGTGGAGTCGTACACGCAGCGATTCAGATCGCGGTCGATTCCGATCTAAGCGCCGAACAACGGCGCCTCCGCGTTCAACACACGTACAACCCGGTGACGTCTCCCACGCCTTGATCCAGCAAGGAGAGAGGGAGAGGTTGGGGAAGACTCCGTCCAGTAGCAGCACAACGGCGTGGTGATGGTGGAGGAGCGCGGTACTCCAGCAGGGCTTCGCCAAGCACTACGAGAGACGAGGAGGGAGAGGGGTAGGGCTGCGCCAAGAGAGAGATCAAATCACATTTGTTGGGCAGCCCCATACCTCAAGTATATATAGGGGAAGGGGAGGGGTTGCGCCCCCTCTAGGGTTCCCTCCCCAGGGGGGGGGGCGGCAGCCCTAGATCCCATCTAGGGTGGCGGCCAGAGGGGAGAGGGAGAGAGGGGGGCACCCTAGGGTGGGCCTTAAGGCACATCTGGACCTAGGGTTTGCCCCCTCCCACTCTCCCTGCACCTTGGGCCTTGGTGGGGGGTGCACCAGCCTACCTGGGGCTGGTCCCCTCCCACACTTGGCCCATGCAGCCTTCTGGGGCTGGTGGCGCCACCTGGTGGACCCTCGGGACCCTCCCGGTGGTCCCGGTACGTTACCGATAGCATCCGAAAAAATTTCGGTGACCAAAACGGGACTTCCAATATATAAATCTTTACCTCCGGACCATTTCGAAACTCCTCGTGACGTCCGGGATCTCATCCGGGACTCCGAACAACATTCGGTAACCACGTACATACTTTCCCTATAACCCTAGCGTCATCGAACCTTAAGTGTGTAGACCCTACGGGTTCGGGAACCATGTAGACATGACCGAGACAACTCTCAAATAACCAACAGCGGGATCTGGATACCCATGTTGGCTCCAACTTGTTCCATGATGATCTCATCGGATGAACCATGATGTCAAGGATTCAATCAATCCCGTATACAATTCCCTTTGTCTACGGGTATAGTACTAGCCCGAGATTCGATCATCGGTATCCCGATACCTTGTTCAATCTCGTTACCGGCAAGTCTCTTTGCTCATTCCATAACACATCATCTCGTGATCAACTCCTTGGTCACATTGTGCACATTATGATGATGTCCTACCGAGTGGGCCCAGAGATACCTCTCCGTTTACACGGAGTGACAAATCCCAGTATTGATTCGTGCCAACCCAACAGACACTTTCGGAGATACCCATAGTGCACCTTTATAGCCACCCAGTTACGTTGTGACGTTTGGCTCACCCAAAGCATTCCTACAGTATCCGGGAGTTGCACAATCTCATGGTCTAAGGAAATGATACTTGACATTAGAAAAGCTTTAGCATACAAACTACACGATCTTGTGCTAGGCTTAGGATTGGGTCTTGTCCATCACATCATTCTCCTAATGATGTGATCCCGTTATCAACGACATCCAATGTCCATGGTCAGGAAACCGTAACCATCTATTGATCAACAAGCTAGTCAACTAGAGGCTTACTAGGGACATGGTGTTGTCTATGTATCCACACATGTATCTGAGTTTCCCATCAATACAATTCTAGCATCGATAATAAATGATTATCATGAACATGGAAATATAATAATAACTAATTTATTATTGCCTCTAGGGCATATTTCCAACAATATTTTAGAGGAACTGCACAAGAAGATGTTGGAAACATTAAACTAACCGAGGAGTATATAGTAAGCATGGCCACCACCGTAGATTGCAACAGATGGTTCCGGAGAATTGCTTCATCTGTATGCTCTACACAATAAGCCTCCTGACAAAGGTTGGTACTCGCCCACTGATTTCATCCATATGTTTGAGCTTTGTCATCTCTATTGGTGTTGTGCTACTGTTTAGATACTGTCATGAAGAAGTGGTATTGTCCTTGGGAAGTGCTTCATCTGTGTTGTTTTAAATATTTCCTTTCCTTTTTTTCGAGCAAACAGTGATGCTAGCATTTAGTAGTCCTCTTGTCTTTGCACAACAGGATCATCTTCCTCTGAAGAAGAATATGGAGTACGTGAAGTGACTAGTTCCGATTATGCCAGGATGAAGAAGCCCTGTCTATCTTATCATCAGAAGGAGCAGTTGAAGGATGGTTTACATCACTCCCCACAAGACCAAACTAACTTCAGCTCAGAAGGACTGACAAAATCTCCATTTTTTTGTTGTGATGCACGAGTACAATGTTGTTCTAGGATTCTTTCTGGTGAGTTCCATTTTTCTAAGAGTGTGCTCTACATGGACCATGTATGTGCCTGTTGAAACTGTCAATTCATAGTATAGTTTGCTCTATACTAATCACTTTTTTGTATTTGTGCAAACAGGGGTGCTCAGCTTGATTTTAATGCGAACTGCACAAAATGTTCATGAATACATCGAATCATTCATTTCCACCAGAAGAAAGGAGGTGCCGATAAGTTCAAGGCGTTGCAACATATAAGGGCGAAATCATACAAGCTACGCGCGAATTTGGTTGATTTTGGTGGAACTGCACAAAAAGAACAACTGGTTTATTTAGCACGAGGTGCCATGTCAATGTCCGAACTGATGGCAAACCCTGCCCATTCCACAATCGTAGGCATTTGATATTTTGGAATGGGACAACCTTGTCAAATTTTGCTCATTGATTTTAGCAAGACATGCGTTTGATATTTTCGAATGGGACGCCCTTGCTGTCAGCAGCGTTGATCAATTTTTTCTTTATTCTTTAGTTGTGAAGTAAATATTGCCTCTGACATGTGAGTCGCTGAGATGCATAATCATCGATTGTTTTGAATGTTCTCTCTGAATTGCTAGGCCTGTGTGTTTGATTGCAATGTACAGAAACGCTAAAAACCTGCTCAAACTCTTTGTACTCCTTCTGTTCCTTTTTACTTTGCACATTGTGAAAGTGCATACTTTTTTGTATAAGATTGGTCAAAGTAGAGATACTTTGACTGCAGACAAAACTTGTATGCAGACTAGAAAGGACCGGAGGGAGTACATGTGAAACTGCTGCAAACGAGGTGATCACCCTGGTAATGATGCTAGTACTTATTGTTTTGCATGTTCATCCAATGCTAGTGATACAAGAATTCGAACTAATCGAAATAAATTCATTCATACACAGTCGGATTTCATATAAACATGCCAGATTTCATTACATTTCATACATTCTTGAACTAAAAAGGGGTGCGCTGGAGGTATAATTAATTAACCGAAGCTACCCACCTGTGTCCCGCTGAGCTGAACAGAAGGTTCAGTGACTTAATTGCAGGTGCATTTGCATAACTAACATGTGGCCAGTTGGGCCCACGTGTCAGTCAGCCAACTGCACCAACAGTTAAGTAGAAGCAGCGTTATTCTCCAGCAGAACTCCCCGACTCCACGTCGCCGCCAAGAAGCTAACCGGCCGTCAATGGTCAACCCGCCTAGCTTGGCTTCAACAGGAGGGTAGCAGCGGTGGCCTTACTTGGACCTGAGCGGCGGCGACCTACCGTGTTCTACTCTTCCTCGTTTTTTGTGTGGTGCGGCCTCGTTGGCAGCGGGGCGGGGCCTCGGCGGAGCCTGCGATGTCCTCTGTCTTGTTGCCGGCGGGCGGCGCCTCAGTGGAGCGAAATCCTCCCCCGCGTTGCCGGCGGGGTGGGCCTCGGCTGAGCCGGCGATGTCCTCTGCCTCGTTGTTGGCGGGGCGGGGCATCGGCGGAGCCGGCGGTGTCCTCTATCTCGTTGTTCGCACCGCGGGGCCTTGGCGGAGCAGGGCCTCATCGACGCCAGCGGAGCGGGGACTCGTCAGAGCCGGCATTGTCCTCTACCTCGTCCTCGGTCTCGCCAAACAGCGCCTTGCCTGCTTCATCGCCCTCTTTGCTAGCCTCTTTGTAGGCGGCCACAGCCTCCGCCACCCGCATGCGATCCCTCCAGTGCTCGAGGCGGCCCTTGCGGGAGGAGCGGTACGGGTCGAGTAGCGCCTCCTGCTCTGCCCGCTCCATGTCGATCTGCTCCTTTGCCTGCAGGTGCTCCTGGAGGAGATGGTGGTTGTAGGAGGCGTCGGCCTACGCCTCCCGGAACTGCTCCTGACGCATCTGCCTCACATTGTCCATATATTGGGCACGGGCCTTGCCGATGGTCATGGTGCAATGCACCGGCGAGGATGGCGCGGAGGAGGGGGTTGGCGCCGGATCGTCGACTACCATGTTCTCCATTAGGACGTCGTCGTCCTCCGGCTGCCTGCCGGCCAGCCGGTCGGCAGCAATGGCTACCATCTCCTTGTGGTCCATCGTCCGCCCGTCCCGAAGAGCGCTGGAGCGTGAGGAAGCCATGGTGGGCAGTAGTGGTGTGGATAGGAGAAAGGGAACAAATGCGGATGACTGCGGCTATGGCCGGCACAGCAGTTTATATAGCAATGGTGGGCGGGCGGAGGGACGGATGTGTGACGCCGGTGTAGCCGCCTCGGCAACCGCGTATCATTAATGTGGGCGGCAGATGGACGAACGGACGGCACTTGTGTTGTTTGAAGGCGGAGCAATCCCCTGCACCGGGAAGCGGGGCGGGCGACGCTGACTGTTTCGGGTGGAAAGCACGCGCGGGCGAGGAGATGACTTTATTGGAGAGGATGACAATGGGGACCCACCAGGTCCATAGCCTCATGTACACAAGTGCCTCCTTATTATATATATATATATATATATGTATAAAACTATACTCCCTCCGTCTAGCTGAATAAGTCGTATTAGAAGGTGCATCACAACCTAGGTGCAAGCAGATTGGTGGAAAAGAAGAATATTTCTCTCTTCTAAACACAACATTTAATCATAGCAGTTAAGAGGATGCCTTATTAGCTACCCATGCAGGCCATCGTAATTCATAGCATGTGAAGCTGTTTTATTTCTTGCCTAATAACTGCATGGACATGCTGCATGCATTGGTCCTTGCCCGAGCAAAAAAAGGGAGGAAAGGGGTTTCCATAGGAGACAACGAGGCAGAGGTGGAAGCGCTCGCTGGAGTTATTTATTTTGCTTCCCCCTGGTTTCCGGACATCACGGTCCCACACCATTGTCAACCTATGTAGTACTAGTCAATAAATGAGAGAATTGCACAAGAAGCGGCCAACAGCTGGGACCAAGCAGCTCGAGCAGTATTTGTGTTTTTGAGGTGTGAGCACTGCAGAGTTTTTCGATGTTTAGCGCAGATATTAATTTTTCTCCTCTGAACAACAACGAAAACATCGCTGCAGGTATTAACTGGGCGGGCTGTGGCCCGTCTAGCCCATGCCAGATATCCAGCCCAGATATTAATTTTATTCAAGCTGAAAATGGCTAGCCCAGCTATACTTTTTTTCAGGAATACCCAGGCAAGGTCAAGTTGTTATTCTCCCCCCTGGGCCGCAATTCTTTCCTAGGAGGGATGCATTAGGCTTAACAAGAAAATGGGCTTTAAGAAATCATAAATGGGATGTAATTATAAAAACTGGGCAGTAACTGTAAAAAAATGCACCAAACACGTGATTACTTTATAAAATATTATTTTTGGATATTGAAAATTTTAATTTCATTAATTGTTGCGAGCGCAATGTTTCGTTGGATTTTTACGTAATATAAATTTATATTGAAATTGTATTTAATCTGACTAGAAATTTCGGGATAAAAATATTTTGGATCCCATCAAAATGTGGGAAATTTTTATTGAATTATGTTTTGAACGGTTGGTTGAAATGGGCTGTACTTTTAACAAACTGTAAATGGGCTGTAGTAAATTCCATTAGAATTCAAAAATGGGCTACACATTCTTACAAATCTCAAATGGGCTATAAGTTCTCTGCCACACACTTCTGGCCTTACTAAGTTGACGCGTCCCCTAAAAAAACAGAGTTGACGCGTATGCAAGGCTTTGTCAACTTATAGTCAACACACGGTTCTAGCAGCAGTGGCCGTTGGATGTCCATCCAATGGATGTCGTGCTTCTTCTTCAATCTCGGATATTCTAGCTTCACCCGCCCAAAAAATGATCCCTCCCCCTGACATCTGGGGCGCACCGTTTCGGAAGCTGACTTGTGGGCCTACTAAGTTGACGTACCAAGGGCTTTGTCAACTTAGTCAATATAAATGATTCTAGCTGTAATGACCGTACGATGTCCATCCAACGGCCGTGGTGCTTCTTCAACCTCTGGTCTTCTTGATCCAGCCACCCAGAGCAGTGCCGGTCGTGCCGCCTGCTCCTGCCTCTCGTGGCCGGCTGTGCTGCCGTGGAGGCCTCACCGCCCCCTACTATTCCCACCGCTGGCCAGGCCCTGCGGCGACGGCAGCCTCACACCGCAGTCGAACAAGTGAACCCTCATACTCCTCTCCGCGTGGGCATCCACTGTCGCGTCTTCACCGGCTCCGCGTTGCCCCCTTCCTAGGCCTTGCCGTCGTCCACCACCCTGGTGCTCTTGGCGCAGTGTGGTCAACGTGGAAGGAACGACTTCCATTGGACGTGGACTGTATGTGGAGAGGCTGACAGCTGGGTCCACGGCGGCAGCAAGGAAGTGCCTCCTTATTACGCGGAAAATAATGATTCCTCCACCTGATAGCAGGGACCCACCGGACGGGCCACCAGTATTTTGCGAAAAAAATTCTTTCCCCCTGACTGCTGGGACCCATCGGACGGGCCACCGTATTTCATGAAAAAAACATTCCCCCCGCTGTAAGCTCGGACCCACCGGAAGTGCCTCCTTATTACGCACAAAAAAATGAATACTCCCCCGGCTAGTTGGGACCCACCTTGCTGGGAGGCTGACTTGTGGGCCTACTAAGTTGACGGGGACGAAGGGCTTTGTCAACTTAGTCAATATGAACGATTCTAGCTCTAGTGACCGTACGATGCCCATCCAACGCCGGTCTTCTTGCTCCAGCCGCCCAAAGCAGCGCCGGTCGTGCCGCATGCTCCTACCTCCTGTGGCCGGCTATGCTGCCGCAGAGGCCTCACCGCCCCCTACTATTCCCACCGCTGGCCAGGCCCTGCGGCGACGGCAGCCTCACACCGCAGCCGAACTAGTGAACCCTCGTAGTCCTCTCTGCGCGGGCGTCCACTACCGCGTCGTCGCCTTCCTAGGCCTCGCCGTCGTCCACCGCCGTGGTGCTCTCCGCGCGGCGTGGTCAACGTGGTCAAGGAATGACTTCCATCGGCGTGGTCAACGTGCTCAACATGGAGAGGCTGACAGCTGGGTCCATGGCCACAGCCCAGTTTTTTGATTTGCCAAGTAAGTCGCTTTGTCAGGCCTGTTGGACTGCAAATCTTTCAAGACGAGGAGAGCTTTCATTCGGCTGGCCGAGAAAATGGCCCATCAGTAATGAGAAATGGGTTGCACATTTTTAAAACACATCAAACCGGTAATTACTTTCAAATATCTTTTTTTTCATTTCAAGATGTTAAATTACATTAATTTTTATGCGTGGAGAATTTGTTGGATTTTATATTGATATACATTTATTTTTAAAATCAGTTTGAATGTGAGTCGAAATTTCGGGATTAAAAATAGTTCAGACCGCATCAAAATATGCAAAATTTCGTATAATTTTTTAACCGTTGCCACAATATGGGATGTAATGCTAACAAAAAGAATATGGGCTCCAAATGGGCTGTAAATTATTAGAAATAATGGCAGATGGGCTATATGTTGTTTTCCACAGATTTGAGGCTTTCCTAAAAAAAGATTGACGCACAAGCACTGACTGTTGGATGTCCATCCAATGGCCGTCGTGCTTCTTCAATCTCTGCTCTTCCTGCTCCAGCCGCTCAAACAAGCGCCGGCGGGACTGCCTGCTCCCTTCTCCTCGCGGCCGGCTGTGCTGCCGCACAGGCCTCACCGCCCGACCGTACTCCCATCGCTGGCCTAGCCATCCCTCTACTCACCCACACCTGCTGTTATTCTCCGGCGACGGCAGACGAACCAGTAAACCCTCGTACAGTCGTACTCCCCTCCGCGTGGGAAACAACTGCCGAGTCTTCCCTACCTCTGTGTCGTCCCCTTCCTAGGCCTCGCCGTCGTCCACCGCCCTGGTGCTCTCGGCGCGGCGTGGTCAACGTGGTCAAGGAACGACTTCCATCTGACGTGGACTGTACGTGGAGAGGCTAACAGCTGGGTCCATGGCCATAGCAAGGAAGTGCCTCCTTATTATGCGGAAAATAATGATTCCTCCACCTGATAGCTAGGACCCACCGGACGGGCCACTGTATTTCGCAAAAAAAGTTTCCCCCTGACTGCTGGGATCCGCCAGCTACATCTTCACACGCAAGGAAGTGCGTCCGGGCAAAAAAACGATTCGCCCCCTGACTGCTGGGACCCACCAGCTACATCTTCGCAGGCAAGGAAGTGCCTGACAGTCGGGACCCACCTGGTCGAGGCGTACGTAGCGTTGTCATTCTGGTCGTGAACGTGTACGTACATGCTGGTCGATGTAGAGGCACGCACGTGTCGTAGTAGAGGCGCGAACGTAGCATGTACACGTACGTACAGCGGCCAGGGTGCAAGAAAGAAAATACGGCCACGTATGTGTACATACGGGCGGGGTCTCGAACGCCTACTCGCGCATACGTATGGCCAGGGCTCGTGTACATGGCTGGGTCAGAATGGAGAAACAGCGTCGTCGTCGTGTTCATGGGGAGGCAACGGAATGCGTCATGTTCATGGGGAGGCAACGGAATGCGTCGTGTTCATGGGGAGGAAACGGAACGTGTGGGAGCCAACCGGCTGTGTCGGAACGGAATGCATGGTCGTGTTCATCGGGAGGGCTTGGATGGAACAGGCGATGGAAACGAGGCATGGCGTACTGCACAACAGAGGAAACGGACCTCCTACGTTTGGAACGGGTCCTGTTGATCAGGATGGGTCTGGCGTACCGCAAAACGGAGGAAACGGACCTCCTACGGTCGAAACGGGGGTCCTGTTCATCGAGAGGGGTGTGGTGTACCGCAAAACGGACGAAACAAACTTGTGTTGGAGCGCCACGGTCGAAACGGGGGTCCTGTTCATCGGGAGGGGTGTGGTGTACCGCAAAACGGGACTCCACGGGATACTGTTCATCTCCATCGTCGACCCCCTCCAGCCTCCAAGAGCTACTATTCATCCACCGTCGACCTCCTCCAGCCTCCACCTGCGACTGTTCATCCACGGGCTCCTGTTCATCCAGCCTCCACCGCGCGCTACTCCACCTGCTACTGTTCAACCATCCCTCTCCATGGGCTCCTGTTCAACCACCCCTCCATGGGCTACTGTTCATCCTGCCTTCCACCGTCTACTGTTCATCCTGCCCTCCACGGGGTGGTCCTGTTCATCCAGCCCTCCATAGGGTGGTCCTGTTCATCCAGCCCCAACCGGCTCGATCGATCGGGGTCCTGTTCATCCAGAGGCAACACCACGGGGTCCTGTTCATCCACCCCCACCGGGAACTGTTCATCCAACCCCCCTGCAACACTCACTGTTCATCCAGAGGCAGCATCGATCGGCTTCAGTTAGCAGCAGTAGCGAAGGAATTGCTCGATCGGGTTCAGTTAACAGCCATCGATTGATCGCTCAGGTTCAGTAATGCATAGCCTGCAGTGCAATCGCTTGGGTTCAGTTAGAGCCCAACGCCTCGCTTGGGTTCAGTTAGAGCCAATGCCTCACACACACGCGCGTACGTGTACGAGAGAAACGTGCATCGCTCGGCCCCCGACCTCCCACCATAACCGGGAACTCCCCGAAGTTTTCCTCGCCCTTGCTTCTACCATGGGTTTTTCCATCATTGACGGCCCAAAGAATGTCATGCAGCTGCGTCTCCGGCCTGCCCAGGACGAAAAGCCCATTTTTCTGTCATGAGTTTTTGTCATAGAATTAGGAGCCCACCACATCTATGATGATACCAGGTTTTGTCACAATTATCATCATAGAAGTGTCATATGTATGACAGAAATAAAATTCGTTCGGCCCAAAATGTCATGGATGTGTCTTTTTTTTGTAGTGCGATATAAAGCAAGGACAGTACCTGTGAAGAAGGCCTAGTGCCTGTGAAGCTCGCCGCCTGTGACACTCTCACGTAATAATGAGCTGGGGTTGTACACGCCTCGGAGTCTCAGGAGCGCCGGCCTCAGGCCCTGGGGCTCCCTCCCACGCCTAGTGGACAGCACTTAGCTCCGCGCTGGTGAGAGGACTTGAAGACCCAAAGACTAGACTAGGTGTCGGACGCGGCCTTTTGCTTTGGATCTTTCTTTCTGTGGCTTTGCTTTCTGATTCTAGACTTAAGTTGAAGCTGAATTTTTATCGATGCGCGCGGGGGTGCCTTTTCTCGTTCGAGCCGTTTCTCGCCTTCTGGATCTTGTTTGGCTTGGGACCCACGTCCATCGCCTTTCCCTCTCAAAGCTCCTCACGAGCTGGATTGCGCAAAGCACGTGCTAGCACTACGCCTGGTGCTCACCCCTTGCGGGGCCCCTTCAAATGGGGTGATAAGCTCCGCAAGATTCTCAGGAACTCGTCGCCTCACGACCCAGCCCTAAGCAGGCGCTGACTAAGGTAATCCATGTCGGGAAACTCACCCCCAGCTTCATGAGCTCACGAGGACACATACCCACATCGCATAGGAAAGTAAAAACTGCGATTTGCTTACACGAGGGGCTCTCCCTCTCAAAATGCTCTTACAAGTTTTCCAAGGGCCGCGCCTGACTTTTGCATGCATAATAAAACAATAGGAGAATATGGGATCAGCCAGAGATATTGCTCACTGCATCATCCATGAACACATCGCTCGCATCGTCATCATCTTCATCGAAATTGTCATCGCCATCAGCGACGCCCCCGTCGCCATCATCGACCACGTCACCTTCATCTACGATGACCACCACCCCTTCGTTCTCCGACGTGAAGGCCCTGACCAACGCGTCGACATGGTCCTCTACCCAACGCGCCAGGTCGCCCGGACGGCCATGGGTACAGGGGCAATGGCGGCATCAAAGACGAAGTTGGGGTCGGCGTTCAGGAGGTGGCTGAAGACACGGGAGAAGGCGCACTGAAGTAGGCCACGACCCCTCTCCTCCACAAGCTGCCGAGCTCTGGCAGATCGAGCCTCCAGGCGCATCACCACCTCGGTGAAGAAGGTCAGGCGGCTGGCATAGTCACTTGAGTGAGGAGTCGGGGAGTTCTCATCACAGATATAACCCAGGGCGGTGTTGGCCCTGTTCCGAAGGTCTTGAAGCAGAGGAGCGTGCTCGCGCTCCAGCGTTCGGCGTTGAAGCACTTCCTCCCTGTTTTGCCGAGCGACGGCCTCGGCATCGTCAACTCGCCTCCGGAGAGAAAGCAGCTCGGCGCGGGCGGATGCCAAGTCTGCCTGTGCCGTAACCAAGGCGGCGATTGTGGCCTCCGCACGCCTCTCGGCCTCGTCCAACCTGGGCCTGAGGGCGGCAGCCCTGCCCGCACCCTCCTGACCGGCGAGCTTCAACTTCAAGTCATACCTGCCCTCCAGATCTGCGTGAACCACGGCCACCCGATGATTGATCTCCTCCTCGACTCTGGCTTCGCGGGCCCCGACGGCATCTTCAGCTTGAGCAACTTGACGCTCCCTCGTCTCCAGCAGCTCGAGCTCGAGGTTGCGCTCCACGGCTTCCAGGGCCAGCGTCTCCTCGCGCCGCTGGACCTCCTCTTCCTCCGCAGGCGTCCCCCTCATTGATGCAAGGGCGGCCCTGCGCGCCTCGACCTGGTGCTCGAGGGACGCGCTCCAAGCCTGGAGCTCCCACGCGCGCTCTACTACGTCTTGAGCTTGCATTGGTTTTCCCCGAAGAGGAAGGGATGATGCAGCAGAGTAGCGTAACTATTTCCCTTAGTTTTCGAGAACCAAGGTATCAATCCAGTATGAGCTCACGCTCAAGTCCCTCGTACCTGCACAAAGCGATAGCTACTCGCAACCAACGCGATTAGGGGTTGTCAAGCCCTTCACGGTCACTTATGAGAGTAAGATCTGATAGATATAATATTTTTGGTATTTTTGGTATAAAGATGCAAAGTAAAAAGTAAAAGCAAAGTAAAAATCAAAACAAGATTAAAGTGATGGAGATTGATATGATGAGAATAGACCCGGGGGCCATAGGTTTCACTAGTGGCTTCTCTCAAGAGCATAAGTATTCTACGGTGGGTGAACAAATTATTGTTGAGGAATTGACAGAATTGAGCATAGTTATGAGAATATCTACGCATGATCATGTATATAGGCATCACGTCCGTGACAAGTAGATCGAAACGATTCTGCATCTACTACTATTAATCCACTCATCGACTGCTATCCAGCATGCATCTAGAGTATTAAGTTAAAAACAGAGTAACGCCTTAAGCAAGATGACATGATGTAGAGAGATAAATTCATGCAATATGAAATAAAACCCATCTTGTTATCCTCGATGGAAACGATACAATATGTGCCTTGCTACCCCTTCTGTCACTGGGTAAGGACACCGCAAGATCGAACCCAAAGCTAAGCACTTCTCCCATGGCAAGAACTACCAGTCTAGTTGGCCAAACCAAACGGATAATTCGAAGAGACTTGCAAAGATAACCAATCATACATAAAAGAATTCAGAGAAGATTCAAATATTGTTCATAGATAGACTTGATCATAAACCCACAATTCATCGGTCTCAACAAACACACCGCAAAAAGAAGATTACATCGAATAGATCTCCACAAGAGAGGGGGAGAACTTTGTATTGAGATTCAAAGAGAGAGAAGAAGCCATCTAGCTACTAACTATGGACCCGAAGGTCTTAGGTAAACTACTCACACTTCATCGGAGGGGCTAGGATGATGTAGAAGCCCTCTGTTATGACGGCCCTCTTCCGGCGGAGCTCCGGAATAGGCCCCAAGATGGGATCTCGTGGATACAGAAAGTTGCGGCGATGGAATTAGGTTTTTGGCTCCTGTTCTAATCGTCTGGGGGTACGTGTGTATATATAGGAGGAAGAAGTACGCCGGAGGAGCAACGAGGGGCCTACGAGGCAGGGGGCGTGCCCTAGGGAGGGGTCCCCCCCACCCTAGTGACCACCTCTTTTGTTCCTTGGAGCAAGGTCCAAGTCTCCTGGATCACGTTCGGTGAGAAAATCACGTTCCCAAAGATTTTATTGTGTTTGGACTCCGTTTGATATTCTGTCTATCCGAAACACTAAAATAGGCAAAAAACAGCAATTCTGGGCTGGGCTTCCGGTTAATAGGTTAGTCCCAAAAATAATATAAAAGTGGAAAATAAAGCCCAATATAGTCCAAAACACTAGATAATATAGCATGGAGCAATCAAAAATTATAGATACGTTGGAGACATATCAGGCATCCCCAAGCTTAATTCCTGCTCGTCCTCGAGTAGGTAAATGATAAAAAGAAAATTTTTGATGCGGAGTGCTACTTGGCATAATTTCAATGTAAATCTTCTTAATTGTGGTATGAATATTCAGATTAGAAAGATTCAAGACAAAATTTTATATTGACATAAAAAATACTTCAAGCATACTAACAAAGCAATTATGTCTTCTCAAAATAACATGGCCAAAGAAAGTTATCCCTACAAAATCATATAGTCTGGCTATGCTCCATCTTCACCACACAAAGTATTTAAATCATGCACAACCCCGATGACAAGCCAAGCAATTGTTTCATACTCTAACTTTTTCAAAACTTTTTCAATCTTCACGCAATACATGAGTGTGAGCCATGGATATAGCACTATAGGTGGAATAGAATGGTGGTTGTGGAGAAGACAAAAAGGAGGGGAAGATAGTCTCACATCAACTAGGCGTATCAACGGGCTATGGAGATGCCCATCAATAGATATCAATGTGAGTGAGTAAGGATTGCCATGCAACGGATGCACTAGAGCTATAAATGTATGAAAGCTCAACAAAAGAAACTAGTGGGTGTGCATCCAACTTGCTTGCTCATGAAGACCTAGGGCAATTTGAGGAAGCCCATTATCGGAATATACAAGCCATGTTCTATAATGTAAAATTCCCACTAGTATATGAAAGTGACAACATATGAGACTCTCTATATGAAGAACATGGTGCTACTTTGAAGCACAATATATGAGACTCGCTATATCATGATGCTACTTTGAAGCACAAGTGTGGGAAAAAAGGATAGTAGCATTGCCCCTTTTTATTTTTTTGGGCCTTCTTTTTTTCTTTGGCCTTTCTCCTTTTTTTATCAGGACAATGCTCTATTGAATGATGATCATCACACTTTTATTTATTTACAACTCAATGATTACAACTCGATTCTAAAACAAAGTATGACTCTATATGGATGCCTCCGGCGGTGTACCGGGATTTGTAATGAATCAAGAGTGACAAGTATGAAGAAATTATGATCGGTGGCTTTGCCACAAATACTTATGTCAACTACATGATCATGTTAAGCAATATGACAATGATGAATGTGTCATGATGAACTAGATGGTGGAAAGTTGCATGGCAATATATCTCAGAATGGCTATGGAAATGCCATAATAGGTAGGTATGGTGGCTGTTTTGATGAAGGTATATGGTAGGTGTATGATACTGGCGAAAAGTGCACGGTATTAGAGAGGCTAGCAAAGGTGGAAGGGTGAGAGTGCGTATAATCCATGGACTCAACATTAGTCATAAAGAACTCATATACTTATATCAAAAATCTAGAAGTTATCAAAGCAAAGTATTACGTGCATGCTCCTAGGGGGATAGATTGGTAGGAAAAGACCATCACTCGTCCCCGACCGCCACTCATAAGGAAGACAATAAATAAACAAATCATGCTCCGACTTCGTTACATAACGGTTCACCATACGTGCATGCTACGGGAATCACAAACCTTAACACAAGTATTCTTTAAATTCACAACTACTCAACTAGCATGACTTTAATATTATCACCTCCATATCTCAAAACAATTATCATGCTTCAATCTTTTCTTAGTATTCAACACACTCAAAAGAAAGTTCCACAAATCTTGAATACCAAGCATATTATTATTAAGCAAATTACCATGCTATTAAGAGATTCTCAAAATAATTTAAGTGAAGCATGAGAGATCAATAGTTTCTTTAAAACAAATCCACCACCGTGCTCTAAAAGATCTAAGTGAGGCACATATAGCAAAATTATAACGCTCAAAAGATATAAGTGAAGCACATAGAGCAAAATTATCTAGCTCAAAAGATATAAGTGAAGCACATAGAGTAAAATTATCTAGCTCAAAAGATATAAGTGAAGCACATAGAGTATTCTATCAAATTTTAATTCATGTATGGCTCTCTCAAAAGGTGTGTACAGCAAGGATGATTGTTGCGTACTAAGACACAAAGACACAAGTAATACAAGACGCTCCAAGGAAAACACATATCATGTTGGTGAATAAAAATATAGCTCCAAGTAAATTACCGATGGAAATGGACGAAAGAGGGGATGCCTTCCGGGGCATCCCCAAGCTTTGACTTTTTGGTGTACTTGGATTATCTTGGGGGTGCCATGGGCATCCCCAAGCTTAGGCTCATGACACTCCTTATTCCATGATCCATCAAAATAATTCACCCAAAACTTGAAAACTTCACAACACAAAACTCAAAATAGAAAACTCGTGAGCTCCGTTAGCGAAAGAAAACAAAAGACCACTTCAAGGTACTGTAATGAACTAATTATTTATTTATATTGGTGTTAAACCTACTGTATTCCAACTTCTCTATGGATTATAAACTATTTTACTAGCCATAGATTCATCAAAATAAGCAAACAACACATGAAAAACAGAATCTGTCAAAAACAGAACAGTCTGTATTAATCTGTAGCTAGCGCAAGATCTATAACCCCAAAAATTCTAAAATAAATTGCTGGACGTGAGGAATTTATCTATTAATCATCTACAAAAATAATTAACTAAATATCACTCTTCAAATAAAAATGACAGCAGTTCTCGTGAGCGCTAAAGTTTCTGTTTTCTACGGCAAGTTCAACAAGACTTTCCCCAAGTCTTCCCAACGGTTCTACTTGGCACAAACACTAATTAAACACAAAAAACACAACCAAAACAGAGGATAAATAATTTATTTATTACTAAGAAGGATCAAAAAGAAAGGAATAAAAATAAAATTGGGTTGCCTCCCAACAAGCGCTATCGTTTAACGCCCCTAGCTAGGCATAAAAGCGAGGATAGATCTAGGTATTGCCATCTTTGGTAGGCAATCCATAAGTGGCTATTATGATAGTTTCATATGGTAATTTTATTTTATTTCTTGGAAAGTGTTCCATGCCCTTTTTTAATGGAAATTGAAATCTAATATTCCCTTCCTTCATATCAATAATCGCACCAACCGTTCTAAGGAAAGGTATACCAAGAATAATAGGGCAAGAATGATTGCAATCTATATCAAGAACAATGAAATCTACGGGCACATAATTCCTATTTGCAACAATAAGAACATCTTTAATCCTTCACATAGGTTTCTTAATAGTGGAATCCGCAAGATGCAAGTTTAGAGAGCAATCATCAAAGTTACGGAAATCTAGTAAATCGCACAAAGTCTTGGGAATAGTAGAGACACTAGCACCCAAATCACACAAAGCATAAAACTCATGATCTTTAATTTTAATTTTAATAGTTGGTTCCCACTCATCATAGAGTTTTCTAGGGATATAAACTTTCAACTCAAGTTTGTCTTCATAAGATTGCATCAAGGCATCAACAATATGTTCGGTGAAGGCTTTATTTTGACTATAAGCATGTGGAGAATTTAACACGTATTGCAACAAGGAAATACAATCAATTAAAGATCAACTTTCATAATTAAATTCTTTGAAATCCAATATAGTGGGTTTAGCAATATCTAGATTTTTATTTCTTTCAATCCCACTTTCATCAATTCATCATTAAGATCTAAATACTCCGAATTTTTAGAACGCCTTCTAGGTAAAGGAAGATCATATTCAGTTTCATCAAGATTAATATTGCAAAATAAAGATTTAATAGGGGACACATAAATAACTTTTATATCTTCATCTTGATTTTCATAGGAATTGGAGGAACACGCTTTAATAAAGGCATCTTTGGAAGCACGCATCCTAGCGGTTCTTTCCTTACACTCATCAATTGAAATTATCATGGCTTTTAGAGACTCATTGATATCATGCTTAGGTGGAATAGATCTAAGTTTGAAAGAATCAACATCAAGAGCAATTCAATCAACGTTCCTAGCCAAATCATCAATCTTAAGCAATTTTTCTTCAATCATAGCATTAAAATTCTTTTGCGAAGAAATAAATTCTTTAATATTAGATTCAAAATCAGAGGGAATCTTATTATAATTTCCATAAGAGTTATTGTAGGAATTCCCATAATTATTAGAAGGATTCCTAGGATATGGCCTAGGATTAAAATTCCCTCTATAAGCATTGTTACCAAAATTATTCCTACCAACAAAATTCACATCCATAGATTCATTGTTATTCTCAATCAAAGTAGACAAAGGCATATCATTAGGATAAGAAGAAACACTCTTAGAAGCAAATAATTTCATAAGTTCATCCATCTTTCCACTCAACACATTAATTTCTTCTATCGCATGCACTTTCTTATTAGAAGATCTTTCAGTATGCCATTGAGAATAATTAACCATAATATTATCTAGGAGTTTAGTAGCATCTCCTAAAGTGATTTCCATAAAAGTGCCTCCCGCGGCCGAATCTAAAAGATTTCTTGAAGCAAAATTCAATCCGGCATACAAATTTTGTATAATCATCCACAAATTCAAACCATGAGTAGGGCAATTACGTATCATTAATCTCATTCTCTCCCAAGCTTGTGCAACATGTTCATGATCAAGTTGTTAAAAGTTCATAATATCGTTTCTAAGAGAGATGATCTTAGCGGAAGGAAAATACTTAGAGATAAAAGCATCTTTGCACTTGTTCCATGAATCAATACTATTCTTAGGCAAAGACGAAAACCAAGCTTTAGCACGATCTCTAAGCGAAAAAGGAAATAGCTTCAATTTAACGACATCAATATTGACATATTTTTTCTTTTGCATATCACATAAATCAACGAAGCTATTCAGATGAGTAGCGGCATCTTCACTGGGAAGGCCGGCGAATTGATCTTTCATAACAAGATTCAATAAAGCAGTATTAATTTCACAAGATTCAGCATCGGTAAGAGGAGCAATCAGAGTGCTACGAAAATCATTATTATTGGTATTGGTGAAGTCACACAATTTAGTAGTATCTTGAGCCATCAGGATAAACAAGCAATCTAACACACGAGCAAACAAAAAGCAACGGGAAAAAATAGGAAAATAGAGAGGGAGGATAGAGAGAGAGGGCGAATAAAACGGCAAGGGTGAATTGGGGGGAGAGGAAAACGAGAGGCAAATGGCAAATAATGTAATGCGGGAGATAGGGATTGCGATGGGTACTTGGTATGTTGAATTTTTGCGTAGAATCCCCGGCAACGGCGCCAAAAATCCTTCTTGCTACGTCTTGAGCTTGCGTTGGTTTTCCCCAAAGAGGAAGGGATGATGCAGCAGAGTAGCGTCAGTTTTTGAGAACCAAGGTATCAATCCAGTAGGAGCCCACGCTCAAGTCCCTCGTACCTGCACAAAGCGATAGCTACTTGCAACCAACGCGATTAGGGGTTGTCAAGCCCTTCATGGTCACTTACGAGAGTAAGATCTAATAGAAATAATATTTTTGGTATTTTTGGTATAAAGATGCAAAGTAAAAAGTAAAAAGCAAAGTAAAAAGCAAAACAAGATTAAAGTGATGGAGATTGATATGATGAGAATAGACCCGGGGGCCATAGGTTTCACTAGTGGCTTCTCTCAAGAGCATAAGTATTCTACGGTGGGTGAACAAACTACTGTTGAGCAATTGACAGAATTGAGCATAGTTATGAGAATATCTAGGCATGATCATGTATATAGGCATCACGTCCGTGACAAGTAGATCGAAACGATTCTACATCTACTACTATTACTCCAGTCATCGACCGCTATCCAGCATGCATCTAGAGTATTAAGTTAAAAACAGAGTAACGCCTTAAGCAAGATGACACGATGTAGAGAGATAAATTCATGCAATATGAAATAAACCCAATCTTGTTATCCTCGATGGCAACGATACAATACGTGCCTTGCTGCCCCTTCTGTCACTGGGTAAGGACACCGCAAGATCGACCCCGAAGCTAAGCACTTCTCCCATGGCAAGAACTACCAATATAGTTGGCCAAACCAAACGGATAATTCGAAGAGACTTGCAAAGATAACCAATCATACATAAAAGAATTCAGAGAAGATTCAAATATTATTCATAGATAGACTTGATCATAAACCCACAATTCATCGGTCTCAACAAAGACATCGCAAAAAGAAGATTACATCGAATAGATCTCCACAAGAGAGGGGGAGAACTTTGTATTGAGATTCAAAGAGAGAGAAGAAGCTATCTAGCTACTAGCTATGGACCCGAAGGTCTGAGGTAAACTACTCACACTTCATCGGAGGGGCTAGGATGATGTAGAAGCCCTCCGTGATGACGGCCCTCTTCCGACGCAGCTCCGGAACAGGCCCCAAGATGGGACCTCGTGGATAAAGAAAGTTGCGGCGGTGGAATTAGGTTTTTGGCTCCTGTTCTGATCGTTTGGGGGTACGTATGTATATATAGGAGGAAGAAGTAGGGCGGAGGAGCAATGAGGGGCCCACGAGGCAAGGGGGCGCGCCCTAGGGGGGGCGCCCCCCACCCTCGTGACCGCCTCTTTTGTTCCTTGGAGCAGGGTCCAAGTCTCCTAGATCACATTCGGTGAGAAAATCACATTCCCGAAGATTTTATTCCGTTTGGACTCTGTTTGATATTCCGTTTATCCGAAACACTGAAATAGGAAAAAAACAGCAATTCTGGGTTGGGCCTTCGGTTAATAGGTTAGTCCGAAAAATAATATAAAAGTTGAAAATAAAGCCCAATATAGTCCAAAACAGTAGATAATATAGCATGGAGCAATCAAAAATTATAGATACGTTGGAGACGTATCACGCTCCTCCGCAGCCTCGCGGCGGCGATCGGCCTCGTGAGCTTCTTCCAAAGCTCATGAGCGGGCCTCATTGGCAATCTTGAGGGACGCCTCAGCCTTCGCTTTCTCGAGGTCGCGATGATAACAGCCTAGGTTGATGGCCACTCGCAGCTTGCGCCGCTCCTCCACCAACCGAAGGCCTTTAGCCTCAAGACGCGAGTCGACACCAGCAAGCTCTTCACCAAGGCGGTTCATCGTGTCCATCGCCTCCAGGAAGAGCTCATGGCGGACCACGCTGCGCCCGCGCTCGAGCTCAAATGCTCGGCCCACCTCGTCTTCCACCTCAGGGGCTGCGGGTGGAGCATCAAGTGGCGCACCACCTCCCGGTTGGGGGCTGGGGGCTGGCACGGCCCCAGACGCCAGCTGACCCTCGCGATGGGCCCGAACCGAACAAGGCCCGCTGCTTGAAGAAGACTCCAGGATCGAGGCTAGCCAGCTACCGACCGTGACCAAGGGAGGAGCCATTGGCACGCCTGCTGCGCTCTAGGCAAGGCCGCGAAGAAAGGATGGCGAAGGCGCAAGCTCAGGGTGCCTCGATGATGGACCAACTCCCCTGGCCGACCTCACGCCCTGAGCAGCGTCCGAGCCTATAGTGCTGGAGCTTGGTGGGCGCGATGGGACAAGAGGGAGCTGCTTCTCTGAAGATTTCGTGGCCTTAGCAGAAGGGGACCTGAGGGGACAATCGTCAGGAAAGGAAGGTGGCACATAGAAGATCACCAAGATAAGGTACTTACTTGTCGACAGCGATGTACTTCCATCGCTTCAACGGTCCAAAGATGTTGCCGCCGCTGGGGGATCCCTTCCTCTTGCGGAGCTCCTCCAAGTCCACACAAAGGCGACCGAAGCGCTAGACGTGACGGCCGAAGCACAGCGGAGCCGAAGAAGAACCAAGAGGGATGGCTTCAGGGGAGCCCGGCTGCGGCGAATAGCCCGGCTCTCTCTCGCTGCGACCTCCCGAGGCTCCTGGAGCCTCGTCCTCGGGAGCTGCATGCCGCTTCTCATCAGCGACTGACGCCTCAGGAGGGGCGTCGCAAGCTCCCGAGGACGACGCCCCTGGATCACCGCTCGACATGTGCTCCTCAGCACCTGAGAAGTCGGCCCCCGTTGCAGGTCGCTCCCCTGCGCCGTCACCTGGGGAGAGCTCGGCACCGGCGGCGCAGACAGGGACCACGATGACGGGATTCTTGCGAGGCCCCACCAAGCCAATTGGGCGCAGCCCCCACTCATCAAAGGAAGGCATGTTCGCGGCAAAGGTAACCTTGTTCTCGCAGTGGTACAACATGCGGCTTTTCCTTGGTATCTTGTCCGGCAGAGGGACACAAGATAGGACCGTGAGCATCGTTTTCCGCGCGGCGAGAGGAAGCCCCTCCTCCTGAAACCTCATGTTGTCATGTCCGCTGAGCAAGGCCCACGGTAAGACCCCAGGAATCATGCTATAGTAACCTCACCCTAATGTGCCATGTCAGCATGTTTTATTAAGCCAATTTGCCACCTAATAAAAATCAAACAATAATTCAAATTTGAATTGCAAGTCAACTTATTATTTCTTGAAACGATAAAACTAAAATGTTCAAGATGTTACAAATATTCATTAAGTAATTGTCATGTAACAACCAACAACTTTTGAATTATTAAAAGGCCCCTAACCTAATTAATATAGTACCAGTAGCAAATTAATTGACCACTTCAATTTTTAAAATTATTAAATAATTTCTATTGCCCTGAAACTTTTTTGTGCACTCCGAGGATATTAACTAGTATTTATGTGCCAAGTTTCAACTCAAAAAAAAAAATTGTTTGCTATTTCAAATGAATGTAAAACTGAGTCTGATGTTAAACATAATAAAAGAAAAGGGAGAAAATCTCCTATGCACTTAAGCCCATTAGGAAACCCAACCCACTTCTTGTTTACCTCTTCTTCACGTACAGTAAACAGGGGGAATGGCCATGGCACACATCCAGCCACCATGGCCGCCCCGGGGGTTGCTTATCGGCCATCCCGCGACTCCCCCCAGTGGATAAGACCACCCCTGCCATCCTCTCGAAACCCTAGCTGCCTGCTCGTCCCATTCTTTCGCTCCCTCACGCCGCTCCCCTTCTTCCCATGCTGCCTCGCGCGCGTCCATGGCTGCGACACCACCGTTCCCATGGCCGGAGCCGTCCCCGACCCGCGAGGATATGCTGTAGAGCTCCACCGGCCTATTCTGCATCGCCTACAACCTCCGGTTCAAGATGGATCCCTCCACAACCTCGCCATCTGGTCGTCTTCCCCGCCACGGCCGCCGCCGTTCGTCGTCGGATTTGTCTCCTCCGGTCCACCTCCGGCCTTCTCGACTGCGCCATCGAGCTCGCGGTGAGCTCCTTTGCAGACCCCCCTTTTTTCCTTCCGTTCGTCACATGTTGGTATCAGAGCCGACTGCCTGTAGGAATCCCCTTCCCAACTCCTTGGCCGAAGTCAAGTCTAGTCATTGAAAAACTTTTACTAACATGGCCGTGTGGCTTACGGGCCCACGTCGCCATTGGGTGGTATTAGGATCTTTTACTCCTTGTCTATACTCTGGGACTCTGATCTCTCTTTTATTCGGGTTAAATGAATTTTGCTAAATCTAACATTAGGATCTCGTTATCACTTTCACCGAGCCCCTTATTACTGATGATCGTGTGCTGCATGTGAAGACCCTGAAGATACTCTTCGCTGTTAACCCGAGAACTTGTGTTCATTGCGTTTGCAATTCCCCTTCCACCGTCAACCCTTATGGATAACTACTTGCAGTTGTTATTCTTACATTCATCCCTAGTTGGTCTTGTTATTACAAGATACCCCAAAATACTCGTCATTGTTTCGATAATACTTTGAGCTTACTGCCTTGTTGTTCTTTGTCATTTGAATACCCCTATTGTAACACCCCGGATGTAACTTTCCCGATTTGTACTCCAACTCTTGTGGTTTCAGGCGTTAAGTTAATTTATTTCCTCGGGTTCGGTTTCTTTGTCTCCGTGTGTTGTTGTCGTTGTCATGCATCTCTTATCATGTCATCATGTGCATTGTGTTTGCATCCGTGTTCGTCTCATGCATTCGAGCATTTTCCCCGTTGTCCGTTTTGCATTCCGGCGCTTCGTTCTTCTCTGGTGGTCATTTCTAGCTTTCTTTCGTGTGTGGGGATTAAGCATTTCCGTATTGGACCGAGACTTGCCAAGCGGCCTTGGTTTACTACCGGTAGACCGCCTGTCAAGTTTCGTATCATTTGGACTTCGTTTGATACTCCAACGGTTAACCGAGGGACCGAAAAGGCCTCGTGTGTGTTGCAGCCCAACACCCCTCCAATTTGGCCCAAAACCCACCTTACTCGGCTCCATCATCTCGGTCGTTCGATCACGATCGCGTGGCCGAAAACCGCACCCCATTTGGACTCTCCTAGCACCCTCTACCTATAAATATGTGGCCATCCCCGAAATATTCGCGGTTGAAACCCTAAAACTCCTCCTCTCGCGCCGCCGGACGCGTCCACGCCGCGCCGGACGTGTCCATCTCGCCGGCCACCTCACTCCCCCCAATAGGAGCCCGCCACCTCAGCTCCACCGCTCCGCTCGACCAACCGCGACTCGCCATCTCAGCGCCATCCTCCCTCTCTCTCCTCCGCACCCCGCCGCCGGCCCGCGCGTCACCCGCTGCCGCCCGCGTGCTCGGCCACCACCGGACGCCGCCTCCCCGCCTCTTCTCCGCCCCGCCGCCTCGAGCCGCCTCCACGCTGGCGCCGCCACCTCGCCGGCGACCGAAGCCGGCCACCGCACGCCTCCCCACCGCCTGGCGCCTAGCTGGCCGGAGCCGAGCTCCGCCGAGGCCGGCCAGCTCCTCCGCCTCCTCCCGGCCTCGCCTCCCCTACGGATCCGGCCGCCCCCGGCCGTCTTCTCCCTCTCCGACGAACTCCGGCGAAGTTTTCGGCGTTACTCGATTTCCGTGCCCCGATCTAGATCTGGCGTGAACAGTAAACCCTAACCCTAGGTCCTTTTTTTTCACAGTCCCAGTAATTTCAGTCCATGTGCACATGTTCGCGGCCCCGTAACATTGCATCCGTAGCTCCAATTCATGCATATAGCATATCAAAATGTTCGTCTCAGAGAGTACATCATTTCATTCCATTGCATCATTTTCATTTGAGTTCATCTTGATGCCCGAAATGCTGTTAGAATAGGGCTACTTGAGTTATTTGTCAGATCTGCTACTCTGTTTAGGTTTTTGTCATTTTTGCCATGATTATTGTGTGCATGTTATGCCCATGAGTTCTACATGTGTTTTGTTAACGGTTTTGTCATCTTTCCAGAGGTGCAACCCATGTATTTTTAGGATGTGTGTGGTGACTTGTGCAAGCGTGCAAAGTGGTGCACTTGCTAATTCTGTTTTCAGGGACTTAGTAATTTCACTAAGTCCTGCAGCTATTTATCTCATGATGCCATATGTTCATGTTGTTTCCTAGTGATCCGTGCCTCTTTTGAGGATGATCAGTAAGGGTGTTTTGTTAATATTGTAGTGATATATCCATACATGTCTTTGTTTGCAATTATGGAGGACCCTAGCTTGAGTCAATCGAGCTCTACTTTTGCTACTTTGTGAATCTGGGCAGATTGTCAACTTGTTTGCAATTTTGCCGGTGATGTTGTAGTTGATACGTGCATGCTATGCTAGTGTTCTTGCCATGTATAGCTTGTATTTTGTGCCTTATTGATGGGTGTATGCTTGTCTTGCCATGACTTGCTCTGTAGTGAGTGCATCGAGCTCGTAAACATGCCTACTTGAGTTATATTTCAGCATGTGTCAGCTTTCACTAAGTCTGAAAACTGATTATGTTTTTGCTATGTTCACATGCTTGCAATTGTATTTTCTGATCCCTTTTGGCTCAAGGTCACTAAGGGACCTTTGTTAAGCTCTTTGAGTAGCTCCATGTCATGCTTTACTTTGCCATGTTCAGGTCCTGTAGCATGTAGTTTTGTTGCTCCGAAGAGGGCTACCTGATCTGAAACTCCAGACAAGTGTTAATTTCACTAAGTCTGAGATATGTTTGCCATATGCATTTTTTCCATGCTTGTTTGAACCTGTTAATGGATGAATTGGCCGTAGCGCAGTGCTAGACTTTTGTTAAGTATCTTGTGTGCATCCCTGCCATGTATTTTGTTATCATGTTTGGGTGCTGAAGCATGTTCATTTCGTTGCATTTAGATGCCTACTTGCTGTAAATCGCAGACCGGTGTCATTTTTGAATCGCTTGCCATTTCCAAACCGTAACTCCGATTCCGGTGTTCTTTATATCGTTTTCAAGCGATTTCATCTCATCTTTCTAGTGGCACACTTGGTTTTCCAAGTTGAGTCAGGTTCATGCATTTCCTGTCATATCTTGCATTTTGCATCCCGCATCGCATCCCGCATAGCATATCATCTTTGCATTGTGTTGTTTGAGTTTGCATGTGGTTGATTGTACTCTTGTTTCTTGTTTGTCTTGTTTGGTTAGAGCCGGGAGGAGAGTTCTCTAACGAGGATCCCGTTGAGTTTGCTTTTGAGGATCCAGTCAACTCTGACAACTGTGTAGGCAAGATGATCATACCCTCGAAATCACTACTATCTTTGCTATGCTAGTTTGCTTGCTCTTTTGTTGTGCCATTGCTACGATGCCTACCACTTGCTTGCAAACCTCCCAAATTGCCATGTCAAACCTCTAACCCACCATTGTCCTAGCAAACCGTTGATTGGCTATGTTACCGCTTTGCTCAGCCCCTCTTATAGCGTTGCTAGTTGCAGGTGAAGATTGGAGGTCGTTCCTTGTTGGAACATTTATTTACTTGTTGGGATATCATTATCTTGCTATGTTATCTTAATGCATCTATATACCTGGTAAAGGGTGGAAGGCTTGGCCTCTCGCCTAGTGTTTTGTTCCACTCTTGCCGCCCTAGTTTCCGTCATATCGGTGTTATGTTCCCGGATTTTGCGTTCCTTACGCGGTTGCGTTATAATGGGAACCCCTTGATAGTTCGCCTTGTTTAAAGCTTTTCCAGCAATGCCCAACCTTGGTTTTACCATTCGCCACCTAGCCTTTTCTTTCCCTTGGGTTCTGCAGACTCAAGGGTCATCATTATTTTAACCCCCCCCAGGCCAGTGCTCCTCTGAGTGTTGGTCCAAACTAGAGCCCCTTGCAGCGCCACCTCGGGGAAACTCGAGGGCTGGTTTTAGTTGTACGGATTGCTTATCTGAGTGTGCCCTGAGAAAGAGATATGTGCAGATCCTATCGGGATTTGTCGGCACATTCGGGCGGTGTTGCTGGTCTTGTTTTAACCTGTCGAAGTGTCTTGAATAACCGAGATACCGAGTCTGATCAGAACGTCTTGGGAGGAGGTCTATTCCTTCGTTGACCGTGAGAGCTTGTCATGGGCTAAGTTGGGACTCCCCTGCAGGGATTTGAACTTTCGAAAGCCGTGCCCGCAGTTATGGGCAGATGGGAATTTGTTAATGTCCGGTTGTAGATAACTTGAACCTTAATTAATTAAAATGAACCAACTGAGTGTGTTACCATGATGGCCTCTTCTCGGCGGAGTCCGGGAAGTGGACACGGTGTTGGAGTAATGTTTGCGCAGGTTGCTCTCTAGTTCTCGCTCGCGCTTTGCCTCCTCTTCTCGCTCTCCTTTGCGAATAAGTTAGCCACCATACTTGCTAGTCGCTTGCTGCAGCTCCACTTATATTTACCCTGCCATACCTATAAGCTTAAATAGTCTTGATCGCGAGGGTGCGAGATTGCTGAGTCCCTGTGGCTCACAGATTACTATTACACCAGATGCAGGGCCCGATGATTCCGCTCCAGGAGACGTGTATGAGCTCAAGTGGGAGTTCGACAAAGACTCACAATGTTACTATGTTTCCTTTCCCTATGATCAGTAGTGGTGCCCAGTTGGGGGTGATTGGGACCATGTCGCATGTTGGGTTCTCTTTTATTTTGGCGCCGTAGTCGGGCCATGAGTGTTTGGATGATGTAATGTTATTTATGTACTTGATTGACGTGGCGAGTGTAAGCCAACTATGTTATCTCCCCTTTATTATTCATATTACATGGGATGTTGTGAAGATTGCCTAACTTGCGACATATGCCTTCAATGCGATTATGCCTCTAAGTCGTGCCTCGACACGTGGGAGATATAGTCGCATCGAGGGTGTTACACCTATGGATAATTCTCGCACTTATCGAGTATCTGCTCATCCCCCAGTTGTTCATGTGTTTCACAATGGTCTTCGAAATACTATTCGATCCTCCAAAAATCCTTAGTAGCTTATTGCTCTGCAATACTTGTCTGCTTGCATTATGGATGCTTTCCATATGTCTGGCAATATTCGTTAGTATCCTTAGACACCGTCATTTTGATCCTATTGATTCAACATGAGTGCGAATGCACGCAATCATCAGTTGATCCTTTTAAATTATCTTTCTGGCTCAGACGTCATTTTTGAACATAAGCTTGTTCTCGACCAATCTGTTTGCCGTCAATTGTACCCTTAGGTCTATTGAACTTATCCACCCTTGATCAGAGCGTCTGCTTCTGATCATTCTATTTGGAAATCATAATTCCTTTGATATCTAAGCATCGAATCATTCAGGTGTCCTATAATCTGATGCCCTTGCATCCTTTCTTAAACTGACTGTATGTCGATGCTCACATCAGCTCCGCTATGGACCGTCAGATCCTTTATTGGATTATTATTCGACAGTGTCCTCCTTATTCAATAACCTTGTGAGCTTCTCCTCGAATACATAATGCTTTTGGTAAATTGTATCCTCTATTTTCTCAACCATGCTCTGTTTTCGAGCTGGTGGTATTTACGATTGAAGCTTGTGGTATATGTTTCCTCGATACCCTGACGGGTTGAACCTATGCCTTTCTTAATCTATGTGAACCCGAAAGTTTTCACGGGTCATACTCCTCTGGTAATTCACCAGGTAGGTTTTGACACTGAAATCATTTTTATCTAGAGCAGTGAGTGAAAGGTTATACATTGAAGAAGTGGGAGTCGACCTTGAACTTTGTGTTCATGCCCATGGACACGATGTAGATCTTATCATTAGAGCTTCTCTTAAAATTAAACTTTCCCTTGGTATAAGTTCTTATATCTAGGATCCGGCCTTTTGCAATCGTGGTTTCGACCATATGTTCTTCTTTGACCCCATTTCACGGGCAAGTTTTAGCACTTGTCTTCTGTAGATCAATACACCAATCCAACCTTTACTTTGATCTTCCGTCGAGTATTACACCATGGTACCTTGATAATATCAAGTACTACATAACCTCTTATGAGTTCTTCATCAAGTACTACATTCTCACTGATTCCAATTTTTCACGGGCTCTGAGTTATTAAACACTCAAAGACCGATAACTGAACCGAGTCCACACTATGGTTCAACAACTATTATAAATCTTCTTTGCTTACGAGTTTGTACCCGATCACGTCCTTCCTACCCTATTTGGCTATATCATTACTATGATGATTTTAACTGTGCTACCTGGTCCTTATTCCCGGAGCACAATTTTCGATGATGAGCTAAGCTTACATCGATCTTCCACATCATACCATTTTGCCTTAAACAACGAGATTGGTTTCGAGTTTGTGTCATACCCTTGGGTTCAATAACCTTTCGCTTCATCATTCCATTGGCTTGATGTCATCGCCGACCGATTACATCTTCATGAAATCTCTCAACAATTGTGTCATGATCATCATCGGCATTCTGAGCTCTTCCTGGATGTCAATTGAGTTCATTATGAGAAATACCGTCCTTGCCCTCGATGATCTGTGTTATCATCGACCACTTTATTGACTTCCCTCCAACACAAACTTATTCGTGTTTTGTGTTATACTTTGAGATCCTTGCTATCCAGCAATTATTCTTCTTTACCTTGGAGTATTACTATCTTATATGTCAAGAAGGTCGTGAGAATTGCTCCACCTCTTAAGAATTATTGGTATAGTGATACTTCTCGCCATCACCATTCTTTCTTGGTTCCCGTGTTGATTCTAGCCGGGATACCAATAGATGAATGGTGCTGCTTGGATTCTGCACTTCTAGCAACCATATTGCTTTGAAGTTAATGGTCGACATTTCATTCTTCGACCATTGGTTATAGAATCACCATTCTTACATCGATCATGCTACCTAAGCCCATATGTCAGGTGCACCTTTCAACCAATGTTTAATTGGGTATGTTTTTCTCGAGCATACCTCATTATATCATTTAATCTGACAAATGTTATCTCCCTGTTCACATAATTGTGGAAATCCATCTTTTGGAAATCTCGATGAATTGTCGCTAAATTCATCAGCTGCCTCCTCACCCTCTCCTTGTTTTAATGATGAACCCTTGTTTTGGAACTCGCTTCCATAGTTCATTTTCTCGAGAATCTTAAAGTGTCATCTCATGAAATTGTGCCGCACCTTTTCTTCTCAGGCATCCTAAGTCTGAGGTACCGTGACACCAATCATATCCGAATCTCGGTCAAATATGATGGTTAGAACATTTTTTCCAAGAGTCATAACATTGGTCCTTACATGGCCCGGTAAGGTGATGTCATCCTAGTACACTTGGCCGGAGGACCTATTGTTATAGTTTCCATTTTAGCAAGGTTAACCATTCTTCCATGAGGAAATTGTAAGACTTATTCTATAAGTTGTTCCTGATGAATCCTTTGTATATCCAAGTCCAACCTTTGCTTGAAGACCATGTCAATGATATCTCGAAGCATGCCTGTGGTACTCCGATTTTTTTTAACAAGAACATTTGAAACCCAATGCTAAATGATTCTTTCTCAATTATCCAAACACCGTTGTATGGGTAATGTCATGAAATTTCTCTCCCCTACCTAAAGAGTTTTCTACCTTATATCATGTCATGGATATCATGCTTTGCTTGTCCTTGGAAAGGATATACCCTTGAATATGTGTTTAAACACATTTTCCTTTCCATTGTTCTGTTTAATCTGATAATCACATTTTCCTTTCCATTGTTTTGTTTAACCTTCTTGAGGTTTATATGATCTAAGCAGTAATAAGTCACTGCTTTTGTAAGCACCTCGGTGTACAACTCTGTCAGTAAGAACCTGTTACTATTGTTGATGACATTCCGATATCCACCGATGGACGAGAACTTTGCCTAATGGTCCGCCTCGTTCAACGAGTAGGAAAATGGTTCTCTTCGTCCCTCGCCCTTGGTACCGATGTTGTTGCCGACATAACCGACAGACTATCCGCTGACATGCCTTACTTACATGATCGTGCAAGATGTCACCGCCCTTCCTACTTTTAACCCACATGGTGGGCCCATAACCCACATGTCCGAGGATCGGAACCTGACTCTCCTGTACACCCCCCATTCCCAAGGTTGTTCATTGCACGTGGCCTCGTATGTAATTCACGAGCCACCTTCCGAGAGACCATCAATTTTGGTATCAAACACAATACTTATTCATGTTGCTTTGAACCCTTCCACGCCCTGTAACAGGCATCGAATGATTGCCTATCCACTTGAAACTTCTTATTGAACCTTCTTAATTTACTCTCGGTGACTTTCTTGAATTTCAACTCGAGAGATGCCTCTGTGCCTCGTTCACCGAGATAGCCCCCAGGTACATACCTAACATGCATTGAGCTCCGTCCTTCCCGAGCTTTCCCCTTATCTTTTCGGAAAGTACAATGGCAATCTTGCAGAAAGGACGACAACTTCATCGTGAGGCATTAAGGCAAAGAAATGAAGACATCAATCTAATGGATCGACCTCTTCGAGAAGAGTAACCAAGACCGAGAAGACACGTTAGAATTTTGTAACCAAAACTACCCCCTTACTCCACCTCTTAAATCTCAGGACGAGATTTCTTGTAGTGGAGGAGATTTGTAACACCCCAGGAATCATGCTACAGTAACCTCACCCTAATGTGCCATGTCAGCATGTTTTATTAAGCCAATTTGCCACCTAATAAAAATCAAACAATAATTCAAATTTGAATTGCAAGTCAACTTATTATTTTTTGAAACGATAAAACTAAAATGTTCAAGATGTTACAAATATTCATTAAGTAATTGTCATGTAACAACCAACAAATTTTGAATTATTAAAAGGCCCCTAACCTAATTAATATAGTACCAGTAGCAAATTAATTGACCACTTCAATTTTTAAAATTATTAAATAATTTCTATTGCCCTGAAACTTTTTTGTGCACTCCGAGGATATTAACTAGTATTTATGTGCCAAGTTTCAACTCAAACAAAAAAAATTGTTTGCTATTTCAAATGAATGTAAAACTGAGTCAGATGTTAAACATAATAAAAGAAAAGGGAGAAAATCTCCCATGCACTTAAGCCCATTAGGAAGGACGTGGTTTTTGTCCTTCACGTTCCATTCACAGCGGCAATCTAGTCCGCTAGCGCTAGCATGTGGATTCGCCTTGCATGTCGGCCAGCACAGAGTGGGACCGATGACCGCTCTCGTATTCATCTGTATCTCAATTTATCACCCCTCCACTCCCACCGTATTCCACAGTAACGGGCCCCCCTTCCCTGCCCCCACCACCACACTACCCCCTTCTTCCTCATTTGTCTCTAGCAAAACAGAGCATTGACCACGAGGTGTTCTTTCTCAGCGTCAATGGCGCCTAGGAATGTCTACACAGGAGAAGGAGGGAGCTCAGTCATATCCACGGATCTAAGCCATGGCAATGTTGAATCAGGCGAATCTCTTCAGGTTATGTTTGCTCCCCTCTCTTTTCCCACTCCCCCCTTTTTCTTTTGGTCAGATCCGCTTCTTCTTAACCTCTTTTCATCTTCTGATCTGCAGCCCGTCCAACCTACGGCCGATGTACCTCCAGAAGAGATTCCGCATCCAGAGTTCTTCGGCATAGATACTTCCTATCCACATAGGTGCCATCACAAAATGTGTCCAGCAAGAAAAGTGGCTTTCGTCTACACGGCCACAGGCAGGAGGTTCCTTGGATGCCCTCTCTCGGTGAGCATTTAGTATCTGATTCAATTATCTAATTTTTTGCATTTCAGTTTGCAGACATTCAAATTTCTTCTATATCATCCCAATTTTATCTGTATGCAGGGACCTGATAGGTGCTCCTGGTTCATGTGGATAGATGAAGCATGGGGTCCTGTACTTAGCCGTTCATTAATACAACTTTGGGATCAGGCTCTCCTGGACTCTGGAGGAGCAGCAAGGTTGCAGACAAAGAAAAAGGTAATGGAGCAAGCATACTTAGAGTTGTGGACTGAGAGGAGCAATAAGGAGATTGAAAACCAGCAGGTGGTCAACAAGTTGAAGACCACAATACTCGACACTGAGATTAAGATGTCAAGGAGGTTGGAATTTCACACTAAGATGTGTGTGGCATTTATTTCTTCAGCTGTTACCCTTGCTTCAGTGCTCGCTTATGTGCTATCTGCACACTAGTGTAGTTTGTTGGTGATCATGTATGTGCTGAATTAGGATGTTTCGCCACATTGTATGACCATTAAGTTACACCAGTATGTTTTATTCTGTATGTGCCAACTGAGTTCTAGTTTGCAGAGCCCGAATTAAGTTGTTATTTATCCCTAAATATTTTATTATTACCTCCCTTGGCAAGATCACTCATGTTCGATTTTGTTTCTATTGGCCACGTGCAAGAATTATTTTCCATTGAAAGTGTTGCATATTAGAGCTGCAAAAGTACTCTTGCAAAAAAGCAAGAAGTTTGTTAAGTTCTTCAGATGATACATATAAAGTTCCATAGGCATTTCTTCAATTTTTGCGCTGTGATAAGTATACAGTTTGTTGCTTCCTGTCATCGGTACCTATTTTCAAACAAATCACTAGAGTTATCCTTTTTTTAATATTTCGACTATGATGGTGCTTATGCAATGCATATTTTTCTGTTTAATCGAGGATGTTTTCCGAAGTCGCATATGTACTGAGGGGGAAACGGTTCATTCTCTTTCCCAACCAGGTTAGCTGAAGACCACTGCCAACATATAGTGTATTGTTTCCGATTATGAAGTTTGGTCGCATTATACCTATGCTTCATTTGGATCATGCAAATATCCGTGGCAAAACAAAGGATTCGACCTCAGGGCCATATTCACTGTAAACCTCATGATTAAGAAGGTACTCCTCTCTTCCCTTTATAAAACCATCAATCAAATGCATTCCCAGTACTTTAACAATGTTGTATCAACATATTCAAGTTAGTTGCCTATTTCCCAGAAAAAGTGATTAATCAGATCGTGAACTTATTCCATTCGTCCTAATGACCAGGGGCGGTGCCAGCTATCTGGCATGGTTTGGCTGCTGCAACACCTACAATTTTCTGTAAAAATACCTAGTACACTGCTTCCAAATTTACAAATTTAAAATCGCTTAGGTTCAGTTCCTATTTGGCTTTGTTGGTGGATTTGATGAATTTTTACGTAGGGTCAGTGATCTCATGACTGTAGGGCTCTACACCGACTAGTCAGCTTAATAAACTGGTCGGAGACTTGCAAGTTGTTGCTTTACTCCACAGACGAGCAAAAACATAAATATACTATCCGGACCGCTATGTCACTATTGCCAAAATACTAGAAAGCCGAAACCCTCGTGAAGTTTTGATCATTCATGGAGGCGGCAAGGCACGCAGTAGAAGACATTGAACTGATAGCGGCTACCGTTGGTGATCAGTCTGGGCCAGACAGTGAGGACTCTAGGGTCCAAGGACAACTAGGCTAGTGTGTCATACTAATAATTATATATGGGTTCCACCTTTATAGACTCCGCCATATCTACAATTTATTTCTGCCTTCTGAACTGCTAATCACCCCTGCTGTTATGTGGTATTTTGAATGATGCCACATTGGTCTGTATGCAAAACAATTAACTGAGAACAGCTTGCAAATTTAATAAATTAACATGTTCACCAAGTGAAAGCAAATTAATTCTGATCACATCATAGTTTTAAAGACCGAATAGTTTGGGAAGTTCTATGAATTCTCTTCCGAGGCTAAACAAACATTCAATTCAAGTAGTCCATCCACTCCCGGCAAAATAACTTGTTCATATTGTCCTTCTTGTGAACAAGTCAATCCTTGATCTTGTCGTTCTTGCTAATAAGGCAATCCTTGTACCTCGCAGGCAGATGACCAATGTTACCTTCAGAACCAAGCAAGTCCACAAGCATGTTCATCCTAGCATGCATGACACCCTCACCCTGCGTTTGTTAAAAAATTAGTTATAGGTCGCAAATCAACATGCTAACCCACTTGTTCTGCAAGCATCTTCATTGTTGGAAATTCCTTACCGGGTTCATGTCCCTTTTCAGTTTAGTTCCCATCCAATTCCTTCCAAAGTGAGTAGCATATATGCCCGTGTCTTCCCTGGAAATCATGTCAAATTCAGAATGTCAGTAACTATGCTTATGAATAGACACGATTACATAAAGTAAGCATTAGTCACACAACAAATCATTACTTTCTGCATATCCCTATTGCCAGGCCCCTTGGGAAGCATGTATTCCACGACCTCATGTCTGGCTCCCATCCAGAGAAGAATGACTTTATGCATATCTCTATAGCCTTGTGAAGCTCGTCTGCAACCTTCCTGTGCCTGAGTTGAATTACCTTATCAGACTCGTCACCATTGTTCATTGTTGGGTCGAGGACAAAAATCTTCGCCCTTGGAAAGTCCCATATGTATGTAGACCATTTGAAGTCGAACTTAACTGGCAACACAACCTGTTAATTGGAAAAAAGGCACTGGAGTTTATTAAAGAAACATTATTTATCAAATCTTTTAAATCACTTTTGTCTTCTTAAAAGGTCACCTCGGTGCACTTGTGAACCTCGTAAGTGATATGCGGCCCCACGAACATGTCCTTGATGTACCTCAGCTTTGAAATGTTGTCTCCTCTGCTAACATGGTTTTGCATGTTTCGAATTTATGAGTAACACTTAGCTGAAGCATGGAATTTTTTGTATTGATCAATGATTTCAACTAAAGTTCCTCACCACAAAATCTGGCTCCAGCCAATGTCGCCAACATCCTTCCCCTTTTGCAGCAGCAAAGACCGCATCCATCTGTTGGTACCTTCTCATCACCAATGTCATCAGCACACTATCCACCTCACCACCATCGCCTAGCATCTCACGGAGCCGCTCCCCACTGATGTCCATGTATTTTGGGTTGGTGCTGATAATCCACATACTGCATAGTTGAAATAGAACATATTGCGGTCAAACTAGGCTTTACCAATGGTAAGGATGAAAAACGAACTCGAACTATGGTTTTTTCCTGCTGAGAGCTTAGTCTTTTAGCTTGTTCGCGTTCTCCCTATAGAATAGCTTGTATATCTGCACTACATTCGCTGGAGCTCTAGTAGGAGGGTCATAACCCATTACAAAGGGAGACCTTGCATATTTCCCAGGCCTCACCACCCTCTTTGGCTGAGGCTGTGTGCTAAATGATCCCTGTGACATAGTGACGTTGAGGTTGATAGCCGCCTCCTCTATCTCCTCCCTAATGTCAAGCTCGACAGCAGACATCTGGTGGTTGAGGCTAACTGGAGAAGTCCTTGAAGATGTACCTGCAAACACTTGGTTTGGTGCTGGAGTGGCAACAATCTGCATTCCTGAATCTGCATGGCGAACACGGCAAGGTTAGCACGCAGGTCATGACCTAACTGTATTAGTTGTATCTATTAACATTTAACCCCAGCTGGTAAAAGAATCACGGTTACCTTCAGGAGTTTGCATCTTGGTTGTTGCAGAACCAGGCGTGCTGTTTGCGGAAGCAACCGACACGTCTGAAACAAGTTAGTAAATAATGAATTAGCTTCCCCGATTCATTATTTTTTCAGTCACAAAGGATGATCCATCATACTGATTTTAAACCATATCGTTGGACGTTGAAACGGCTGTAAAAGCATTCATCAAGTCCGTCTTCCTAAGACCTGACATTACAACTTTGAACTTCCCATGCATCTCTGGAGGATCTATTGATAAATATCCACCTAAGTCCTCAACCTGTCCTGAAGGAACTATTGACAATTGATTATTTTCAACACCATCCTTTTGGTTCTCTGCAGCCTCATCAGTTCTTGTTGCTATTTTTGGAGAGCATATAACTTCATTTCTTGCCGCCCCACACACCACTGACATCTCCAAGTTGTTCCCTGTAGTATTGTCCAACAGCCCTGTCGCATTGCCAACAATCCCACTGTGCAACCTACTGTATTCATATGCTGCTTCAGTCAGATCATCTATTGCTTTGTTTGCTTCTTCTTGAGCACCTTCAGATTCTTCAGAGCTCTCTATCCTTGCCCTCTTCAGTGTGTGCCTCCTTGATGTAACAACCTTCTTTCTTTTCACACCTAATTTGCTCTTTGCCAATGGTTCCACGTTAGCGGAAGCTCCCTCTGCTGACTCTATGCTTAGTGCATTCTCTGCATCCCCTTGAACCCCTTGAACATCTGAGAAATTACACAACAAACGGGTTAGACAGTTGACAGTTTTTATTCTAAGAACAAACATAATTCTATTTCTTGTGAATTACAATACCTGCTTGGGTTGAATAATTGGGCCTCTACTTTCGTGCCCTCATTGCATCAGTTATCTGGTTGATGTCTGCAATTATCTTCTCAGTTTCTGAGAGTACTAACCCGTTAGTATCATTGACAATCTCATCCCATCCTTCTGCGTGTCTCTTGTTTAATCTTGCTCCCTTCCTTGATGCCTCATTTACAGCTGTCTTGCACTTGTTGGAGTACTGCTCGACCTTGTTGATAATAATACCTGCAAACTGAATTTTATCGAAGTTTTCCCAATAAATGATGTCAGTTTATGTTCCATCTATTACTTACTCATCAATATATTTGACCTATATCAAAACTTACATCTGTGAACACTTTATCACCCCCAATTCCCTCTGTGCTACACCCAATCCCGTATCCATCAGTTGTTTTCTGAGCTGCTGTTGCCATGGTATTACGGCTGTAGCATACTGTCCCCGGATGCCTTGGCTGTAAATATTTATCCAGAAAGGTTTCATCATTGCCAAGCAATAGGCAAATGTGACTTATCTATATAAACATACCAGACAGAGTAAAAGCAAATGGGAACCATGCTAGTACGAATATGACATAAGCATCAAGTCATCTCATAGTTAGATATGCTAGCAACGCGGCCATTTGTAACAGCTCAATCAATAGGTATACCACACATGTCCTACTAACTGAAAAACAATATCCTTTCCATCACAAGATTATTTTACTATACTTGTTTTGTATCTTAACTTACCAGTAGGTGTCCATACACTACAATCTCTGCATCTTTCCTAGTTGTCGTGTCTTCATCAATAACATCAGAGATAGTCTTCTGTGAGTATTCCTTGCACCTAGGGAACACATCGTGGGGCAGGTTCTTATCTTCTCATTCGAGGTTGTCAAGATAGAAAACCTGTGACATGAAACAAATTTGTGATTAATTGTTTCGTCACAAGTTGAATTCGAAGCAATGACATTCGCTCAAACCTGCAAGAAGAACGTGCATCCAGTGAGATTTGACTTCAGTTTCCCACCTAGCAGTTCAGACTTCACCCTACCAGCAGAAGAAAGGATCTCTTCTCTAATGTACCATCCCCAATTGAACATTTGAATCATATCAGGTATGTGCAAGGCATTCCAATAATCTGTCATGAAATAGTTGTGCTTCAGCGGAGGTACCAGGAGGAAAGTCATCGCACAAATTGCGAAGGCAACCTTGAACTTGTCTGCTTCAGCCTTTGTCATAGCTCTGCCATACCGAATCTTCACTATGTTAACTATGGGTGTGATCTTTTTTTCTCCATTGCCGATTCCTAAGATCTCACGTACAGTACCTGCCACGTGCGGCGGTGCATTCTTGTTAACAGGAGATCCTACTGATGGCACCCCCAGTAGCTTGCCGACGTCTCCGTCGTCGAAAGGTAAGTCTCTCCTAGCATCAATTATGATAGCAGATGCCTTCTCGTCAACTTTGCTCATAAGCCACATGGATTGTTGCCTGTTTGCCTTTATTATTGCTGGTAATTCCAATAGTCCTTCGAACCCCATCTCACGTACCAGAGCCTTTTTTTCTTCAGACAGCCCATCAATCAAGGCCTTCATCTTTTTATGCTGCTCCTTGAATTTATTGGGTTTTTTTATGCCTTCTTCTTGCCCTTTCTAGCGCCATCTGACTCTAACTCTTCTGGTGTACCGATGTGTTGTGTAGGATACACATCGAACCCTTCTGATGATTCCTCATCGGATTGCTTGTAATCAGATGAGGACGAACCAGACACCATTTTCTGTGATGTATTTAGAAACAAAGTCAGGTGACATATATAATATATATCACGATTAAAAAAAGATGGTCATCATTGTTGTATGAACCTAGAAATAATTATCAGTTTGTCAATCTCTACAGACATCATAATATTTCCCCCAATTGTACACTCACAACAATACAGTCAACATAGTAAGAATGATTTTCTAATCTAAACCATTACCAATCCTTCTAAGTTATCCTTACAGCCGACGAACCTCTAAAAAATCTTTAATCCCACTGTGTATAAATACTGAATATATAAGCCATACTATAGAATGCAGATAGACACAAAATTAAGTCCACGGATATTGTATTCTGTTAACATGTCCTCTCTTGTTAAGTAGTCATTCTCATGTTTTTCACATTTCTTCCAGACAAAATAGCTTTTTTATGTTAAGTTCCAGCTAAGAATTCATTTGTGTGTAGATATAAAAAATGGACACTAAAGCTCCCTATTTTTAGATCATTTTCCAAAAGCTTACTACTGATATGTTGACCCCCACCATGCATATTTTCTTTATATATGTATCATTTTACTGTTTGCGTATGCAAACCATTAACACTTATGAATTGTAGCACTTTGCTACCGCTATTATTATCACAGAATCTAATGGGAGTTCTCTTCAACATCAGGTATATAACATCCATGACATGCATCAGGTATCTCAGGTTAGAGTTAAAAAAAACTCCATGCCGTGCATCAGGTATTCACAACTTCCATAAAGATGTATCAGGTATCTCTAATCTTACCCTAAATATCCCATCCCAAACAATTGCAAACAATCAAGAACAAGAAAAACTACTTGCATTTGGAAATGCCACAGAAACCAAACTACTAAAATGATAAATATGTTGTTAAAGATCCAATCATCAGGGAGGAAATCAACAAACACTGCCCAACTCGAACAACAAACATGTGGTACCTTTTTTCCAGTAGAACCAGTGAGGAGCTCCTAGTTCTTCATCCTTGGGGAGAAGGAGCTCCTAGTTCTTCATCTTTTTGGGGAAGGAGCTCCTAGTCCTTCATCCTTGTTTTGAAGGAGCTCCTAGTTCTTCATCCAGGGTGGGAAGGAGATCCTAGTTCTTCAGCCTTGGGGAGAATGAGAGAGGAGCACCAAATGCGAATGAATGTATGACAATGGACTCTACCCTCTCACAGCTCTTCCCTTCAACAAGTGTTAGGTTCTAGGTGTCTAGACAAGTGTTTAGAATCTTTTTGTACATGACACACAGCTACCTGCCCTTGGCTTCCAAAAAGCCCTTGAAATCTGAGCCACAGTAGATTCAGTTACAAATGACTATTTCACCCTCCTGTAGAAAGCACGCTACATTTTATTAATAGTTTATGAAGCAACTGTACTCAATCTGCTGAGCTCAAAACATTGGGTTATTATCTTTTTTTCCAATTGTATTAATTATCTAATCCACTAAATGCCATATGAAACGTGGATCCATTAAGGTTCATATTTTGGTATAGTTGTACAATATTAAACCACCTTGTTTCTAACGGTCAAATACAGCCAAAATGAAATGTACAGTTGTTTGGTGTTCAGATAGAACATCCAAACAAGACTATATACTACAACTGTTGGCACACACAAACGAAAGGTTCTGTGTTGATGGCATTCAGGTACATTAATTGTTGAATATTAAGTGCATATGTAAAAGGCATACTCCTTGGTTCACTGCCAGCTTCCCCGAACTTCTTTGATCTTATTAGGTTCTTTGGCACATGAATATTAAGTTCATTGGTACAAAAAAATTGCACCTTCATGAATGTGTTCCTTTTTCGTCATCCATAGATCCCTAGGGCGTGGCTACACTTGTGGAAAATGAAAACATGCATGACGGGTACAAAAATAACTTGGTGGGTGACCAGGAAATGTAGAATGCAGGGAATACAAATTCTTGATAGTTCAACATCATCCACTTAACTAAAAGCCCGACATTTAAATCTACTGCTTACTTGACACTACTAGCATTGAAGCACTTCTTAAGAAGACGGATGATGCCAGTCCTAAGACTCACACTAATGATAAGGTTGCAAATATAACTAAAGGAAGGTACTTTCCTGGTTTGCTAACCCATTTGTTCCCACTTAATCCGAACCAACTATTCATTTCCCAACCCAAGCAGCCCCGATTGCGATCATGGCTGCCACTGGCGCAGTGGACGCGAGTGCAAGTTGTAGCACCTTGTTCATCGTCCTGAGGTTCCTGATCTCCCTGTTCCTATCAGCCATTTCCTCGATGAACTCGTCTCGGTCTTCTGTCACCTCCCGCAGCTTCACCCGTTCAGCTTGGATTCTCTTCTGCACGTATTCCTCCAGTACATCCTCCCACACGTAGACCTCGCACGCTCTCCTCTGAACCTGTACATAAAAATCAAGAAACAAGAGCAAAAGAATCTTTAGCCAGTGCAGGTACTGAACAGAATCTGCTACATTTTGTCTTATCTATATATTCTTACCCCATAGTTCACGCAGCTGAAGTAGAACTTGTCCTGCCTCGCCACCGCAGATCCAGCTTTCCTGGTGCATGGCATGCCGCATGCACATCGAAGTATCGGATTTCCAGTCGACATGTTCTTGTAGAAGAAGTGCTTTGTTCTTGCAGAAGAAGTGTTGTGCTGATTCATGATCCATTCCACTTGTATGCATAGACCTTGAATTTATTGTATGCAGCTGTCTACAACCAACCATAGTACGCATGCTTTTGGCGCTACTGAAGGGGGCAGTGTCCGGGTCGTGCCCATACGGTGCGCCGGTCGAACAGTAAAGTTGTGAGGTCAAATTGACCTTATCTCTACTGCATCGTTGTTTGAGAGGAGTGCATGGTCGACTGGTCATTTTGACTCACCCGTGAGCTGTGCAACACTCTGGATAGTAGGGCATGGGCGACATGGCATTGTACCACTCCTCTCTAATTGATGCATGTTTTCTATTATTTTAATACGCCCACTTTCCCTCCTCATCTACTCCACGGCATACACTCCCTCTTCACATGAATTGGTTAATCAACAATTCTCCATTGGGAGAGCCTTAAACTCGTCATTGGTATCTCAGAGTCAGTTTGCCCCATTTTCATATCAACACTGAAAAAAAACTATTTTCCTTAACCGTGTATCCCACTGAGAAACAAGTCAAAAAACTGCATTATCATTCAGATAACGCCTCCCTTGGATCCCTCCTGCCCAGCTCCCACCTACATGTCAAATCAACTTAAACTGTTGCCCTGCTTGAACTCTCTATACGCTAGTACCTCAAAGCTGTATATAACTCAACCATCCCTACCTCGTTCTCCTACACACCAACGTCATGGATCACAATGCCGACGAGACAGATGCTCTATTCACCGGCGAAGCCATGATGGTATCCCCCGCACGCTCAACTGCCACTACCGTCATCCCCGTGAGTATTGCCACCGGCCTTTGCTTTCAAACTGGCATTGCAGAAATCATTGATATTTTGTTAAACCATATTAAATGTACAGGCTTATCCATCCACTCTCAGGCCTATGACAATTAAGCAGTTGTATGATGGATTCCTGGAGGACATAGAGCGTTACCCTATCGTAGTTGACGGAGACACCGTGTCATCAGTGAGTCTATATATGAAACCATTTAGATTTTCAAAACCATCCACTAGTTGTTCTTAATATATGTCTTCATTTGATAGGTGATCCTGATAGGAACTGTTTCACACTCTACTGTTCGAATGAATCACTGGTCCTTCGATCTACAGGATGCCACAGGGTTAATCAACATATCTTTCTCGTACTAATTTCATCGTCAGTAAACTCCTTGTATCCAAAGAACTTCAGAAATAATGCATTTAACCTTTTGCTCCATTTTTTTTGTTCTTCTGTCAGGTCGGAAACAACTTCCGACTTTAAACTTGCTTGGTCATCAAGGTTTGATTTATGTATTAAGATAAAAATAATAATTTGCAGTCCTAGTTTTTCAACTAGTTGGTCAACAAGCCCATTGTTTCAATTGTTACATCTTATTTGCAGCAATGGCGACTATGTTCAACTATTTGGCAAACCTGCCATGAATGACAGATTCCTTCAGATTAAATCTTTCAAGATCAGGTTATTTTAAACCGCATCTTTTTTCTGTGTCATAAATTTTTCACATATAACATTCTTTTTTACACATAGCCATACATTTTAAAAATATTGCAGGTTAATCGAAAACTACAATGACACCACACACCACTACTTGTATACCATACACACCACATTAGACATTCGTAAGAGAAACACCCACAAGGTAATTCTTCGTGTTTTTTGTAAAATGTACCTAAATGATACATACATTCTTTCTCACATACATTACCTCTCATAGGCAAGAATGGAACCTGACTCCACAGCATCAACTGTTTTCCCAAAGGGGCCGTCAATTACCCCGTCGGAGGTGCCCTTGCATTCGTCAACAAAGGACAAGATAGTTGCCATCCTGCGAGACCCATCTTACCGGTAAGTAATGTATGGATGGTACATAAAGTTCTTTGATTATTACGAAAGCTAAATGCAATATCCTGAACTAAGTTCCTTTGACCATTAAACATGTATATCCACAAATCTCACAAATAACATATAGGTCCCCGTGCCATGCACGACCAACAGTTAAAACATAAAGTTCCATGATCCATCCAAAGGATAACTCCATTTTTTTCTCACATTTGCCCTAACACAGCGATATTCAGCATGGCGTTAGCTTGAAGTTAATCCGTAGTGCACTGGACATCAGCCAGGACGAGATAATGTAAGACATCACATCATTAAATTCATTTAGCCTATTTCCTTATTCAACTTATAGTTGACACATTTTCCGATTACAACTTGGCATAATTAACCAGGCAAGTCATTACGGAGCAAATCTACATTGGGATGATATACACAACTATTGATGACAACCACTTCAAGTCCTCCATCTGAATTGGTCGATTATCCCTGTGTTAATTATTAGAGCTAAATAATGTACTTGAGTGTCAGACATTTATGGTTAAGCCATTCTGTGGATTTTCAGTTAGACCTATCATGATTGTAATATTTATTTCATCACTTTAGCAATTCTCTCAGTTACTTTATTATGTGGTTTCCCTTTCCCAATTCTCTCGGTTATTTTATTATATGTGGTGTCCCACATCAACACTTTATTATTTGGTGTGCCATATCAACGCCTTTTTCCTGGCGCACCTGCTGGATAGGTGCCAGTGTGCCACCCTTACACCCCATACCACCCTTCTTCCCCAAACTAACATCTGTCGTTCTCTATCCACCATGGACATTGACCAGATAGATTTTTCATCTCGCTTAGATAACAATATTTTGAGTGAGATTTTCATCAGGCTAGGATGCACTAGATCCCTTGTTCGTAGTTCTGTAGTGAGTCCTAGATGGTTTGAGATCTGTACCTCCCAGCAGTTCATCATGGAGTATGCTCGTCGCAATGCTCCAGCCGTCCTCGGATTCATTGCTGCATTCGAGCGCCTCTTCGAGCTGCACGTGCGTCTTGTGGATGTCGTTGCTTCCCCTCCTGATCCAGGACAAGCTGCTCTGCTTGCTAGGGTCGACGTGGCAACCTTTGCCATGGAGAACATCCTTGCATCTGAAGCAGGTGAGTTGCTCGTCTTGGTCAGAGGTCTCGACAGCGGGTTCTTTTCTGTCTGTCCAAATCCTCCATTTTCTCGGTCATTCTTAGCCCCTAGAATGCCTAGAGTCCCCCTGTTCCAACATCAGCACACCCCTAATTTATATGGTCAATTTGGTGTCATTCTCATTGACAGCAGGCCTAATTTTTCGTTCTTTGTTAAGCAAGCAGCAGGCCCTTTCGTCCGTTCTTATTCTAGTTTGAGTTTCAGTTCAGTTGCTGACCTATATGTCCACGTTTGCATCCTAAAAAACAACGAATGGTCACGCTTTGTTTCCCCACCGCTTAGAACTCCTCCTGGTAATGATGGACCATTGTTCCATTGGGATCCATACTGTCTCCTAGTTGGTTCCAATCTATACATGATGTATGTGGTAGGATTTGTGGTTTGCTTCAACATAGATACTTTTGTCTTCTCCACTGTCCAGTTCCCTGTAAGTGTCACTTCCTGCTTTGATTACCACATCTCTAGGAGCAGTTCAGGTATCATATCATTTGTTCACAGTGACAATCTATCACTTCGCACATGGAGATTATCATCACGAGAGCATGAAGAAACAGCATGGTTTCCTATGTCATAGATAAACCTTGCATCATCCTTTGGAAGCCGCTGTCAGCATCCCATGTGGCGTCAATTATTCCTTGGAGTTGATTTAGACGATGGCATTCATTCTATGCAAATCAGGTCATCTAGCATAGATTCGTCCTTTGTCTTCCTGAAATTCAGCTTTCATCATGCAATTTTCATTTTGGAGAACTCAAGCGGCAACGTACATGAGGTGCAGTACCTTGATGAAGATGGCGCTCTAAGGTCTATTGTTTCTCTTACAGAGCATTGGCCACCAGTGGTTAATATGCCTAATCATGATGCACCATAGAGATAAACATGGCAATGGGCGTGACACCTATGTATCTTCCTATTCAAATTTATCTTTCAGTACTGTCCAATGTAATATCTTATTATGTTCCTGGTTTGTAATATCCGAATACTATTCGACTTAGTAATCCCTATGTATTTTTAGTCTTTGCTTTCCTATACATAATCCATTTAGCGAGAAGAATCATTTTCAAGCTCATTTTGTTGCACCACGTATTTAAATGTATTGAGCATTTGTTCCGAACTTTGAATAGGAAAAAACTGACTATTATGTTGATCCACTTATGATATTTATTTCTGTTGAAATATTTTTGGTGTGAAGATATAATGATATAGAACAGAAAGACTTGTGGAGTATGCCAGTCCAATGTTTTTTTGGAGCTTGACATAATATATCAATTGCTGAAGTCCCGAACTACTTTTTGAATTTATTTCTTATTCCGCTAAAAATTTAAACACTAAATTTTAAGGGCCTAGCAATGCGGTATAGTTATCCCACATAAACCGCTCAAGCCAATTCAGCGATATATAAATTAAGTGTGCCATGTGTTTTATCAAAGCACTTGGATTCTTTGTGAATGATTGTGAAGTTCATTAGTTTCGACCTCTCAGGGGCGGAACATGCATGAATAAGTTTTTCTATCCTAAGCGATGAAGTGTGGTACACTTTTTAACAAAGTACTCAGATAGTTATGGATGATCTTAAAGTCCTTTCCATTCGTCCTATGAAGTGCGCAACGTGCATGAATAACTTTTTGTATTCTAAGCGTTTAGAATATTTCCTAAGACATTTTGAAACCTATACCTCAAGTGTGCCACACTCCATTAGTTTCATATCATTCCTCACACTCCAGGGCAATTTTCCTAGAGTTATTGAATCGATTTTAATGATGTTAGGGTGATTCCCAATCGAGGTCTAAATTTTGGGCCTTTCATTAATAAAAATGCTATAGGTCCTTTGCGCAGTGTACCTTATGTCCACACACTGCTTTATATGGTTTTAGAAAATTAATGATGTTTTTTTAAGGGCATCCGCACCCAATAGCCATGAAGGGCTCGTTTCGTATACATTAATCGCGCCTCGCAGTTTAGCAAAGTACTGACATTGTTATTGAGCCCTGTAAAGTTCTTTCAGGTCGACTTCTCAAGTGAGAAACCTGCATTAACAACTTTTCCAGCAAAAAAGGTTGAAATAAAGTCGACAAGCCCTTCGTGTCGAATTAATTAATTGCACCACATGCCTTTTAACAAAGTGCACAATTTGCTATGGATGATCTATCAAGTGTTGGGAAACGTTGCATGTAAAACAAAAAAATCCTACTCACAGGCAAGATCTATCCATGGAGAGTTGGTGAGCATTTTCACACCCTTGAAGACCGCTAAGTAAAAGCGTTTATCAACACGGTTCATGTAGTCATACATTATCACGATCCTTCCCTATAAAATTCCGAACACACGACACCTCTGTGTGCTGCAAACGTTCATCTCAATGACGTCCTCTCCTTCTTCACTGGGAAATTAGTAGATTTGTCCCGCAGCAATACAGAAACTAGACGGGTGATATACTAGATGGCACGGGATTCCTTGGTTAATATTGATGTGTCTTATGTGCTATTCCTGCCCCTATATTTATAAGTTCAGCCCTGGTGGTGCCGGGGCTTGGAGTAAAAGCCTCATCAAAGTGGCTTTTACACGAAAGGCAGGATTCATTCTCTTACTACGAGACCAGACGCCATGGTTCCCGTTGTCTGGACCCAGACGCCACGGACCGAGGGGATTGACCACTTGACCCAAAGAAAGTGTTCTCGTGCCCAAACACTTAGGGAGACATCTTAAACACCTTTGATATCAAACACTATTATCAGCTATATTAATCTTTACCTCCTGAATATTCCGTAGTTCCTCATCATGACCGTGATGTCATCCAGAACTCCGAACAAAATTTGTTCACCAACATAGATAACTCATATAAGACTATATCTTGAACAAATGTTAATTGTGCGGCCCCATACGGGTTTGAACGCTACATAGACATTACCGATACGCCTATCAGTTCAATAACAAGTAGCCGAACATGGATGACAACATACGTAATTTCCATTGCTATCTTAATTGCTCGAGATTCGATCGTCGGTATCTTCATACCTAGTTCAAACTCGTCACCGGCAAGTCTCTTTACTCGTTCTATAATACATCATCTCGTAATTAAACCGTTAGTCACTTTGTTTGCAAGCTCCTTCTTCTAGTGTATTACGGAGATGGCACAGCGATACCTCTTCTTCACACGGAGTGACAAAATCCAGACTCGACAAATGCAAACCCAACAGACACATTCGGAGATACATGTAGAGCATCTTAATAGTCACCGAGTTAGGCTGTGATGTTTGTTAGCACACAAGGTATTCCTCCGTTATCCAGGAGTTGCATGATCTCATGGTCAAAGAAACATGTATATGACATTAAGAATGAAGTAGCAATAAACTAAACGATCTAACGCTATGCTAACGGGTGAGTCTTCATCATCAGATCATCCTCCTTATCATATGAATGACCTGACCTCGTTATCAAATGACAACTCATGTCTATTGTTAGTAAAACATGAACCATCTTTTATCAACTAGCTAGTCAGTTAGAAGCTCACTATGTACACGGGATTTGGTTATGTATCCAAACATGTGTTCAAGATTTCGGTCAATACGATTCTAGCATGAATAAAAAACCTTTCATCATGATTAAGGAAATATAATAATAACAATTTTATTACCGCCTCTAGGGAATATTTCCAGCTATCTCCCACTTTCAAATCTAATTAATATAATAATAAGGAATATAATAAGGAAATATTAATGCCCGTAGTTCCCATCAACATATGACCAATACCCAAAAGAGTTTACTAGAGTAAAAAATCTAATTCACATCGCCCACCTAAATATTTCTAAGGTGTGATCATGTTTTGCTTGTGAAAGATGGTTTTAGTCAACGGGTCTGAGACATCTAGTCCCATTTGTACTTTGCAAGAATCTATGTTTACAATGCTCTGGATAAGGCTACTTTAGCTAATTGCCCCTACATTTATTATGTTTCCATACTGAGACCCAAAGCGATATTTATTGGTGACAAAGCTGTCATCGACTTAACCCTTTAAGACGAACTATTTATCACCTCCATAGCAGAGAAACATCTCGTTTTTTCTTTTAGCATAATTTGTTGAGCGATCTCCAGTTATCCACCCCTGGAGCACTCTTGTATCCCCTTGCTAGACACGTGGCAAGGCACACTTCCGGTCTGGTACACAGCATGTCATGTTTTATACTCCCTCTGTCCGGTAATACTTGTCGGAGAAATGCATAAAATGAATGTATCTAGAACTAAAATACATCTAGATACATCCATTCCTCCTACCAGTGTTTCCGGACGGAGGGAGTAGAACCTATGGATGTGGCAGAGGGAATCACTTTCACTATCTCTCTATTTTTATGTTGTGGTTGGTCTTTGAGTCTTACTCAATTTCACACCTTAGAACTCAGGCAAGAACTACTGAGGTCTCAAGCAGCATTCATTTTGAGCTCGTTCAAAATCATGTCAATATATGTGCTTTGTGAAAGAATTATCAGGCGTCTTGATATATCCCAATACATAAGTAGATCTATCGAGGTCTTTCGTTCAAAAAGGTCCGTTAGAACAAGTCTTTATGCTTTGCAGAAAATTATAATGCAGTCCTGATAAACAAGTATGTCATCCACATATACTTCAGGAATTGCTGTAGTGATACCACCCAATTTTAACATAGGTACAGACTTCACCATAAGTATGTAATAGAATAATATGCTTTATGTATAGAACAATATGCTTTGATCACCTCATCAAAGCGTATATTATATCTCAGTGATTCTTCCACAAGACCAACAATGGATCGCTGAACTTGCAGAATTACGGTGAATCATATACTTTACACGTGTTCACTTGTACCCTTCGACGATGGTATACTACTTATGCGCTTACATATGTGTGAGCGGAGCTACAGATTGATCGAGTATGAGTCCAAGATGAAGAGAACAACTCCACAATCCAAGAGGTATGCTTGGAAGCGAAGAATGAACTGTCAAGAAGAAGGCGAGGTTCAAGCAGCACCGATGGTAGTCCGCAAGAATCCACGGTACAAGCCCATGCACATGGCCGAATTCGTCAGTGCGCTTGATACCGCGACCACACATGCTTAGGTTACCCAGTTCACAAGGGTTGCCTCTATGGAGCTGTTTGGATTTTCCCATGTAATCCCAATTCTCCACTCCTTAACCGTTAGTCCCGTGGATGTATAAATACTCCTCCCCATTCAGCAATAGCCAATAATAGATCTAAACATTTGAGCTTAGATCATGTATCTCCCTTTGTGGGATTCATCTTGAGAAAGAGAAGACTCCATTGGAGTACAAGACCTCCACTTGTGGAGAAGCATTGCCCAATTGAATCATCAAGACCTCATCTCCTATGGGATTTGGGAAGAACTCTACCTTGTATCTTTCCATTTGATTGTTCACGTATCTTGTGGATCTTGTGTGTTTGTTAGTCTAGTGGATGTTTGATTGAACTTGTTATTGAGTGTTTCTCTTGTGTTTTCATCTCTTGTTATTGATGGAAAAATGCCCTAGAGGGAATAATAAAGTTGATATTATTGTAATTCCTTAATCATCATAAGGGATTAATATTAATTCCAGGATTGTATTGACCAGAAATTTGAATATATGTGTGAATACATAAACAAATACTGTGTCCCTAGCAAGCCTCTACAAGGTTATCTTGTTTCAAACATAAATGATGATGTTTTTTGTTAAGTCCTTTCTGAAACATAAATATTCAAGTGTCGTCCTAACCGAAGTTGAGAAGTTCTTAGTGGCTTACACATTAAGTGCGCCTCCCTCTTTGAAGAAAGTACTACATAATGGTATGAATGGCGGTAAAGTTCTTTCCGGTTGTCATCACAAGTGCGCAACGTTCATTGAGAACGTTTCAATCCGTACTGACAAAGAGGTGAATAAGCACTTCGTGTCATATTATTAAGTGCACCACATGCCTTGGCGGAGTACTAATGAACTTGTGTACGCTCGAGAAATTTGTCTATGTATAACATATGAAGTGCAGAGCATGCATGAATAACCTCTCCTACCCTAAGTGGAAATTTCATTTGCTAAACCCTTTATAAAGTGCGGAATATGAATAAGCACTGTGCGTCATATAATTAAGTGCACCACATGCATTAGCGAAGTACTCAAGAAGTCGCGTACGTTCGTGAAAAGGTCTATATGTTTGACATATAAAGTGCGGAAGGTAGATGTATAAAGTATCTCACTCAGGCGACGGAGTTCACATGACCTCGAAGTACTCAAGAAGCTTTGTACGCTCACGAAAATTTCTATATGTTTGACATATAAAGTGCGGAAGGTAGATGGATAAAGTGTCTCTATCAGGCGATGGAGTTCACATGACCTCAAATGCGCCACACGCATTTGTAAAAGTTCCGTGGAATATTATGGAAAACGGTGTTTTCATTTTTGGTCGACCTCTAAGTGCGGAAGAATTCAAAGATAACTTTCTATTTATTAAGCCCTACGTGTGCTCCAAGTTAAGTGTGCCATTCTTTCTGGTAAAGTATTGAGATTCATATAAATGACGTTTCAGACATAAATGGCGACGCTCTTTGGTTAGTCCTTCCTGGTCGACATATAAGTGCAAAATTATGCATGAATAAGATTTTCATTAAGCCCCACATGTCGTCTAACTTAAGTGCGACATTCCTTCTATTATAATACTAAGATTCATATGGACATTGTTAAATTCCTTTCTGTTTGGCAACTTGGGTGTGGAACGTGCGTGAATGATGTTTCAAACATAAATGATGAGGTTCTTTGCTAAGACCTTTTTGAAACCTAAAGATTCTAGTGTCGTCCTAACCGTAGTTGAGAAATTTTTAGTGACTTATACATTAAGTGCGCCTCCCTCTTCGTGAAAAGTACTAAGAAAGGTAGGACGGGCGGTAAAGTTCTTTCCAGTTGGCATCTCAAGTGCAGAACGTTCATTGACAATGTTTCAATCCAAAATGACAAAAAATTGATTCAGCACTTCATGTCATGTAATTAAGTGCACCGCATGCCTTTGCGGAGTACTTAAGAAAATGTGTATGCTCGAAAAAGTTCTCCATCTATGACATATGAAGTGTGCAGCATGCATGAATAACTTCTCCTACCCTAAGTGGAAAATTCATTCGCTAAGCCCTTTATAAAGTGTTGAATGTGAATAAGCAGTGCGTGTCATATAATTAAGTGCACCACATGCATCAGCGAAGTACTCAATAAGTTGTGTACGCTCGAGATAGTTCTATATGTTTGACATATAAAGTGCGGGAGGCAGATGGATAAAGTGTATCTCTCAGGCGATTGTATCTCTCAGGCGATTGATTTCACACGCATGAGTGTAAGTTACTTGTAATATTATGCAATACGGTATTTTCATTTATGGTGGAACTCTAAGTGCGGAGGAATGCACGGATAACTTTTCCACTAAGCATTACGTGTGTTCCACATTAAGTGCGCCATTCCTTCTAGTAAAGTATCGAGATTCATATAGATGTTGTTAAAGTTCTTTCTGTTCAGCAAATCAATTGCGAAACATGCGTGAATGACGTTTCAAACATAGATGATGAGGTCCTTTGATACCTCCTTTCTGGTCGACCTCTAAGTGCGACATATGCACGAATAAGTTTTACATTAAGCCCTACTTGTCGTCTAACTTATGTGCGCCATTCCTTCCAGTAAAGTCATAAGATTTGTATGGACGTTGCTAAAGTTCTTTCTCTTCGGCAACTCGGGTGCGAACGTGCGTGAATTATGTTTCAAACATAAATGATGATGTTCTTTGCTAAGTCTTTTTTTGAAACCAAAAAGTTCAAGTGTTGTCCTAACCAAAATTGAGAAGTTATTAGCGGTCTATACATTAAGTGTGCCTCCCTCTTCGCGGAAAAAACTAAAACATGGTATGAATGGCGGTAAAGTTCTTTCCGGTTGGCATCAAAAGTGCACAGCGTTTATTGACAATGTTTCAATCCAAACTAACAAAGAGGTGAATAAGCACTTCGTGTCATATAATTAAGTGCACCACAAGCCTTGGCGGAGTAGTCAAGAACTTGTGTACGCTCGAAAAAGTTCTCTGTGCATAACATATGAAGTGCAGAGCGTGCATGAATAACTTCTCCTACCCTAAGTGGAAAATTCATTTGCTAAGCCCTTTATAAAATGTGGAGTGTGAATAAGAGATGGGTGTCATATAATTAAGTGCACCACATGCATTAGCGAAGTACTCAAGAAGTCGCGTACGTTCATGAAAATTTCTATATGTTTGACATATAAAGTGCGGAGGGTAGATGTATAAAGTGTCTCTTTCAGGCGATGGAGTTCACATGACCTCGAAGTACTCAAGAAGTTTCGTACGGTCGCGAAAATTTCTATATTTTTGACATATAAAGTGCGGAAGGTAGATGTATAAAGTGTCTCTCTCAGGCGATGGAGTTCACATGACCTCAAATGCGCCACACGCAGTTGTAAAAGTTCCTTGGAATATTATGCAGTATGGTGTTTTCATTTCTGGTCGGCCTCTAAGTGCGGAAGAATGCACATATAACTTTTCAATTAACTAAGCCCAATGTGTGCTCCAAATTAAGTGCGCCATTCTTTCTGGTAAAGTACTGAGATTCATATGAATGATGTTTCAATCATAAATGGTGAGGTTCTTTGGATAGTCCTTCCTGGTTGACGTATAAGTGCGACATTATGTACGAATAGGTTTTACATTAAGCCCTACATGTCGTCTAATTTAAGTGCGACATTCCTTCTATTAAAGTACTAAGATTCATATGGACATTGTTAAATTCCTTTCTATTTGGCAACTCGGGTGTGGAACGTGCGTGAATGATGTTTCAAACATAAATGATGATGTTCTTTGCTAAGTCCTTTTTGAAACCTAAAGATTGTAGTGTCGTCCTAACCGTAGTTGAGAAGTTCTTAGTGACTTAAACATTAAGTGCACCTCCCCTCTTTGAAAGTTATTAAAACCATCGTAGGAAGGGCAGTAAAGATCTTTCTGATTGGCATCTCAAGTGCATAACGTTCATTGACAATGTTTCAATCCTAAACGACAAAAAGTTGATTCAACACCTTATGTCATATAATTAAGTGCACCACATGCCTTAGCGTAGTACTCAAGAAAATGTGTACGCTCGAAAAACTTCTCTATGTATGACATATGAAGTGGGCAACGTGCATGAATAACTTCTCCTACCATAAGTGGAAAATTCATTCACTAAGCCCTTTATAAAGTACGGAACGTGAGTAAGCAGTGCGTGTCATACAAATAAGTGCACCACATGCATCAGCGAAGTACTCAATAAGTTGTGTACGCTCGAGAAAGTTCTTTATGTTTGACATATAAAGTGCGGAAGGCAGATGGATAAAATGCATCTATCAGGCCATGGATTTCACATGACCTCAAATGCGCCATACGCATTAGTGAAGGTTCCTTGTAATATTATGAATTACGGTATTTTCATTTCGGGTGCGAACGTGCGTGAATTATGTTTCAAACATAAATTATGAGGTTCTTTGCTACGTCTTTTTTTGAAACCTAAAAGTTCAAGTGTCGTCCTAACCAAAGTTGATAAGTTATTAGCGGTCTATACATTAAGTGTGCCTCCCTCTTGGTGGAAAGTACTAAAACATGGTATGAATGGCGGTAAAGTTCTTTTCGGTTGGCATCAAAAGTGCACAACGTTTATTGACAACGTTTCAATCCGAACTAACAAAGAGGTGAATAAGCACTTCGTGTCATATAATTAAGTGCACCACATGCCTTGGCGGAGTAGTCAAGAACTTGTGTACGCTCGAAAAAGTTCTCTGTGTATAAAATATGAAGTGCAGAGCGTGCATCAATAACTTCTCCTACCCTAAGTGGAAAATTCATTTGCTAAGCCCTTTATAAATTGCGAAAAGTGAATAAGCGATGTGTGTCATATAATTAAGTGCACCACATGCATTAGCGAAGTACTCAAGAAGTCGCGTACGTTTGTGAAATTTTTTATATGTTTGGCATTTAAAGTGCGGAATGTAGATGTATAAAGTGTCTCTTTCAGGCGATGGAGTTCACATGACCTCGAAGTACTCAAGAAGTTTCGTACGCTCACAAAAATTTCTATATTTTTGACATATAAAGTGCGGAAGGTAGATGTATAAAGTGTCTCTCTCAGGCGATGGAGTTCACATGACCTCAAATGCGCCACACGCATTTGTAAAAGTTCCTTGGAATATTATGGTGCACCACATGCATTAGCAAAGTACGCAGGAAGTTAAGTACGCTCGGGATAGTTCTATAGGTTTGACATATAAAGTGTGAAAGCTAGATGGATAAAGTTTCTCTATCAGGCGATGGATTTTGCATGACGTCAAATGCGCAACACACAATTGTAAAAGTTCCTTGGAATATTATGGAATACGGTATTTTCAGTTCTGGTCGACCTCTAAGTGTGGAAGAATGCACAGACAACTTATTAAGCCCTACGTGTGCTCCAAATTAAGTGCGCCATTCTTTATAGTAAAGTACCGAGATTCGTATGGATGTTGTTAAAGTTATTTCTGTTTTGCAACTCGAGTGCAACATAAATGATGAGGTTCTTTGGTAAGTCCTCCCTGGTAGACCTCTAAGTGCGAAGTCATGCACTAATAAGTTTACATTAAGCACTACGTGTCGTCTAACTTAAGTGTGTCATTCCTCCTAGTAAAGTACTAAGATTCATATGGACGTTGTTAAAGTTTTTTATGTTCGGCAACTCGGGCGCGGAACGTCCGTGAATGATGTTTCAAACATAAATGTTGAGGTTCTTTTCTAAGTCCTTTTTGAAACCTAAAAATTCTATTGTCGTCCCAACCGACGTTGAGAAGTTCTTAGTGAATTATACATTAGGTGCGCCTCCCTCTTCGTGAACAGTACTACAAAAAATGGTATGAAGGGCAGTAAAGTTCTTTCGGGTTGGCATCTCAAGTGCACAACGTTCATTGACAATGTTTCAATCCGAAATGACAAAAAGGTGAATAAGCACTTCGTGTCATTTAATTAAGTGCACCACATGCATTAGCGTAGTACTCAAGATCTTGTGTACGCACGAAAAAGTTCTCTATGTATGACATATGAAGTGCGTAGCGGCCATGAATAACTTCTCCTACCCTAAGTGAAAATTTTCATTTGCTAAGCCGTATATAAAATGAGAAACGTGAATAAGCACTGCGTGTCATATAATTAAGTGCACCACATGCATTAGCGAAGTACTCGAGAAAATTCTATATATTTGACATATAAAGCGCAGAAGGTAGATGGATAAAGTGCCTCTATCAGGATATTGATTTCGCATGACCTTAAATGCGCCACATGCATTTGTAAAAGTTCCTTTGAATATTATGGAACATGATATTTTCACTTCAGGTCGACCTCTAAGTGCGGAAGAATTCACGGATAACGAGTCCATTAAGCTCTACGTGTGCTCCAAATTAAGTGCGCCAACATAGTAGTAGTATAGCTTGTTGGAGTAAAACATGTACTTTTGATTTTATTTATCAAAAATCCTGGTTCATCGCATGGTTTTGTTATCATAACTCTGTTTCATCAAGTTTTATTCTGAAAGAGATATGAGATTTTAGCCAAGCTGTTTTTAAATTTTTGAGCAGGCATGTAATTCAGGCAATAGCTGAGCTCCCAGCCTCCTTAGACTGGCATGGGCACATCAATAAGGGCATGGAGCCCATCAAAGAGGAGGTCGGAGCGGCGTTGGACCTGGATCAACTCATCTAAATCAAGCGGCCGGCTACGGCTGGGAGTCCCCAACGCTCCACCTGGACGGCGTCGGCTGGGAGCTGCGACAGCTCCACATGCAATGGCTGGCCGGGGACCAGACCTCGACAGGAACGTGTTGCCCTTTGAGTCGGTGCAGAGCGACAAGTTCGTAGCATCGTTATAGTTTTTTGCACAAAGATAGACCCTGTAGTACTACTGATCAGGTGAAACACATCGATGTGGCACTGGTACTGAACTGAAGCAACGATTTGTTCAACAAAATATGATCCAAATAGAAAATGAGTGCGCATATTAGTTTCTATAACAAGGAATCTTCGCCGGTTTTGTGCCATTCATGTGTTTTTTCCCTATATATAGGATTGCTCTTTCGTTTTGGTTTGTCAAGATTTGAAATGGTTGTGGTGGTTAATATCTCTGTAGGTGTTCTTTGACCTCGAGAATGGCAACCAGGAGCTCAAGAGCGACGTCAAGGACCTCTACATCAACCTCGGGCAAGTAAAGACATGTTTGAAGTGGAAATGTATCCATTACCGTTAGTTGTTGTTGTCAACGATTTTTTTGGAGAAGAACTAATAGTATGATAGTGAAGTAATCTAATTCAATTTCCTTTTTCATTGCAACCACTTAATTTCAATCAGGTCAAAATAAAAAATCAAAGACAATTTTTTTCAGCCATAAGTAGAACACCGGAGCTAATTGATACACCATTTTGAAAATTGATACACTGTTGCAGGGAGAGCAGCACACGCAGCGGTGGTCAAGGGCTTAGTGCCTGTTGACCTCGTCAGTGGCCGTTGTTGGTCGGTGAAGGAGGCATGCATGAGGTGGTGCAAGGGCATGCTGGTGACGGAGTCGCGCATCATGAGGCCGGGTGAGTAACGCTCGGGAACTGCCGGGCGCTCAGATTGATGCGGGATTGGGTTGGCGCGGTGACTCAAGGAGGAGGATGTAGTTATGGGGGAGGGAGTGACGACGGAGGGGCTTCGATGGCCCAACGAGACCCTACATCATAATCAAGGAGGACCCTACATCTAAAGAAAACAGAGCAGTCTATGTCATTAGTCTATTACTAGATTTCTAGAAGAAGGAAAAGGGAGAAATGGTTGTTTCTGCTGCTCTACATTTGCTTTAAAATTGGTGTACATATATCAAGAAGAACTTGGTTGTAAAAGTGATCAAACATAACATTCAACACAAACACATTGGTTTTGTAATTAAATGCCTAAGATCTTATAATTTTGAATTAAATTGTTTGATTATACAATCAGTTCACATTATTTGGTGTAGCATGCTGTTTAACATTTTAGCGTTCCATCCTTTTTAGTAACGAAATAATGATGAACTCATATTAGTGGATCCATAAAAGTGTATGCTATTAGTTTGACGAGGTTATATAGCAAGGCAATTCTTATTTGACGAGAATAATGAAAAACCAAGAAGCAAAAGAAGATAAATTTGGAAAGAAGAGATAATTTTTCGCTCGAGGGTGGGGCTGTATGGAATCTGTGGCACGAGTAAACAAAAGCATCTTGGTCTCCATATAGAAAAACATCTTGGTTGCCTCCTCTCTATCTCGCCCATCTTGTTGCCAGGCATGGAAGAGAGGGGGGAGAGCCGAGGAGCATGGTGGCCTCTGGCTGTTGCCCGGGAAAAGGTAAAAGCCGTGGCACGACTGCCCGTCGCAATGCCGCTGCTCCTTGCGTGCTTGTTTCCCTCCTTACACCCCCACGTCCAACTCGATCTTCGGCTGCCGCAACGTCGTAGATGACCAAGTCTAGCGCCTGCGCCCGCCCCCATCTTGTGAATGGCCAACTGATAGCCAATGGTGGGGAAGGTTTCGATAGTATGATAGTATGATGTGTGTTAGCTGATTGTCAAGAAAAAGATGTGAGTTAGTTGAGATGGCTTTATTCTTGGTTATTTTAGCTCCGTGAGTAGCATCTTTAAATTTTCCAAAATCCCGTGGCAACGCACGGGCGTTTTACTAGTATTATTAGTTGCTCAAATGAATATGTCTAGCACTAAAATACATCTAATATATCTGTTTGAGCAACACATAATATGAATGGGAGGGATTATGTGTAAATTGGAAGTGGCGGCCCCGGCAAGGCCTCGCTACTCGCTAAGACTACGTCCGAAACGGGGATGACACGGCTTGCAGCCGTGTAGCCAGTAGAGAAAGAGAAGAAACTTGATCGACGCGAGTGGATGGCCTTTTAGCTCCGGCTCCCACTCGGATTAGATAGCTACCTCGCTGGAGGTGGAATGGAAATATTATGCGGTACACAATATGTCAAGGCTGAGATTTGACCCTTCGGCAATGGAGAGATACACTCTGGGCCCACTAAATATTACGGTATCCAACATCGTGTGGCAGGTATAGTGATTAAGGTGTTAGTCGCGAGGATACCGGGATAGAGAGATACACTAAGGAGTTTTAGAATCAAAATCAGGATGTCGTATCCCTTGTTTGTAGGAGGGTTTCTGACGAAAGGAACAATGCTCTACTAGCCCCTTATTTTGCCAAGGATGTTCGTATGGCTCTATTTGATATTGGTGCTTTAAAGGTTTTGGAACTTGATGGGCTTTATGTAATTTGCAATCTGAATTGCGACCTATTCTCTTTCAATACTATGATTTTTTTTCCATAAAAAAATACTATGAAATTCCATTCCCATTAGAATATTCATTGACATGTAAAAAGAGGAAAGCTCTAATATGATAGAAAATAATAATCTATTTTAACCCATTTGCGAGAAAGCATGAACTAAGAGACTTGAAATTTTGACTTGAACAATAAGAATTTACGATTTGTATAGTCGGATTGAAATTAGCAAGTAAATTGGTTGTCTTATTTTTAATATAAAGTATTGCAATATCTATGAATTACAAAATTCATTTAAGTGAAAAAAGTGCATTATAGGCGTATGATCATTACCCATCAAGCAGGTTATTCTATTCCACCTCTATACATATAAAAAAACTAAAAGAGAATACATAATAATACAGTGAAACATTTATAGAACACGTATACCAAGCACACGCAAGGGAAACATAGACGGGCAAGTGAAATCCAATCCATGAAATAATTTAATCCATCGAAGATCAGTGTATCGATTGCTCCTAAAGATGGGAATGCGAAAGAAGATGTCGATGGATTCTATAGCGCGAGCATGCGGTGCACCCCCGAGGGTCTGCTAGACCGGTTGGTGCTCCCGGCTAGTTGGCGGGCAGCTTGGTGAGGTCATCGGATTTCTTGGTGTGTGTGTGGCGAGGTTGTAATTCCAGAGGAGTCATTATTACAAGGCATAAAGAGGGAGGTCATAAGCGCCTATACCTTAAAATAGTTTTTTGATGGATTTAGAAGACATATCTTGTAGAAAGTGTGTGCATGACCATGAGTCATTGTGTTATATCTCATCTACACCTAGTGTGAACATTGTTTAATAGATTGTAGCAGCAGTAGTAGCAATTCATGTTGTTTCCGATCATAGAACAGAACGGAAGAACTTGTATTTTGCACAATCATTTAGTTTCAGCTGTGTTTGTTCCATGATCTTAATCAGATTTCCAAACATAATAATGAAACATCTGTCACATAACATGCTGTCACACTGACAAGCAGTCTGTTTAAAAAGATATGGAATTCAAGGATCATCATTACATTCCCAATACACATCAGGACATTGAGTTTATGTCCGAAGTGCTTTGATTTGTTAAGCTACTCATCTAAACCATGATTCAAATGTTCTGTTGCATTGTGTCCTGATGTGTCCAAGTACGCCACACTTCCCGCACTTTGGTTCTTTCCTCTGCTTCTTGTTTGATCCGTCATTTGTTGGGCACTTCCCAGAGTTGTGTCCCTTTCCCCTGCAATTTTTACAAAACTTGGTTCTTGGATTGCTCACTTCATAGCCTGGCCTAGATCTTGCGTTGGTAGGTCGCCCACGATCTCTCTTGCGAGATTCTATCATCATTGATGATTTGAGATTAATGTCGCCTGCATCAACCCCGTTGATATCAATGTTTTCTTTACCTAGTATATCCTCTAGTCCTTTGCCATCTTTCTCAGTTGCTTTTTCTTTGAGATCATCCCTTGCATCTGACAGCCTTACCATTGCAAGGTCGAAGGCCTCAGGGTTGCTGTCACCCATCCTTACAATATCAAGAGCTGTTGTGTAAAGTGTTGTATGCCTGAAGGTAGTTGATTCCAGGATAGGGTTGTGTCCCTTATATATTTTCAAGTGCTCAGGTAAATCGTCACATGCATTTTTAGTCCACCTCCTCATGATGTGCTCTTCTGGTATCTTCGTGAATTTCAAGTGTGCCATTACCTGAAACATTAGCACGTTTTAAACAGATTCGGTAATGGTCTTCAAATTCTAACATAACCTTTTAAGGAAAACATTTTACCCGGATCGCATGGCAGCAGAGCAAACCCATATGCTCATACATTCCACACTCGCATTTGAAGATATTCTCAGGTTGATGCACTTTGACATTGTAAGATGTTTTTGACCAGCTCTCTCTCCGCTCTGCAAAAAGGTGTGTGACACAATATGTATCGTTTATGACCAGAGTGTTCTCGACGTAGTAGGATGTAGATTTGAAGCATGCTTCTTGGAACTGTTTGAACAGCGCAGGTGTGTAAACCTTCGCAGCATGCCTCTCCATAGGCAAACCGGTCTTGAGCACTATGCTCACCTATATTAAGAACAACGAAAATTATAGTCAGAATTGTTTGTCCCAATAGTTAGACAAAGTAAGCTAAGTACTTAGTATTTAGTACAGTTAAGGCCATTAAACACACCAAGTGGCTTTTCTTCTCAGCAAAATTTTCTTCTGAATCACGGTCAAACTGAAGTTTCTGGTAGTTCCTAACAAACATGTGCATTGAGGCACCAGCAGGTACAAAATTCTTCAACATGTGGTTAGCGCTCTCTGACCGTTGGGTGCTTGTCATCCTCGCGCAGAATACACCTGCAAAATATGGCTTTGCCCATTTCTGTCAGAGCTCGTATATCTGTGTCAACATTGGGTGTTCCTGAAGACCATACTTTTGAATCAACTTTGCCCAAGCTGCTTCGAACTCTTCTATAGTGAGCATATATTCCAATATCTTGTGTAGTTCATCCCTGAAATCTTTGTTCTGTGTGTATACAGAGCCAAGGGATTCCTTTGCACGACGCAGCACATGCCATTTGCACCACTGGTGCTTCGTTCCAGGCAATACTTCAGCAATAGCCAACTCCATGGCACGGCATTGGTCTGATAGGAATTTTATGGTCAGTACGTGATAATGAAGGTACAAGATAAATTACATGTTTTGAAATGCATTAGGAGGCTCCAATTATTTACCTGTTAGGATAGTTACCAGTGCTTTACCTCCCATTAATGACACAAATTCCTTGAATACCCACTCAAATGATTCTTGCTTCTCGTTCCTCATCATAACGCCTCCTAATATTATGCTCTGGAAATGATGGTTGACACCAACAAATAGTCCGAATGGCATATCGTACTGGTTTGTACGATATGTTGTGTCGAATGTGATTGCATTGCCAAACATTTTGTATTGGTATATACTCCTTCCATTTGTCCACATAAGAGGCTGAATCTTGCTGTCGCCGTCGACAAGAACACTGTCAACAAACATTGGGTCATTCTTCTTAAGTTCAGAGAAGAGTTGAACTGTTTTCCTTATGTCATCATCTGCAGTTTCTTGGTTCATCCTCTTGCACATGTACTTGAGAGCTCTCTTGTTGAATGGTACACTCTCCATTGATCCAAAGAAGCTTGCGATGACACAAAAAACCTTGGTTATCCCAATGTTGTTGCTCCTCAAGTGCTTGACAATATCTTTTGTGTGTGTGTCAATGTTCCTGTGTGATGGCCAATGTAGTTTCTCGCCACACGATGAGGACAAATGGTGGTTGTGTTCAGATCTAAAATCATGTATATACCATCCATTGTCGGCTGTGCGGTGTAGCCTGATCAAGGCTTGGCAGTTGCAGGCTACTGACTTTGTGTTTTCTTTCTTTGGCCTTCCCTGAAATTATAACGGTAGCGCAACATTAGTATTTTTAGTGGCTAAGAAGCATGTCATCCAAAGAATCACTTGATGCTGTCTATACTCACCGCACAGCCGCAAACGATGTCCTGAATGGTTCTGCTCTTCTTTGCATTTGTCCTAGATTGACCATATTTGATGCCAAACCCAATCTCCCAAGAATAAAGATTATAAAATTCAAATGCCTCCGCAAGTGAGTCGAACTCTCTTCCAATCTCAGGGGCGACAACTTGTCCAGACTTCCTTTGAACAAATTCACGCATTGCTTTTTCGAGCACATAGACCCTTCCCTGTTTAGGCTGCCGCTGATCTGGTATTTTCCCACGACGTATCCTGACATAAATGAAAGTAAACTTCTCAGGGAAAGACTGAGTTATGTGGCGAATCTTATCTGCATTTTCATGAAAGACTAAGTTTCAATATGATTTTTGCAGAGCTATTTGGAGTCCTAGATGACCATAAAAAGCTGTCACAACCCATAATTCCTCGCATGTAAAACTAACCATACTGCACATACAGCAGTTACCAGTTCATGGAGTTCTGAACTTTATGGCTGCTCAATGTTATATGATTAACGAGATATGCACACAAGCTACAAATGGTTCAGACCAAAAAGTTCAGTATGTAACCCAGATTAGAATCCAAAGTCCAAAAAACAGATTCAGTCCCAGCTTCCTCTACTGCAATGTAAATATTGCATTGATTGGAGTTGCATATAGACACAGTTTCTTTCACTGAAAAAACCACCATGTTGACTGTAATCGCTGATAAGTTAGTGCAGTATGCAACTCCTTATAATCGGTAACCACAAAGCATTCAACAGGATGCAAAGGAAAAGAACATGGAGACCTAAGCGGCAGATGTGGTTACCTTCTCTCCCATGGACATTGGTCAGGACGAGATTGGTCTGACTGAACCAGGTTTGGCTTGTTGGTTTGCTCTGACAGCGGCGACTCCAAGCATTCATCTCCTGACCAAGTGTATCCATCGAGCTCTGGCGTTGGCGAGCGGAGCTTGGCATCGTCGTTCTCACAATTCACCTCACCGTCGGCCTCATAGATGGGGGAAGTTGGATCTGGTATGGTGGGAGAGGACTGAAATTGATCCTCGGTGTCGATGCCGCCCCCGCAATGGTTTCCGCCCTCCATCCAATCCGTCTCTCCCACATACTCTTGTTCTTCTTGCCGGGTCCAACAGAGATTTGGATCTTGGGAAGGGATGGAGGAGAAGCTGTCCGCCAGAGGGCATGTGAGATGAATCGTTGAGGAACAAAGATTTGAATGGATTGCCAATGGGTTTGAGCATACCTTAGAAGTAGTTGGGTGAACGATCCAGGCGCGAGGACCATCCGTGGCGGCGGCGTATCCATCGCCGGACGGGAGATCTTTTGCGGAATTCTCTCCGAAATCTCGGAGCTCTAGTCAGGAACTGGGAGCTGTTCAAATTTTGAATGGTTTGCTCCTCCCACAGGGTGGGGTCGTTTCCACAGCACAGGTATGGGCCGCCGCTCGTATCTGAATACGTATGGTAGGAATGGTCTCTGTATTCCTGGCGTATTGGTTTAGGAAAAGATGCGAGGTGGGGTCGGAGAGAATTGCCACATGGGCTGCGGGTCCGGCTGGTGTGGATCCACACGCGCTCGCGAGCGGTTGGGATAGCCGCTGTGAACGGAACGCGAAAGTAAAAGGCTTTATCGCATTAAAACCCAGCCCACTTCTTGTTTACATCTTCTTCACGTACAGTAAACAGGGGGAATGGCCATGGCACACATCAAGCCACCATGGTCGCCCCGGGGGTTGCGTGTCGGCCATCCCGCGACTCCCCCAAGTGGATAAGACCACCCCCGCCATCCTCTCGAAACCCTAGCTGCCTGCTCGTCCCATTCTTTCGCTCCCTCACGCCGCTCCCCTTCTTCCCACACTGCCTCGCGCGCGTCCATGGCCGGAGCCGTCCCCGACCCGCGAGGATATGCTCTAGAGCTCCACCGGCCTATTCTGCATCGCCTACAACCTCCGGTTTGAGCTGGATCCCTCCACAACCTCGCCATCTGGTCGTCTTCCCCGCCACGGCCGCCGCCGTTCGTCGTCGGATTTGTCTCCTCCGGTCCACCTCCGGCCTTCTCGACTGCGCCATCGAGCTCGCGGTGAGCTCCTCTGCAGACCCCCTTTTTTCCTTCCGTTCGTCACCGTTTGCCGTTGTCCCCGAGCTCGGCCGTCCTCGTGCATGGCCATGCTCAAGTTTCCGCGTACGTGTGCGCCCCCAGCGCCGGGCGCGCCTTAGCCGTCCGCCGCCACGCTCCTGCTGCTTGCTAGGTGCGCTGCTGCTTCGCGGCTTAAACGCTGCTGCTGACGCCCGCTGTCGTAGCCGCCCACCGCTGTTGCCTGCTGCTGCTGCTCCTTGTTGATGTCGCTGCTGCTGCGTGTGCACGTCGCTGCCCACTGTGGTCCGTGCTTGCTGGCCGCGACCTGCGCGCCATGCCCATCGCTGTTCTCGGCCGCCCCTGATGCGCTCCCCTTGTGCCTGCAGTTGGCCGTGTCCATGGCGCCGAGCGCCTGTGCGTACATGTGTGCCCAAGCACCAGTGAGCCGTAGCTGGCGCTATGCCTGATGAGGCCGACCCATTTTAGTGAAGTACTCATAAGAGTTTAGTTAGGGATTGATTAGTGGTTAGGCTAGCGTCTTGACCGCATGACTAATGGACCCTATTCACTTAATTAGTCCGTTGAACAAATTATAATGACTTGTGTCACTCATGAGTGGGCCCCACCTGCAGTTTGACTGGTCAAGTTTGACCAGTCAACAGTCAATATGTTGACCGCTAACTGGACTGTTGACTCAGCCCCTGGACCGCATTGTCAGCCTCTGCTGACTGGGCAGTTGACCCAGTCAACTGGCCCCACCTGTCAGCCTCATGAGCACCTCTTTGGGTACACTTCTGTGTACCCATAGCATTTATTCTTTAAAAGAAATTTGAATTAAATTAAATCCTATAATTTTAAAAAATGATTAAAACTTTGAAAAATCATATAAAATAATCCGTAACTCGAATGAAAATAATTTATATATGAAAGTTGCTCAGAACGACGAGGCGAATCCGAATACACACTATGTTCGTCTGCCACACGTTTCTAGCATAGCAAACATGCAACCGTCCCCCTCCATTTCATTTGTCTGAAAATGCCAAACGCCGGGAACACTTTCCCGGATGTTTCCTCCCTTCACTGGTATCACCTCGTACCGCGTCAGGTCACCCCTAGCACAACGTAATGCCGCATCTTGCTTTTTGTTACATTGATTGCTCTGTTATTTATTGTGTTCCCCCTCCGTTACTTCTTTCCGGTAGACCCCGAGACTGCCAGAGACCCCAGTACGACTACGGTGTTGATGACCCCTCCTTCTTGCCAGAGCAACCAGGTAAACCTCCCCTTGATCACCAGATATCGCCTACTCTCCCTTACACTGCTTGCATTAGAGTAGTGTAGCATGTTACTGCTTTCCGTTAATCCTATTCTCATGCATAGCCTGTCATTGTTGCTACAACTGTTGATACCTTACCTGCAATTCTAAATGCTTAGTATAGGATGCTAGATTATCATCAGTGGCCCTACACTCTTGTCCGTCTGCTATGCTATACTACTGGGCCGTGATCACTTCAGGAGGTGATCACGGGCATATGCTATATACTTTATACTGTTACATTACTTATGATACTGTTCGGAGATGGGGGCTGAAGGGGCAGGTGGCTCCATCCCGGTAGAGGTGGGCCTGGGTTCCCGACGGCCCCCGACTGTTACTTTGTGGTGGAGCGACATGGCAGGTTGACACCACCTAGGAGAGAGGTGGGCCTGACCCTGGTCGGCGTTCATAGATACTTAACACACTTAACGAGATTTTGGTATTTGATCTGAGTCTGGCCACTAGCCTATATGCACTAACCATCTACACGGGGACAGTTATGGGCACTCGACGTCATGGTATCAGCCGAAACCTTCGTGACGTCAGCGACTGAGTGGCGCGCGCCGGGTTGGGCCGTGTAATGCAACTTCCTTTGTAATGGAGGTTGCTAGGTATGCTCTCCGGCCGCCCTCGCAACGTGCAGGTGTGCAATGGGCGATGTGCCCAGACCCCTGCGCCATAGGATTTAGACCGGCGTGCTGACCTTTATGTTGTGCCTAGGTAGGGCTGCGACGTGTTGATCTTCCGAGGCCGGGCATGACCCAGGAAAGTGTGTCTGGACAAAGGGGATCGAGCGTGTTGGGAAATGTGGTGCGCCCCTGCAGGGAAGTTGATCTATTTGAATAGTCGTGTCCCTCGGTAAAAGGACGACCCGGAGTTGTACCTTGACCTTATGACAATTAGAATCGGATACTTAATAAAACACACCCTTCCAAGTGCAAGATACAATCGGTGATCGCTCTCTCATAGGGCGACGAAGGGGGATCATCGGTTAGGATTATGCTATGCGATGCTACTTGGTGAACTTACCATCTACTCTCTTCTTCTGCTGTAAATGGAGGTTACCAGAAGCGTAGTCTTCGATAGGACTAGCTATCCCCCTCTTATTTCCGGCATTCTGCAGTTCAGTCCACATATGATAGCCTTTTCCATTTGATACCAATGCATATATATGTAGTGTAGCTCCTTGCTTGGGAGTACTTTGGATGAGTACTCGCGGTTGCTTTTCTCCCTCTTTTCTCCCTTTCTATACCCGATTGCTGCGACCAGACGATGGAGCCCAGGAGCCAGACGCCACCGTCGACGACGACTCCTACTACTCTGGAGGTGCCTACTACTACGTGCAGCCCGCTGACAACAACCAGGAGTAGTTTAGGAGGATCCCAGGCAGGAGGCCTGCGCCTCTTTCGATCTGTATCCCAGTTTGTGCTAGCCTTCTTAAGGCAAACTTGTTTAACTTATGTCTGTACTCAGATATTGTTGCTTCCGCTGACTCGTCTATGATCGAGCTCTTGTATTCGAGCCCTCGAAGCCCCTGGCTTGTAATATGATGCTTGTATGACTTATTTTATTTGTAGAGTTGTGTTGTGATATCTTCCTATGAGTCCCTGATCTTGATCGTACACGTTTGCGTGTATGATTAGTGTACGGTCAAATCGGGGGCGTCACACCCACATTGGGTGAGAATGCCGCTGAAGCGTGGCAACTCGATGCTTGACGTACTCCCTCACCACTATGGGCGCAGTCACACCAAGGTCCTTCAACCACCGCAGTCTGGCCCTGAGGGGGGCGAGGCAAGGGCTTGGGAGCCTCTGGTGACCCCACCGGAGCTTGGAGCAGAGGGTTGAGCATGCCGGCATCAACAAACACCCATCGCATGCAGAACTCGCTCCCGGATGAAGGGAGCTCGAAGTTGCTCCCCATGCCTGCCGTCGCAGCCACGGCCTGGAAGCCCACACACCCTGAGCTCTGCCGGGCACCGGTGAGATGCAGCGAGAAGTGGCGGAGGAGCGCCACGGAGGGGGTGATGCCCACCATGGCCTCACACACGAAGGCAAAGACGGCAAGAAGGGTCACGGATTGAGGGTCGAGATGGAGCATGTGGATCTGATAGTGCTCGAGCACCGCATTGAAGAAGGCGGAGAAGGGAGGAAGTAGGCCAGCCTAGAGGGCGTCAATGAAGATCGGGACCTCGGTGACTGCCCGAGCCATGCTGGAGCGAGACGCAGGCTAGGCCGGCGTCTCTCCCCTCATTGAAGCTAGAGGCGAGCATGGGGAGCACCTTGCCCATGGCCTTGTCATTGAGCACCCGAGGCCGGTTGAGCGCCGGCTCGAAGGATGGAGGCGCAGTTGGTGAGGATAGAGGTTTCTTCCCCTTGTCGGCTTGTTTCGGTGCCATCGCGGTGAAGCGGGCGGAACAGTGGTCGGATTGGGAAGGCGGAGCAGGGCGTCGAGGAAGCAGGGAGATTGGAAGAGCCAGGCGTGGCGGCGGAAGAATAACTGTGTAGGCCGCAGGGGCCGCATAGCCAGGCGGATTCAAAGGCAGCGTGGGGAAGTGGAGACGCCCACGTCCAATCAACCGCCATGTGTCAACCAAGGCTGCAGGCTTTTGGGGGCCTGTGGTGCTTCGAACTTGACCCTTGGCTTCACCGTGAAGCCAAGCCCGAGTGCACCTTGGGCCCGGGGCTACTATCAGCGTTCTGAGAACGGGGGTCCCCAGACTTGCCTGCCTGCGGCCCGCGGCATGGCGGAGCCAGCAGGCCATACGACCCATCTTCATCAACAAGCATCCAGACCCTCACGAGGGGCCAAGCCTCGCGAGGCGGACGACGCAAGACCTCCTCTGAAGTGGCCTGGCCAGGCAGGCTCACGAGGAGCGGAGATATCAAGGCGGGGCAAACCTTGCGAGGCTCTCGTGAGGTGAGCCATGACGATCGACACCAGGAGGGCGCCAGGCGGACGCCATCGCGCGCAGCGTCCTTGTTTCCTCTTTGGTGCAAAGGGGGCAAGCGCAGCCACGGGGTACCGAGGCCTCGGGCAAAGGTTGCCGTTTCAGTGCAACAAGCCCAAGACCATGGACTGCAAGGCGAAGGTCATTGTGGAGCCCACGACGGTGTCACCCCAGAGCCTTTCACAGGCGCATACTACCTTTTGTCAGGATAACTTGTACTAGTTGCCCCCCTTCAAATTAGCCCACCATTGTTGGCTCCCTTCCCGCTCGATATTTGGGAAGAGGACCAGGGCCTCCATAAATAGGACTAGCCACCATAGCAAGGGGGAAGAGACCCGGAGATACACACAAGTCCATACGTACAAGAACACCTCAACCTCAGGAGGCTGTTCTTCCCTTGTACTATTCATCATCAGCCCAAGAGGCAATCCACCATCACCACACTGGAGTAGGGTATTACACCACAACGGTGGCCCAAACCAGTATAAACCCTGTGTCTTTCTGTGTTTCGAGTTCGCCGAGTTCGTCCGCAAGATCTTAGCGAGCTAGAGCGTAGATCGGTAGGAGGGAAAGACTTCACGCGCACCCCAGTGTTCGAACCTTAAGGGTTAGCCAGAACCCCTCATCCGACACATTCGCATATTGCTAGACTATGCCAACCATCACAACATCCTCCTGTACCAAATGGATGTGAAGAGTTCTTTTCTCAATGGCAAGATTGAAGAAGAAGTGTATGTTCCACAACCACCTAGCTTTGAAGATCCAAAATGTCCTGATATGGTATACAAGCTCAACAAGGCACTGTATGGCCTCAAACAAGCCCCTCGTGCTTGGATGATACACTCAAAGACTTCTTGAAGAGCAAAGGCTTCAAACGTGCTTCCGTGGGTCCCATACTCTTCAGGAAGACATATGATGGAGAATTCTTTGTATGTCAAATCTATGTGGATGACATTATCTTCGGCTGCACTAATAAGAGATACAGTGATGAGTTTGGACACATGATGCAAGAGCAATATCAGATGTCCATGATGGGTGAGCTGAAATTCTTCCTAGGTCTTCAAATCCGTCAGCAAAGCAATGGCATCTTCATATCACAAGAAAAGTACCTCAAAGATTGCCTGAAGAAGTTTGGAATGCAAGACTGCAAAGGATACACGACGCCAATGCCAACCAAAAGTCATTTGGGTCCCGATGACAATGGTAAAGAGTTCAATCAAAAGGTATACTGCTCCATGATTGGTTCTTTACACTATTTGTGTGCATCTAGGCCAGATAAAATGCTTAGCGTTTGCATGTGTGCCCGATTCCAAGCATCACCAAAGGACTCGCATCACTTAGTTGTGAAGCAAATTCTTTGATATTTGGCTTACACCCCAACACTAGGCTTATGGTATCCAAAGGGCTCAGAGTTTGATCTAGTTGGATTCTTAGATGCTGATTATGCTGGTGACAAGGTTGATCGCAAGTACACATCAGGCACATGTCATTTTCTTGGACGATCTCTTGTCTGTTGGTCTTCAAAGAAGCAGAACTGTGCATCTCTCTCCACTCCTGAATCTGAATACATTGCTGCTGGATCTTGCTACGCTCAGCTTCTGTGGATGAAGCAAACACTCAAGGACTATGACATCCACCTGAAGCATGTGCCACCCTACTGCGACAATCAAAGCGCAATCAAGATTGCCAATAACCTAGTTCAGCATTCGAAGACAAAGCACATTCAGATCCGTCACCATTTTCTCAGAGATCATGTCGTGAAGGAAGATATTAATATAATTCACATCAACACTGAAGAGCAATTGGCAGATATCTTCACAAAGCCTTTGGATGATAAAAGGTTTTGCAAGTTGCGGTGTGAGCTAAATATCTTAGAATACTCAAATGTCCTGTAACTGGACACACATCCTAACACTTATGCATGTTGATGACTTAGATGTGCAACACACAAAGTAACATATATCTTCAACCAATGAAGACATACACTCTAAGTGTGAATACATTAATGCGGAATTTGACTTCGGAGCGCCACGATAATTGTGCGTCGTGTCTGAGTCTAATACTTCATATACGATGGGTGACGCCACCACCACAATCTTTCAAAAGTGTTACTTGTGGCGTCATAATTGCATAGTCTTCGCATTTAGTTTATCTTCAACACTGATTTGACTTCAGGTTTATCTTCGCAATGTTGAGTTGGCCCGATATATATATATTCGTGTTCTGTCCTCTACATCATTCACTTATAGCTATGTCTTCATCATTGAATTTTTATTAATCTAAGTGAATGTGATCGAACCCTAACCTCTTTTGTGCTTCTACCTCAAATTCTATCTATCCAAATCATATGCATCCTAGTGAAACTTGTCGCTTGTCTTCTCTGAGTCTTTGTTAGCAGAACACTAAGTGACAAACATGTAAATGTGTTTTTAATGCCATATCCTTTTTGCCTGAAAATCGGAGAAGCCAGAACAACCACCCGACAATCCAGGCGTGCGTGGGCACATGGAACAACTTTCTATAAGTTGCATGCATGCCACGTGTACCTCAGATGTGAACCGCCAGGGGCACCTGCATAATTGCGCTGTGCTGTCCTTGTCCTTATAAATACACAACTCGTCGCGGTCATTATCTCTTCTTCCACCTCTCCACCTCGCACAAACCCTAGCGCCTCTGCTAGCTCGCGTCAACACCGGAGACGAAACGCTTAGCTGCCGTGACTTCTTCGACGCCATCCTCACATCGGTCGTGAACCTCATCCTCTCCGCTGTCGCTGTAGATGTCTTCCGCCGCCAAGTTAGGGCACGAAAGATTGAACTGTCCGGCCTTTCTCTCCACCTCGTCTAGTAGTTCGTCAAGCGGTAATTAAATCTCACTTTTTACCGTGTTCTAGATCCATTAGATCCATCCACTTCAACCATAAGTGGTTTCTTCACTTCCAAATATGGATCCATCCTTATCTGCATCTCATATCATGCCAAGTATATTCACTTATGCTTCATAACTAGTTAGATTCCTCACTTGTACTTATTCATGGATTCGTACAAATCTGGAACCAACTCTCTTCAAATATGTGAATGTCTTCGCGATATGAGGTCAATGTCTTCAAAACTGATTTATCTTCAAAATCTTCTGAGAATACATATGACCTCTTCCCCTTCCCTCGCATCTCTAATGTTGTCACAGGTACATGTCCGGGGGAGAATCCCTTGGTTCTCATAATCTGCATTCATTTGCAGAGTTCCTACAACGTCATATTCACTAACCTGAAGCCAGTTCCTGTCTGACCAGCAAGAGGAAGCCATTCACTGTCTTGATGCCTTTCAATCCTAATACAATGGCAACAGAGAAATCGGCTAGAAAGGACGGCATGCAATGCCGTGGAAATACAGCTAAGGATTTGCCTCCAGATCTGTTTGAGCTATACAAGTCAGATCCTAAGGAGAGCTATGGCCAACGCAAGACCCGAATCCAATGGATTCGAAGATATTGGGCAGAGCAATGGTTCTTGTACAGATTTGTGACTGCTGAATATGCTGAATAGAACGCCATCAAGGGCCCCTGGGGAATATTCTATACAGAAATCTGCAGCCCAAGTCCAAGTCTGAAGCCATTGCTCAAGGCTTCTACCCTTGCATGTTTCGAGGGCCACAGCCAGAGAATGCCGACCCATCATCCTTGTTATAGTGTCATGAAGACAATCTGTTCAAGCGGAATTATCAATTTGCCAAGGAGTCTGCTGTCAAGAACAAGAAGGACCTGGGACTCAACTTCAACCCTGTTCCATCTGCTCCAAGGGCTGATGGCACCCATGATGCCAATCCAAATGTCATCGGCCCCTTCTACAACCTCGATGGCCTTCTCACTCACATAGCTGTACAGGGGGCTACGGTGGAACACTCTGCTGATCACGCAGACTCTGAAGAAGCGCCAGCTCCACAAAAGCTGCAGAAGAAGAAGAAATCAAAGGCTTCAAAGCCCCTGCCTCACCAAAAGCTTCGTGTATGAAGCCATTGTCCACTGCACCTCCTGAAGCCAGTGTGCAGTCCGAAGACTTGTCTTGTGTCTCCAAGAAGGTCGAGAAGACACTGGTGCGCATCTGTCCTAAACAAACGGTTTTTAACCCCTTTCCGCGATGGCATTTGGAACCATCGCCAAGTGAGTGTGTGCGATAGGTGTCCTTCCCACACGACCAAGAAATCGTCGAGGATAGGCCCTCCCGGGACCCAGGCTGGGGCCGTGTGCGATCGGGCGAGGCATCGAAACCCAATCATTTCCATAGGTATGTACATCCCACACGTTAATCCGAGAAAATCATTTCCGTAGGTATGTACATCCCACATGGTAATCCGAGAAAATCATTTCCGTAGGTATGTACACCCCACACGGTGAATCCCAGAAAAACATTTCCGTTCGTATGTATATCACACACAGTCAATCCAAGGAATATGTTTCCGTTCTTATGTGATGCGGAGCATCCCAAGGTCATCCCCATGGACCTACCATCGTCTCATCAAGTGCCTACCGGGCCCATGACTCGATCACGTGTAAGAGCCCTTGAAACCGAGGTGACATCTCTCCTCTCACAATTCCACTTCGATGCACATGAAGCATGGCTACTACCTCATATGGATACCTTGTGCACACTCAGGTACAATGGAGAAGCTAAGGAGCAAGGACAAGAAGAAGAGCAAGATGGACGAGAAGACGGAGAAGAAGATGGGCTGCAGGAAAATTCCCAGCCACCGGACGACCGGCCGGGACCGGACGTCCGGCGCCTGAAGCGTCAGCCGAGCTCCAGCCAGCGGACGTCCGGTCCAGACCGGACGACCGGTGCCCCCGCACCCGAGGCCAATGAGTGGACGTCCGGCCCCGACCGGACGACTGGCGCGACCGCACCCGAGCCAAAGTCAGCGGAAGTCCGGAGCCTTCGAACGTCCGGCACCCCCATCACAGAGCGGAACTAGCGGACGACCGAAGGACACCAGACGTCCGGCAGCTCCTGAGACAACGGACGACCGGTCCCCAGCGGACGTCCGGTACCTGTCTGCGCATAGTGTTCGGGCCCAAGGCCCATGTACCCCTTCACTTCGCCCCCATTTGCACTTAGACTATAAATAGACCCCCCATTCATCCTAGCTAGGGTTAGCATTCGTTTAGCTCATTTGAGAGATAGAGCATTGCTCATCCATATCGGATCTACTCCACGTGAGAGACTGCGGCCCCTCTTCGGAGAAGATCCACCTTGGATTCAAGACCCCTTTCTAAGGGAAGACCCCCTTGTGGATTCAAGACCTCCTCACGGAGAAGAACCGGTTACCGTGTATCGTCCCTAGTTGTCCGCGGATTCTTGTATCGTTCTATGTACTCGAGGATCTAGCCCATGTGCGACTTTTTCGTGTCGGTTTAGTGATTTCCTCTTGTGTTTTCCTTCCGTTCATCCTCGTGTTCTTCGTGTTTTCCACGGGATCCGCTCCTTTCGTGAAAGATCGGGCGATTAGGGTCTCTACCCTACATCACCTTGGTATCATGAGCAAGGTTGATCACGGTTTCGGAGCCCCCCTCTTCATTTTCTAGCTTGATTTTGTTGTTTTTCGTCCTAATCCGAAAATCCCCACAAAAATAGCCCCAAACAATTTTCTTGTGTTTTGTGAGTTTTGATGATGTTTTGTTGGATTTGATCCATGAATTTGTTTAGTTGCAAGTGGATCTCGCCTTCCCCCACCATTTCCACCTCGTAATCCCTCACAAAATCCCCAAAATCACCTCCCGGATCTGAAATTTCGCGTTGACCCCGACCACCGGACGTCCGTCACTTCACCGGAAGACCGGTGACCCAGGAAGCACCGGACGTCCGACCATTACCGGACGACCGGCGACCGGACATCCGTCCACTTCCGGCCGTCCGCTACACCACCTCCAACTTCCGCAAACCGTTCCAATATCCCAACTCACACCACCACTTAACCGCTACCTACTCCGACGATTTTGGTCGCCTTTGGTTTTGAGAATTTGAGTTGCGGTACCGTATCCTTTTGTGTTTCGGCTATCTAGGTATGGTTCGACATCGACATCACCGCTGCTCATCTTCGCCATGGACTCGTCATCAACAACGACCACATCGACTACGACTTGGTATTCGTGCCACCATTTTGACACCATACCGGAAGCAAGACCGGTAACCTCATCTTGGTATTGGACATATCACTCTTGCCATTACATTGATAGCCATCATCGCCTTACACCTTTGCGTTGCTTACCCATCGAGACTAGCCATTGAGTATTGCCGGCAACGAGACTTGTGCACTTTAGTGATCCTACTTCCCATAGCATACATACATACATCATTGTTGCATATATTGGTATCATCTCTTCTGTCACAAAATTGTCATCGCATACTCACTTGCTATCTTGGTTCGTCAAGCATTGCATGAGAAAAGAGCTCAAACATCAAAGAGCCAACCAAGCTTTTAAGCAAAGAGGAAAGATAAGCAAAGAGCTTTTAAGCAAGAACCATAGCATCATACAACATTAAGATTGTCATACTCGATCATCTTGGATAATATCATAGCAACACCTTGCATAAAACATATTTGGGATAGAAGTCGTTGCATTTTTGCTAAGTAGGTTGTGCACAAGTTCTTGTATCCGCCTATCGTGCAATCGTGCTAGCGTCTCTCTAGTGTTGTGCAACAAGAGCATTTTTGTGGATACCACATTTTGGCTCATCCTTGGTTGCCCAACCCCACCTATCTTTTTGCGCGTGTGTTTCCGTGCACCGTATATGCTTGGTCTACTTGTTACATTGCATCTTGCGAATCTTCTCCAACATTATTGAATCTTGCTTACATTGACATTAAAAATTGTGCCACCATCCTAACCAAGCTCCACCATAAGCTATTAATTGTGTAGGTGTGAGAAACCGACGGGAATTCGTACCAATTGGGCTATTTCCTTGTCCTACATTGGAGTGATCATTGATTCACTTTGAACTTCGGTCAAGGTACATTTGGTATTCGTTCTTCTCTTTCTACCACTCACACTTGTCTTGGAATGATGGATAGGCCAAGTACTTCTACCAACCCACTCTTCATGGAGCAAGACGACGACATGAACTCCTTCGTCACCAAGAGTCACCTCTTTGGTGCACAATGTGCTTTGCATCAAGAGCAACAAGCTATGAGTGAACGCATCGACAACCTTGCCGCCGACTTGCGACTTTCCGAGCAACGTACAAAGGACTACTTCGACCACAAGCTCGACGATCACAAGCAAGAGAATGACGCAAGGATGGACGAGATTCGCGCTTTGTTGCTGAACCGCTCTTCTTCCACTTCAAGAAGGAGCCGTTCAAGTCGCCATTCCGACTCAAGTACACCAACATTGAACACTCTTCGTCGAGCCGTGCGCACTGACCGTCAAGCAAACCTCAATCCGCTTCGGGACACCGACTCTCAAGAGCGCCGACGACGTCAAGCCGAAGAAGCCTTTGCGCTAGCTCGAGAACGACAACAACAACGCCAACATGAAGAGGAAGAACGCGTGCGTCTACACCAAAATGCACAAGATGCCGAGGCTCAACGTCAAGAACAACAACTACGTGACGCTCAAGCACTTGAGGCGCAACAAGCTCTACGTGATGCGAGTCGAGCCGTTGCCGACTGAGGCCGACAAGCCCGTGAAGAAGAGGAAGCACTTCGCGACGAACTTCATGAACGACGATTTCAAGCTCGCATGCATCGTTTAGTTCCCCTTAGAGCTCAACGCGTTCCTCCACAAGCTCGCCAAGACCATCAAGTTCATCAAGAACATGAAGACAATGGGAATCCTCCGCGACAAGAGCAACACGAGGTTGACAACCCTCCGCATCAAGAGCACCACGAGTTGGACAATCATCTACAACATGGGCGTCATCATCCCCGACCCCAACACAATGAAGAGCAACGCTACGGCAAGCTCAAGTTCACCATGCCCAAGTTCAACGAAAGCAACGATCTCGAAGAATACCTTTCATGAGCATTGAAAGTTGACAAGATCTTCCGTTTGCACAATTATGAAGAAGAGAAGAAGATCGCGATGGCATCCCTTGAGTTCCAAGACTATGTCCTCATTTGGTGGGAACAAGTCATTGAACGTCGCGAGGCAAGAGGTGATCCACCCATCACTACTTGGGCACAAATGAAGGATGTCATGAGAGCATGCTTCGTGCCTACCTACTACAACCGCGACCTCTTCAAGAAACTTCAACAACCAAGCAAGGAACCAAGAGCGTTGAAGAATACTACAAGGAGATGGAGATTGCAATGATAAGAGCCAATGTGACGGAAGATGATGAGCAAACTATGGCACATTTCTTGAATGGACTCAATCATCCGATCAAGAAGATCGCCGACTTCCAACCATACTCAAATCTCATCGAGCTCGTGCACCAAGCTACCAAAGCGGAACGCCAAGTGCAAGATGACTTCAAGTATGCCAAGTTCTCATCCAAGTCCTACGGTTTCTCCAATAACCAAGCTTCAACGACTCCAACACCGACTACAAGACCGTCTACTTCCAACATCGACAAGTCGACTTCCAAGAAAGCTTTGCCTACTACAAGCAACTTCAAGCCTAGAGCTTCATCATCATCAACCCCTACCGATGAGACCGTCAAGACGAGTTCCCTCAAGTGTTTCACTTGCGGAGGCCGAGGCCACAAGTCCTATGAGTGCACCAACAAGCGCACCATGATCTTCAACGACGATGGCACTTATGATTCCATGAGCGAAGGAGAAATGGAAGCCCTTGAGCAAGTCGCCATGCACCGCCAAGTGAACAACGAAGAAGAACAAGTCTTTTCTGATGAAGACTCAAGTCCCGCACTTGTTGTCTCCAAAGTCTTGACTCTCCAACATCACCAAGAAGAAGACCAAAGATGCACCATATTCCACACCAAGGCCGGCATCAATGGACGATCTGTCAAGGTCATTATCGATGGAGGGAGTTGTCACAATATCGCAAGTGAAGAACTTTGCTCCAAGCTCCAATTTCCCAAGACGAAGCATCCACATCCATACAAAGTGCAATGGCTTAGTGGCTCCGGCACTATCCAAGTCGAGCACTGAGTACAAGTCTCCTTCAAAATCGGCGCCTACGAAGACACCTTGGAGTGCGACGTCATCCCAATGACCATTTGCCATCTTCTCCTTGGACGGCCATGGCAATTCGATAGAGGAGTCGTCCACAATGGGCGTACAAACCACTATAGCTTCAAGATGCAAGGAAAGGAGTTTGTGTTACGACCTATGTCTCCAAGCCAAGTGATTGCCGATAAGCAAGCCACCCATCGTGGAGAGAATGGTGAGAGAGTGAGCACCACAAGCCCATATTGAGTGCCTCCACGATGAGCGAAAACAAGAACCTCGTTCTATTTGCCACCAAACATGAGATGAGAGAAGTGTGTGAGAACCCATCTAGTGTCTTACACTACGTCCTCGTGTGCAAGGACAATGCACCACAAACTAACACTTCTCACACTCTTCCTCTAGTGTTGTCTTCTCTTTTGCAGGAATTTCAAGATGTTTTCCCCGATGAGCTACCTCCGGGACTACCTCCACTACGAGGCATTGAGCACCGCATCGACCTCATCCCTGGAGCACTGCTTCCGAACAAAGCTCCCTACCGCGTCAACCCCGATGAAACCAAAGAAATTCAAAGGCAAGTAAAGCATCTCATAGACCATGGACATGTGCGTGAAAGTTTGAGCCCTTGTGTCGTACTGGTCATTCTTGTGCCAAAACGTGACGGTAGTTTTCGCATGTGCTCCGATTGTAGACCTATCAATGCTATCACCGTTCGTTATAGGTATCCCATTCCACGACTAGATGATATGCTAGATGAGCTTAGTGGTGCCACTATATTTTCCAAAATTGATCTTATGAGTGGTTACTATCAAATCCACATACAAGAGGGTGATGAATGGAAAACCGCATTCAAAACCAAGTTTGGTTTGTATGAGTGGTTAGTCATGCCTATGGGTCTCTCGGAAGCATCGGGTACTTTTATGCCCCTTATGAATCATGTCTTTCGCCCTTACATTGGTATATTTGTTGTGGTTTAATTCAATGACATTCTTGTGTTTAGCAAATCTATCCAAGAGCATGTCACCCATGTCCGCACCGTTTTGCAAACTCTTAGGAAAGAGCGTCTCTATGCTAATATGGAGAAATGCCTTTTTGGTGTTGATAAGCTCGTTTTCTTGGGTTTTGTGGTCTCTTCTAAGGGTGTCCATGTAGATCAGTCCAAGATCAATGCTATTACGACTTGGCCGCAACCAACCAACTTGCATCAAGTGCATAGTTTTCTTGGTCTTGCGGGTTTCTATCGTCGCTTTGTGAAGGATTTTAGCACCATTGTTTCGCCTTTGCATGCTTTGAGCAAGAAGAATGCGACGTTTATTTGGGGACCATCCCAAGATACCGCATTCAATGAGATTAAGAATTTGCTTACTCATGCTTACGTGCTTGCTTTACCAAACTTCGACAAGCCTTTTGAGATTCATTGCGATGCTAGCGGTAATGGCATAGGAGGTGTGTTAACGCAAGAGAAGCGCCCCATAGCTTACTTTAGTGAGAAACTTTACGGAGCGCAACTCAACTATCCCATCTATGACAAAGAGCTATATGCTTTAGTCCGCGTTTTACATGAATGGGAACATTACCTTCGTCCCCATGAGTTTATCATTCATACCGATCATGAGAATCTCAAGTATCTCAAGGGTCAAACTAAGTTGAACAAGCGTCATGCTAAATGGAGTGAATTCATTGAGTCTTTTCCCTATGTCATCAAGTACATCAAGGGTAAAGAAAACATCGTAGCGGATGCACTTTCCCACATATGCATGCTAGTCACGCAACTTGAGTTAGATGTCATTGGCTTCGAGCATATCAAAGAATTGTATGCGCATGATGAAACTTTTGCCACTCCTTATGCCAAGTGTTTGTCGCATACATCGTGGGAACGCTATTACATCAAAGACGGCTACCTTATGAGAGCTAACAAACTTTGCATCCCCAAGTCGTCCCTTCGTTTATTGCTTTTGCAGGAATCGCATGGAGGAGGATTAATGAGACACTTTGGATGCGATAAGACGTTCGCCACGCTCTCGAAGAGCTACTTTTGGCCAAAGATGTTTCGGGACGTCAATCGCTTCACCAACCGATGTTCGACATGCCGCAAAGCTAAGTCCAAAGCTCAATCTCATGGCCTCTATATGCCTCTACCGATTCCATACCAACCTTGGGAAGACATTAGCATGGACTTTGTACTTGGTTTTCCTAGAACTCGCAATGGGAAAGATTCCATATTTGTAGTTGTGGACCGTTTCTCAAAAATGGCACATTTTATTCCTTGTCACAAGATAGACGATGCTTCACATGTTGCTAATCTCTTTTGTAGGGAAATATTGCGTCTACATGGTGTGCGAAAGACAATTGTCTCGGACTGCGACATCAAGTTCCATAGCTACTTTTGGAAGACCCTATGAGCCAAGCTCGGCATCAAGCTACTCTTCTCCACGGCGTACCATCCTCAAACGGCCAAACGGAGGTGACAAACCGCACACTCTCTGCTCTACTTCGAGTACTCATCAAGAAGAACATCAAGGAGTGGGAGCAGTGCCTACCTATCGCCGAGTTCGCCTACAACCGCGCAAGACACTCAACAACCGGCAAGTCGCCTTTCGAGGTCTTTTACGGATTCAACCCATTGTCACCATTGGACATTCTTCCTCTACCACTCCAAGAGCACATCAATTTGGACGCAAGTGCGCGTGTGACACATCTCAAGAAGATGCATGAAGATACAAGAAACAGCGTCGAGCGCCAAGTTCAATGCCTTGCGACCAAGCTCAACTTCAACAAGCAACCTAGGGTCTTCAACATTGGTGATCGAGTGTGGCTGCGCCTTCGCAAGGACCGCTTCCCACAAGAACGCAAATCCAAGCTTCGACCACGAGCGGATGGACACTTCAAGGTGCTTGCATGCTACAACGACAATGCTTACAAGATCGACCTCCCGCGCGACAAGTACAACATGAGCGACATCTTCAACGTCAAAGATCTCTCTCCCTTCCATGGTGATGAAGATTTTGATCCGAGGACGGATCTTCCCCAAGGGAGGCGAGATAATGCGGAGCATCCCAAGGTCATCCCCATGGACCTACCATCGTCTCATCAAGTGCCTACCGGGCCCATGACTCGATCACGTGCAAGAGCCCTTGCAACCGAGGTGACATCTCTCCTTTCACAGTTCCACTTCGATGCACATGAAGCATGGCTACTACCTCATATGGATACCTTGTGAATACTCAGGTACAATGGAGAAGCTAAGGAGCAAGGACAATAATAAGAGGAAGATGGACGAGAAGACGAAGAAGAAGAAGGGCTGCAGGAAAATTCCCAGCCACCGGACGACTGGCCGGGACCGGACGTCCGGCGCCTGAAGCGTCAGCCGAGCTCCAGCCAGCGGACGTCCGGTCCAGACCGGACGACCGGTGCCCCCGCACCCGAGGCCAATGAGCAAACGTCCGGCCCAGACCGGACGACCGGCACGACCGCACCCGAGCCAAAGTCAGTGGAAGTCCGGAGCCTCCGGACGTCCGGCACCCCCATCACAGAGCGGAACCAGCGGACTACCAGAGGACACCGAACGTCTGGCAGCTCCTAAGACACCGGGCGACCGGTCCCCAGCGGACGTCCGGTACCTGTCTGCGCACAATGTTCGGGCCCAAGTCCCATGTACCCCTTCACTTCGCCCCCATTTGCACTTAGACTATAAATAGACCCCCCATTCATCCTAGCTAGGGTTAGCATTGGTTTAGCTCATTTGAGAGATAGAGCATTGCTCATCCATATCGGATCTACTCCACGTGAGAGACCGCGGCCCCTCTTCGGAGAAGATCCACCTTGGATTCAAGACCCCTTTCTAAGGGAAGATCCCCTTGTGGATTCAAGACCTCCTCACGGAGAAGAACCAGTTACCGTGTATTGTCCCTACTTGTCCGTGGATTCGTGTATTGTTCTATGTACTCGAGGATCTAGCCCATGTGTGACTTATTCGTGTCGGTTTAGTGATTTCCTCTTGTGTTTTCCTTCCGTTCATCCTCGTGTTCTTCGTGTTTCCCCCGGGATCCGCTCCTTTCATGAAAGATCGGGCGAGTAGGGTCTCTACCCTACATCATTATGTACATCCCACACAGTCAATCCAGGGAAAATGTTTCCTTTCAGATGTACATCCCACACAATTTTATGTGTAGGCTCGTGTCTGAAAGGTGTAACTATCACACACGGTCTTCCTTGGTTAACTGTTTGCTTTTATCAACTATATCACACACGATTTGATGCAGAAGACCGTGTGGCATTGGCTATCCATTGCAAGCACTTTTACTGTTAGAACCGTTTGCAAAGATCCATGACACATTTAGTAGGTTTATTAGTTTACAATTAATAATTACAGTATTACGCAAATTCACATTTCATATCGAATAGTTGTTTGCCAATTTCATATCAGGCACATAAATATATTATAACATCACAGTACGGTAGCTACATGAAAATAGCACAATACAACATATAGCTAGTTAAACTTCATAAGAACAATATATTCATTTCCCTGATCGAGATCATCCAGGCTCGTCTTATCCACCTCTGCTTTTAGTTCTGTAAGAACCCGTTTTGCACGGTCCAACTGGGAAAGTGCCTCCTCCTTGGCCAACACCATCTTAGCAAAGTCTGATTTAAAAAAAATCTGAGCTCATTCTCCACCTTCAACTTTTTATCCCGCATCTTAAAATATGCTTCAACATTGACAAGACTTTCTCTTTAGCCTACATGTGTTCTCTTCCTCATACATACTCCAGAGCTTCGTTAGGTACATCTTCAAAGACTGTGGCCACTCTTGATCAACCCACTCCAAGTAAGAACACTTCCATTCATTCTATAATATTTAAAACTAGATCAGTAACAATTGTAGGGGAAATGGGTTTATAGCAACATAGAAAATCACCAATGCTTATTTTGAAAAACTGAAGAAACATGTTAATTATGACATATCTTCTCAAAAAGATCAATGTGCAAATGAAATAATTGGTACTGAGACAACAACCAAATTCTGGAATATCAGAAGCTATAATTAACTACAACGACGCTACAAGTTCTTACTCATGTACAATAAATAACAAAATGAACATTTTATGAGGAAGGTAAATATAACTGCAACAGCATAGCGACAATGTTTGGAAGACAACAAATTGATACTAACAGGTGTGTACATGCACACATTTAGTAACATAGAACTAATAGCACTAAGGCCGTCCACTATGTATGCCAAAACTGGGGTGAAGACAACTGTTCCTACATCTTGCACCGGAGCCCTGCACTGGCGAGCCGGTCCAGCGAAAAAAATCAGGGACCCGGACTCCGGAGCACGTAGTTGCTCCGATGCCCAGTTCCTTCGTGCCATAAAGATTTAGTATTTTACTGCTTGGCTGCTCGGATGTGTGGACCAAAGTTGGCTGCACAAACTGCTGAAGCGGTGCCAAATAATTTTCTAATGGCAGCGCTGTTGAGATGGCAACAATTTAGGATACTAGTTACAAACTGTGACACTGTCTTAGGATGCATTTGGTTGAAGGTGTGGTATGAATGGGTTGGGACCGTGATAGTGTCTGAATCACATCTAAAAAATGATTTGTAACAACGAAATAGGGTCTAACCTTCTCTGCACATGCCAGAAACTTCCTCCCACTGTCCATAGAATCAAACGAAACTAGCTTCACACATGGAGATTGATGGTGACAACGAGTAGATAGATCTTCAGCCACTCTGCTCCATTCGTTGCCACTGATGGTCTTAGGGAGATACAAGAGGAAGAAACCACTCAAATCGACCTTCGGGTAAAAATCCTTCATTCCAAGTCATAGCCCGAGAGAGAGAGAAGAGAGGCATACCCGGGTGGTGAAGGAGTTGTCACCGGATGAGGAACCACTGGAGATGTCTTTGAAGAAGACCATGGCGACCCCAATGGTAGGATGCGAGACGGCGAGAGCGAGGAAGAGGCTATAGCTTAGCGAGGAAGGAAGGAAGGAGGAAACAGGGGAAATGTGACTTGTGGTTGGGGAGAAAAGGGGGTGGGGAACAGGGAAGGGGGGCAGGGTAGATATTTTGGCGGTAGGCCAAAATTTTGGAAATGTGGAGGGAAACTTTGCGCGCGGTGCCGCTGGACCATTCACTTTGAACGATTGTGTGCATCGCAAACGATTCTTCTGCTTTAAGTAATTTTCTAGCAATTTAATGACCGTAATTGAAATTTGAACTACATGTACATGCAACAACTATCCATAACGGTTTGAAAACTCATATTTCGTGTACTTGTGTGCAATTTAATTCCATGTGCAGTAAATTGGAAGGAATTTTCAAACATATTGGTCTAATGGCTATGACACAATTAAGCATGGAGTGACATGGCATTTTAGTTCCAAAAAATAAAAAAAATTAGAAACACATGAAACCTTGGTTGACGTAATGTCATGCCACCAAGATGATGTGGTAAAAAATTGGCATGTTTGACCAAAGTTTGGACACACACCCCTCACAAACCGGAGCAACTCACTAGAAGGCTTGTGGTTCCGAGAAGGAACAATGCATGTTTGATGATGAACGGGAGATAGCTTCCTCTTACGGCCTCCAAATTTTTTCTACGTCTAACGTGCACTACTACAACTGTAATGTGAATTTTTTGAAAATTCTAGGGGTCATTTGACCTTTTAAAGATATTTAAGTGATGTTCTAGCCATTTAATGACCGTATTCAAATTTGAACTACATCTACATGCAACGCCTAACCAAAACAGTTTGAAAAATCATATTTGTGTACTTGTGTGCGAGTTAATTCCATGTGTAGCTAAACTAGATGGAATTTTTTCAAACATATTTGTATCATGACATGGACACATATGCATGAATACGTATGCATGGAGTGGCATGGCATTTTAATTCCAAAAAAAATCAGAAGCACAAGAAACATTGGTTGATGTAATGTCATGCCACCAAGATGATGTGGTAAAGAAATTGGCATGTTTGACGAAAGTTTGGACACACACCCCTCACAAACCGGAGCAACTCGCTAGAAGGTTCGTGGTTCCGAGAGGGAACAATGAATGTTTGATGACGAACAGGAGATATATTCCTCTTATGGCCTTCAAATTTTTCCTACGTCTAACATGCACTACTACAACTATAATGTGAAATTTTGGAAAATTCTAGGGGGCATTTGACCTTTTAAAGACATTTAAGTGATTTTCTAACCATTTAATGACCGTAATTCAAATTTGAACTACATCTACATGCAACGCCTATCCAAAACGGTTGGAAAAATCATATACGTGTACTTGTGTGCGAGTTAATTTCATGTGTAGTAAATTAGAAAGAATTTTCAAACATATTGGTCTCACGACATGGACACATGCATACGTATGCATGGAGTGACATGGCATTTTAATTCAAAAAAATAGAAAAATGACCAGAAACACATGAAACCTTGGTTGATGTAATGTCATGCCACCAAGATGATGTGGTAGAGAAATTGGCATGTTTCACGAACGTTTGGACACACACCCCTCACAAACCGGAGCAACTCGCTAGAAGGTTCATGGTTCCGAGAGGGAACAATGCATGTTTGATGACGAATGGGAGATAGCTTCCTCTTACGGCCTTCAAATTTTTTCCTACGTTTAACATGCACTAATACAACTGTCATGTGAAAATTTGGTAAATTCCAGGGGTCATTTGACCTTTTAAAGACATTTAAGTGATTTTCTAACCATTTAATGACCGTAATTCAAATTTGAACTACATCTACATGCAACGCCTGACCATAACGGTTTGAAAAATCAAATTTTTGTGTACTTGTGCGCGAGTTAATTCCATGTGCAGTAAATTAGAAGGAATTTTTAAACATATTGGTGTCAAGGCATGGGCACACGCATGGAGTGCATGCCATGGCATTTTAATTCCAAAAAATTAAAAAATGATTAGAAAAACATGAAACCTTGCTTGATTTAATGTCATCCACCAAGATGATGTGGTAAAGAAATTGGCATGTTTGATGAAAGTTTAGACACACACCCCTCACAAAACCGAGGCAACTCGCTAGAAGGTTCGTGGTTCCGAGAGGGAACAATGCATGTTTGATGATGAACGGGGGATAGCTTCCTCTTACGGCCTTCAAATTTTTTCTACGTCTAACTTGCACTACTACAACTGTAATGTGAAATTTTGGAAAATTCTAGGGGTCATTTGACCTTTTAAAGACATTTAAGTGATTTTCTAACCATTTAATGACCGCAATTCAAATTTGAAGTACATCTACATGCAACGCCTAACCAAAACGGTTTGAAAAATCATATATTTGTACTTGTGTGCGAATTAATTCCATGTGCACTAAATTAGAAAGAATTTTCAAACATATTGGTCTCACGACACGGACACATGCATAAGTATGCATGGAGTGACATGGCATTTTAATTCAAAAAAATAGAAAAATGATCAGAAACACATGAAACCTTGGTTGATGTAATGTCATGCCACCAAGAGATGTGGTGAAGAAATTGGCATGTTTGACGAACGTTTGGACACACGCCCCTCACAAACCAAAGCAACTCGCTAGAAGGTTCGTGGTTCCGAGAGGGAACAATGCATGTTTGATGAAGAACGGGAGATAGCTTCCTCTTACGGCCTTCAAATTTTTCCCTATGTGTAACATGCAACTGTCATGTGAAAATTTGGTAAATTTCAGGGGTCATTTGACCTTCTAAAGACATTTAAGTGATTTTCTAACCATTTAATGACCATAATTCAAATTTGAACTACATCTACATGCAACGCCTAACCAAAACGGTCTCAAAAATCATATTTTTGTGTACTTGTGTGCGAATTAATTCCATGTGCAGTAAATTATAAGGAAATTTCAAACATATTGGTGCAAGGCATGGGCACATGCATGGAGTGCAGGCCATGGCATTTTAATTCCAAAAAATTAAAAATGATCAGAAAACATGAAACCTTGCTTGATTTAATGTACCAAGATGATGTGGTAAAAAATTGGCCTGTTCGACGAAAGTTTGGACACACACCCCTCACAAACCGGAGCAACTCACTAGATGGTTCGTGGTTCCGAGAGGGAGAAATGCATGTTTGTTGACGGACGAGAGATAGCTTCCTCTTACGGCCTTCAAATTTTTTGCTATGTTTAACATGCACTAATACAACTGTCATGTGAAAATTTGGAAATTTTTAGGTTTTTTTTTGACCTTTTAAAGACATTTAAGTGCTTTTATAACCATTTAATGACCGTAATTCAAATTTGAAGTACATCTACATGCAACGCCTAACCAAAATGGTTTGAAAAATCATTTTTTGTGTACTTGTGTGCGAGTTAAAAAATCATCATACGATGTAAATACCTGGTGTTCAAAAAAGAAAATGTAAAGATTTGGCAGGACAACCGTCCCCCACACGATTGGCACTCTATCTCGCGGCTCGAGGTTTGGTAGGTGATTGGCAGGGATCATTAATCACACACTGTTCTATATTGGAAACCGTCAGCTATTATGTTCACACACGGATTTGCTGCGGGAATTGTGTGTAATTCAAACTACAGTACTCGTAAATTCCTCCGACCGGTGTGTGTACTGTCCCTGTCGATCTAGATTCCGACCGCCAATAAATACTACTTTGCTCACGTCGTCCCGCATGCATTCTCATCTACATCCTCCCCTCGCTCGCCCTCTCTCTCTGTCTCCCTCTCAAATCTCTGCCATGGCAGTGCCGGTCTGCCCATGCGCCGACGAGGAGTCGCCGCCCCCCGAGGACGCTCACTCGATTAGCAGCAACGAGGACCCCTACGCGCCGCCTGATGAGGTTGCGCCAGACCCCCCCCCCCCCAACTTTGGATTGGTTTTGGGGCCAGTACAATCTTTGTCTGTGGAAGTCGCTACCACCGGCTGAGAAATCCAGGCAAGTGCCGTTCAAGAAGGAGATGGCGGAGGAGGAAGCCAGGTACCAGGCGGCCTATGAAGCCCGTGATGCCGCCTGGAAAAAGGAGGCGGCGGAGCTTTGGGTGCGGGCGCGTCGTCGTGCCGAGGAGGTGTATGAAGACGGGTACTTCGCGAGGAAGGTCATAGGCATTGGGCGCCTCATCGCCGCATGAAGGTGGGCCGATAAGCTCCAGCATGCCACCAACGAGGAGCTCCGATGGGCGCCCAACGAAATGGCAAGATCGGTCGCGCACGTTCGCCAGCAAGAGGCAGATCGGTACGTCAAGCACTGCGAGGCGGAGGAGTCGGATTACTACCAAAGCACTGGGATGACGCCGCGCACCAGGGAGCTGCTGGCGAGGGGCTGCCGGAACTGGCCCAGGAGGGACTATTAGTTTTAGTATTGATCGTTTTCAATTTTCTGCATTGTACCTAGTAGTTAAGTATCATCACGTATATGTGATGATATTATATATACATATTCTGTGATGATCTAATGAACAATGTATATATATATATATATATGTATATATATATATATATATATATATATATATATATATATATATATGTCGGCGTTCTGGGAACGGGGGTCCCCAGACTTGCCTGCCTGCGGCCTGCGGCGTGGCTCAAGTGGGGGTCCAGCGTGGCCCATCTTCATCAGCTCAAGCTCAAGACCCTCACGAGGGGCCAAGCCTCGCGGGGCGGACGACAAGAAGCTTCCTCAGAGGCAGCCTCATCAGGCAGGCTCGCGAGGAGGCGGAGAGAACAAGGCAGGGGTACCTCGCGAAGAGCCCGTGACGCAAGCCATGACGATTGAGACTAGGCGGGCGCCAGGCGGGCGCTGGCCTGCACAGTGTCCTTGTTTCCCTTTTGGTGCAAAGGGGGCAAGCACAGGCCAAGGCATCAGGCAAAGGTTGCCATTCCGGTGCAACGAGACCAAGACCAGCAGAGCGGCAGGATGGAGGTCACCGTGGAGCCCAAGATTGTGACATCACCAGTGCTTTTGGCAACCAAAGACCACCTTTGGTCAGGATAACTTGTACTATATGTTCCCCTTCAAAATGGCCAATTGTTGGCACCCTTCCCGCTCATTATTTGGGGAGAGGCCCAAGGCCTCTATAAATAGAGCTAGCCACCATCGAGTAGAAAAAAGGGGAGATGAGACATCGAGAGATCTGGTAGAACCCTAGCAGAGAGAAAGAGAGAGGCGACTGAACTCACCCTAGCAGTTCATCGCACCAGCTCAAGAACACCTCTCGCGAGGCTGTTCTTCCCTTGTACTATTCATCATTATCCCCTGAGGCAATCTACCACACCACACACTGGAGTAGGGTATTACACCACAACGGTGGCCCGAACCAGTATAAACCTTGTGTCCCTTGTGTTGTTCGTTGTTTCCAGCTTCGATCACGCTAGAAGATTGGACGTAGATCGGTAGGGGAGAGATCTCCGCGCGCACCCTAGTGTTCGAACCTCAAGGGTCTGCCGGAACCCGAAATCCGACATTTGGCGCGCCAGGTAGGGGTGCACGGGAATCTTTCTTCCGCCGTTCGCATGTGATCTTCCGTCGTGTCCATGGCTGACGCTCATCGGGCTCACGCCGAGCGCCGGGCTGCTCTTGCCACCCGCGTCGCCCAGACGGCGCCCGTCGGCGGACGTCCTCGTCGTTCCCCGTCGCCTGCCGCCACGGGCCCGGCGGGGAACGAGTAGCAGGCCTCCTCCCAGCATCCTTCGGTGCGGCGGGAGGGCCGCACCGCCACACCGTCGCTGACTCCAGCCGCTTCGTCGTCCCACGCCCGTCGCGCCCCCACGGACGCGCACGCCGCGCTGCTCCTGGCAAGAGAACTCTTGCACTACCACCCCGTTGACGACCTCTACGAAGACTGGCTCGCCCGCATCACCGAGCTCGTCAGCGCCACAGGGCCCCCCCTTGCTGTCCCTATCGCTGCCTCGCCCTCCATTCCACGCAGGAGGCGAGGATCAGGAGGTGCCTCCACCACCTCCTCTCCAAGGAGGCGCCCTGGCTCCAAGGCATGCAGCCCTGGGGCGAGACCCTCCGCGTCCGGCGCCAGCGCAGCAAGAAAGGAGCTGCCAAGAGATCCCTCGTCCCCAAGAAGGTGCTCGCGCGCTCCCAGCGCTGGCGCACCAAGATCGCGTCCCTGCACCTCCACGTCAAGACCCCGCTCTGCTCCAAGCGGCGGCGCGTGGTAATCCCCATGAGCAAGCCCAGTACCAGCAAAAGGCACCGGTGGCCACAACAGGCTGCCGTGCCCTCACCCCCGAGCTACGCGGCGTCGCATGACGAGGCAAGTTCAAGCCTGACCTGCCCCCTCGCTACGATGGCACGGCGGACCTGGCGGAGTTCCTGCAGCTCTACGAGCTATGCATCGAAGCCGCCAACGGAGACGAAAGGGTCATGGCGAACTGATTTCCCATGGCGCTCAAGGACGGGGCCCGCACCTGGATCCTGAACCTGGCTCCTGGCACAATCTCCTCCTGGGACGAGATGCGCACTCGCTTCATCGCCAACTTCCAGGGCACTCGCGACCGGCCCCCAGCCATGAGCGATCTGCACCGCATCAAGCAGCAGCAAGGGGAAACCCTGCAGAAATACATCCAGTGCTTCAACAACGCTCGCCTCAAGATCCCCAAGGTGACTGAAGAAGCCATCATCTCGGCCTTCTCCGATGGCGTACGCGACGTCAAGATGAAGGAGGAGCTAGCAATCCATGAAGACCCGTGCACATCCCTGGAGCTGTTCAACTTGGCGACCAAGTGCGCTAGGGCTGAGGAAGCGCGCCTTTCACTCCTCGAACTCCCGGCTGCCGACCCAGAAGAGAAGAAGCCCAAGGCCAAGGACGTGAAGCGCAAGGAGGTTGCCGTGCTTGCGGCGGAGCCAGACACCAAGCGAGGCAGGGATCAACCCGAGTCATCCAAGGGCAGCCGGTACTGCGTGTACCATGACCTCCACACCCACAACACCAACGAATGTCAAGAGCTCAGGGCCGTGAGAGATGGACGTGTCGGCCGACGCCCCGAGTGCAACGACAGGGGCTATGGCCGAGGAGGAGGAAGAGGTGGCGGACGATGGAAAGACCGTGGCCCTCGCCAAGGGTGGCGTGACCGACCTCGCGAGGATCACTGGCAGGACCAGCCTCGCGAGGGAGGCTGGAGAGATCAGCCTCATGAGGATCGCCCGCGCGGCAACGCAGGCCTTCCTCCTCTGCCACCGCCACCGAGGAGGAACGAAGACCAACATCAGGATGAGGGGGCTGGGGGCTTCCAGGAGCCGCGCGTAATCGCTTGCATCTTGGGTAGCGCGCAGGCCCCAGCCTCACAGCGCATCTTCAAGCAGTTTGCTCGCGAGGTGAATGCAGTCACCCCAAGCTTGAGGCCACGCGCCCTCTCAGGTGGTCCGCGTGCGCTATCACGTTCAGCTCAGCGGATCAGCTCAAGTGCGCGGCAACGACCGGGGTCCTCCCTATGCTTTGCTCCCCAGTCATCAGCAACGTGCAGGTCACCAGGACCCTCATTGACGGTGGAGCAGGACTCAACGTCCTGCCCGTCGAGACGTTCAACAATCTCCAAGTGCCATACGATCAGCTTCAGCCAACCAAGCCCTTCTCAGGGGTCACTGATGGTTCCACTGTTCCGATAGGGCAGGTTCGCCTTCCAGTCACCTTCGGGCAGCGCAACAACTACTGCACCGAGCTCATCAACTTCGACGTCGCCCACATCCGTCTGCCATACAACGCCATCCTCGGGTACCCAGCCCTGGCCATGTTCATGGCAGTGACTCACCATGGATACAATGTCCTCAAGATGCCAGGAAGCGGTGGAGTCATCACCGTACCCTGTGAAGAAAGGGACGCAGTGTGTTCACTTGAGCGGCATTCCAAGCCGCAACAATCGAAGACCCGGACCGCGGAAACGGAAGAGTTCCCGAGGCGACCCCTAAGAAGAAGAAGGCTTCTCCTGGCCCAAGCCATCAGGAGGCAAGTGCCTCCGGAGGTATTGGGTCAGGATCTGCGCTCAATCAGGGAGCGCCAACCTCTCTCGCATAGGAAGGCGCGCCTGATACGTCTCCAACGTATCTATAATTTTTGATTGCTCCATGCTATATTATCTACTGTTTTGGACTATATTGGGCTTTATTTTCCACTTTTATATTATTTTTGGGACTAACCTATTAACCAGAGGCCCAACCTAGAATTGCAGTTTTTTGCCTATTTCAGTGCTTCAGAGAAACAGAATATCAAACGGAGTCCAAACGGAATAAAATCTTCGGGAACGTGATTTTCTCACCGAACGTGATCCAGGAGACTTGGACCCTACTCCAAGGAGTCAAACAGGAGGTCACGAGGGTGGGGGGCGCCCCCCTAGGGTGCTCCCCCTGCCTCGTGGGCCCCTCGGTGCTCCACCGACGTACTCCTTCCTCCTATATATACCTACGTACCCCCAAACGATCAGAACAGGAGCCAAAAACCTAATTCCACCGCCGCAACTTTCTGTATCCACGAGATCCCATCTTGGGGCCTGTTCCAGAGCTCCGCGGAAGAGGGCCGTCATCACGGAGGGCTTCTACATCATCCTAGCCCCTCCGATGAAGTGTGAGTAGTTTACCTCAGACCTTCGGGTCCATAGTTAGTAGCTAGATGGCTTCTTCTCTCTCTTTGAATCTCAATACAAAGTTCTCCCCCTCTCTTGTGGAGATCTATTCGATGTAATCTTCTTTTTGCGGTGTGTTTGTTGAGATCGATGAATTGTGGGTTTATGATCAAGTCTATCTATGAATAATATTTGAATCTTCTCTGAATTCTTTATGTATGATTGGTTATCTTTGCAAGTCTCTTCGAATTATCCGTTTGGTTTGGCCAACTAGATTGGTAGTTCTTGCCATGGGAGAAGTGCTTAGCTTTGGGTTCGATCTTGCGGTGTCCTTTCCCAGTGACAGAAGGGGCAGCAAGGCACGTATTGCATCGTTGCCATCGAGGATAACAAGATGGGGTTTATTTCATATTGCATGAATTTATCTCTCTACATCATGTCATCTTGCTTAAGGCGTTACTCTGTTTTTAACTTAATACTCTAGATGCATGCTGGATAGTGGTCGATGAGTGGAGTAATAGTAGTAGATGCAGAATCGTTTCGGTCTACTTGTCACGGACGTGATGCCTATATACATGATCATGCCTAGATATTCTCATAACTATGCTCAATTCTGTCAATTGCTCAACAGTAATTTGTTCACCCACCGTAGAATACTTATGCTCTTGAGAGAAGCCACTCGTGAAACCTATGGCCCCCGGGTCTATTCTCATCATATCAATCTCCATCACTTTAATCTTGCTTTGCTTTTTTACATTGCCTTTACTTTTTACTTTGCATCTTTATACCAAAAATACCAAAAATATTATATCTATCAGATCTCTCTCTCGTAAGTGACTGTGAAGGGATTGAAAACCCCTAATCCCGTTGGTTGCGAGTAGCTATCGTTTTGTGCAGGTACGAGGGACTTGAGCGTGGCCTCCTACTGGATTGATACCTTGGTTCTCAAAAACTGAGGGAAATACTTACGCTACTCTGCTACATCATCCTTTCCTCTTCGGGGAAAACCAACGCAAGCTCAAGACATAGCAAGAAGGATTTCTGGCACCGTTGCCAGGGAGTCTACGCAAAAAGTCAACATACCAAGTACCCATCACAATCCCTATCTCTCGCATTACATTATTTTCCATTTGCCTCTCGTTTTCCTCTCCCCCCACTTCACCCTTTCCGTTTTATTCGCTCTCTCTCTCTATCCTTCCTCTCCTTTCCGCTTGCCTCTTGTTTGCTCGTGTGCTAGTTTGTTTGCTTGTCGTCATGGCTAGTCTCATATCTTCTCCGTTGTCTCCCGAGAGTGAAGTTCTAAATTTTAAACAAAGGGAGGGAGAAAATCTAAAAGATGCTTGGTATAGAATTTGCAATGCTCAAAATAGATCTACCAAGAAGCAATCTACCTTAGTTCTTCTCCGCAATTTTTATGTAGGTGTTAATCCTTGGTATAGATATATCCTCGATACCATTACCGGAGGGAACTTCTTGGGTAGCCATACTTTTGATTCTTATAATGCTATGTTAGATTTATTTGGCTCACCACCTCTTTTGGTTAATGGAACCATGTTAACTTTGGAGCATGTTATGCAAAGACTTGAAATTATTGAAAATAAAGTTGCTACTATCGAATTAATTGAAAATATAGATAAAAAGATCCACAATCAAATTACTCAATATGGATCTAAGGTAGGAATGACTTTGAAAAAAATTAAGGAAAAGGAACCCATAGTTAATGAGAAGATAAACTTAGATTCTACTAGAATTGATAAACTTGAGGGTATCATTACAAACTTGGGAACCGCTTTTTCTTCCGTAAAGAATACTCCAAGTCCTCCTACTAAAATTTCCAAGCTTATGTATGTTCCTAAAAATAAGGGTGAATCATCTAGTAAGGAAACTGCGGATCTTAAATCTATAAGTATTCATCCCAATCTTTTTGCTATCATTAAGGAACCAATTGCTTCAAATGAATTTTTCGATCTTGTGCCTAAAAGTTTGATAATCACTAGAAAGAAAGAAATTCCTAAGGGAAATAGATGCCTCATCGAAGAATTGCCTACCAAAGATGAAAATACCTAGATCTATCCTCGCTTTTATGCCTAGCTAGGGGCGTTAAACGATAGCGCTTGTTGGGAGGCAACCCAATTTTATTTTTATTCCTTGCTTTTTGCTCCTGCATAGTAATAAATACATTATTTATCCTCTGTTTTGTTTGTGTTTTTGTGTTTAATTAGTATTTGTGCCATGTAGAACTGTTGGGAAGACTTGGGGAAAGTCTTGTTGAACTTGCTGTAAAAAACAGAAACTTTAGCGCTCACGAGAACTGCTGTATTTTTATTTGAAGAGTGATATTTAGTTAATTATTTTTGCAGATGATTAATAGATAAATTCCTCACGTCCAGAAATTTATTTTAGAATTTTTGGGGTTCCAGATCTTGCGCTAGCTACAGATTACTACAGACTTTTCTGTTTTTGACAGATTCTGTTTTTCGTGTGTTGTTTGCTTATTTTGATGAATCTATGGTTAGTAAAATAGTTTATAATCCATAGAGAAGTTGGAATACAGTAGGTTTAACATCAATATAAATAAAGAATGAGTTCATTACAGTACCTTGAAGTGGTATTTTGTTTTCTTTCGCTAACGGAGCTCACGAGTTTTCTATTTTGAGTTTTGTGTTGTGAAGTTTTCAAGTTTTGGGTGAATTCTTTTGATGGATTATGGAATAAGGAGTGGCAAGAGCCTAAGCTTGGGTATGCCCATGGGACCCCCAAGATAATCCAAGGACACCAAGAAGTCAAAGCTTGGGGATGCCCGGGAGGCATCCCCTCTTTCGTCCATTTCCATCGGTAATTTACTTGGAGCTATATTTTTATTCACCAACATAATATGTGTTTTGCTTGGAGCGTCTTGTATTATTTGTGTCTTTGTGTCTTAGTATGCCACAATCATCCTTGCTGTACACACCTTTTGAGAGAGCCATACATGAATTAAAATTTGATAGAATACTCTATGTGCTTCACTTATATCTTTTGAGCTAAGTAGTTTTGCTCTATGTGCTTCACTTATATCTTTTGAGTTAAGTAGTTTTGCTCTATGTGCTTCACTTATATCTTTTGAGCTATGTAGTTTTGCTCTATGTGCTTCACTTATATCTTTTGAGCGTTATAATTTTGCCCTATGTGCTTCACTTAGATCTTTTAGAGCACGGTGGTGGATTTGTTTTACAGAAACTATAGATCTCTCATGCTTCACTTAAATTATTTTGAGAGTCTCTTAATAGCATGGTAATTTGCTTAATAATAATATGCTTGGTATTCAAGATTTGTGAAACTTTCTTTTGAGTGTGTTGAATACTAAGAAAAGATTGAAGCATGATAATTGTTTTGAGATATGGAGGTGATAATATTAAAGTCATGCTAGTTGAGTAGTTGTGAATTTAAAGAATACTTATGTTAAAGTTTGTGATTCCCGTAGCATGCACGTATGGTGAACCGTTATGTGATGAAGTCGGAGCATGATTTATTTATTGATTGTGTTCCTTATGAGTGGCGGTCAGGGACGAGCGATGGTCTTTTCCTACCAATCTATCCCCCTAGGAGCATGCGCGTAATACTTTGCTTTGATAACTTTTAGATTTTTGAAATAAGTATATGAGTTCTTTATGACTTATGTTGAGTCCATGGATCATACGCCTCTCACCCTTCCACCTTTTCTAGCCTCTCTAATACCGCGCACCTTTTGCCGGTATCATACACCTACCATATACCTTCCTCAAAACAGCCACCATACCTACCTATTATGGCATTTCCATAGCCATTCCGAGATATATTGCCATGCAACTTTCCACCATCTAGTTCATCATGACACATTCATCATTGTCATATTGCTTAGCATGATCATGTAGTTGACATAGTATTTGTGGCAACGCCACCGTTCGTAATTTTTTCATACTTGTCACTCTTGATTCATTGCATATCCTAGTACACCGCCGGAGGCATCCATATAGAGTCATACTTTGTTTTAGAATCGAGTTGTAATCATTGAGTTGTAAAAAAAATAAAATTGATGATCATCATTTAATAGAGCATTGTCCCAATAAAAAAAGAAAAAAAAGAAAAAAAAAGAAGAAAGGCCAAAGAAAAAAAAGAAGGCCCCAAAAAAGAAAATAAATAAAAAGGGGCAATGCTACTATCCTTTTACCACACTTGTGCTTCAAAGTAGCACCATGATCTTCATAGTAGAGAGTCTCTCTTGTTATCACTTTCATATACTAGTGAGAATTTTACATTATAGAACTTGGCTTGTATATTTCAATGATGGGCTTCCTCAAATTGCCCGAGGTCTTCATGAGCAAGCAAGTTGGATGCACACACACTTAGTTTCATTTTGAGCTTTCATACATCTATAGCTCTAGTGCATCTGTTGCATGGAAATCCCTACTCACTCACATTGATATCTATTGATGGGCATCTCCATAGCCCGTTGATACGCCTAGTTGATGGGAGACTATCTTCCCCTCCTTTTTGTCTTCTCCACAACCACCATTCTATTCCACCTATAGTGCTATATCCATGGCTCACGCTCATGTATTGCGTGAAGATTGAAAAAGTTTTGAAAAAGTTAGAGTATGAAACAATTGCTTGGCTTGTCATCGGGGTTGTGCATGATTTAAATACTTTGTGTGGTGAAGATGGAGCATAGCCAGACTATCTGATTTTGTAGGGATAACTTTCTTTGGCCATGTTATTTTGAGAAGACATAATTGCTTTGTTAGTATGCTTGAAGTATTATTATTTTTATGTCAATATAAACTTTTGTCTTGAATCTTTCTAATCTGAATATTCATATCACAATTAAGAAGATTTGCATTGAAATTCTGCCAAGTAGCACTCCACATCAAAAATTCTCTTTTTATCATTTACCTACTCGTGGACGAGAAGGAATTAAGCTTGGGGATGCCTGATACGTCTCCAACGTATCTATAATTTTTGATTGCTCCATGCTATATTATCTACTGTTTTGGACTATATTGGGCTTTATTTTCAACTTTTATATTATTTTTGGGACTAACCTATTAACCGGAGGCCCAGCCCAGAATTGCTGTTTTTTGCCTATTTCAGTGTTTCGGAGGAACAGAATATCAAACGGAGTCCAAACGTAATAAAATCTTCGAGAACGTGATTTTCTCACCGAACGTGATCCAGGAGACTTGGACCCTACTCCAAGGAGTCAAAGAGGAGGTCACGAGGGTGGGGGCGCCCCCCTAGGGCGCGCCCCCTGCCTCTTGGGCCCCTCGGTGCTCCACCGACGTACTCCTTCCTCCTATATATACCTACGTACCCCCAAATGATCAGCACAGGAGCCAAAGACCTAATTCCACCGCCACAACTTTCTGTATCAATGAGATCCCATCTTGGGGCCTGTTTCGGAGCTCCGCCGGAAGAGGGCCATCATCACGGAGGGCTTCTACATCATCCTATCCCCTCCGATGAAGTGTGAGTAGTTTACCTCAGACCTTCGGGTCCATAGTTAGTAGCTAGATGGCTTCTTCTCTCTCTTTGAATCTCAATACATAGTTCTCCCCCTCTCTTGTGGAGATCTATTCGATGTAATCTTGTTTTTGCGGTGTGTTTGTTGAGACCGATGAATTGTGGGTTTATGATCAAGTTTATCTATGAATAATATTTGAATCTTCTCTGAATTCTTTTATGTATGATTGGTTATCTTTGCAAGTCTCTTCGAATTATCCGTTTGCTTTGGCCAACTAGATTGGTAGTTCTTGCCATGGGAGAAGTGCTTAGCTTTGGGTTCGATCTTGCGGTGTCCTTTCCCAGTGACAGAAGGGGCAGCAAGGCACGTATTGCATCGTTGCCATCGAGGATAACAAGATGGGGTTTATTTCATATTGCATGAATTTATCTCTCTACATCATGTTATCTTGCTTAAGGCGTTACTCTTTTTTTAACTTAATACTCTAGATGCATGCTGGATAGCGGTCGATGAGTGGAGTAATAGTAGTAGATGCAGAATCATTTCGGTCTACTTATCACGGACGTGATGCCTATATACATGATCATGCCTAGATATTCTCATAACTATGCTCAATTCTGTCAATTGCTCAACAGTAATTTGTTCACCCACCGTAGAATACTTATGCTCTTGGGAGAAGCCACTAGTGAAACCTATGGCCCCCGGGTCTATTCTCATCATATCAATCTCCATGACTTTAATCTTGCTTTGCTTTTTACTTTTCCTGTACTTTTTACTTTGCATCGTTATACCAAAAATACCAAAAATATTATATCTATCAGATCTCACTCTCGTAAGTGACCGTGAAGGGATTGACAACCCCTAATCGTGTTGGTTGCGAGTAGCTATCGTTTTGTGTAGGTACGAGGGACTTGAGCGTGGCCTCCTACTAGATTGATATCTTGGTTCTCAAAAACTGAGGGAAATACTTACGCTACTCTGCTGCATCATCCCTTCCTCTTCGGGGAAAACCAACGCAAGCTCGAGACGTAGCAGCGCCCGGTGCCCTCCTCAGGCAGGGCTCGGGGGCTCTTTCTTGGAGAGCCACCGACTTTGACAAGGTCGCGAGGGAGGCCCTCGGGCACCACTTGGAGGGGTGCTTCCAGGGACGTTTCTCTCAGGAAGGTACAAGGCAAGGAAGACTAGACCCTCAGGAGTTCATCGCAAGCAACACTCAGGAGCTACAGGAGTCGAGAGTCATGCGCGGCAGCCGCCGCTTGCCCACCATGGCCCCACATCCAGACGAGTATGGTGGGCTGCGCGTCTGCATCGACGTACCGGGGCTCAACCGAGCCGCGTCTCAGGAGCGCCTCTGGCCTTCGCGCGCGGGGCGTTGCGAGGGTCCACCTCACGGCTACGTTCGCATGCCTTTCGGCCTACCGAACACGGTCGCTGCTCATCGGCGCCTGCTGAGGAGCATTCTGGAGGCTCAGGAGGTCAGGCATGGTACGGTCCTAGCGGAGATGGAGATGGCTCTCGGAGACCCACCTGTGCCCCCGGAGCCTCCCGAGGCTCCTGGGCCTGGGGGCTCATGAGGGTCGACGTCTTCATCGCGCATCGTCCGCTTCTTCAACATCATTCCATCTTCAACGGTACCAGGTGACATCTTTCTAAGTTCTGTTTTTAGCTGGGAGCACCCACAGGGACGCATCATTCCCAGGTTGCGTGGGTCCGTCCCTGCGGCATGTATCCGTTTTGCTTATGCTCTTTGCTTACCTTGTCGGGGGCACCCCTCGGGCTGCATCATCCCCGAGCTGCTCGGGCCTGGCCCTGCAGCGTTTGCTTTTCCTGCGTCTACTTAAAATGAATTTGCTCTTTCTCGCTCAATTATCACCTGCTGCTTATCGCGGACTTCTCCGCTTTCATGCAAAGCGCTTGCATGTTAAAAGGGGGGGTGGTACCTGAGCATCGCGACTCATGGACTCCTACTGGCTCTCCAGCCCTCACCCTCTGGCCTTGACCCACGTCATTGCGACCTGTCATACCAGCGGCGGTTGAGCTCGCTCGAGGGCCGGGACCTGAGGACGTAGAGCATTTGCATTCTAACCACCCTGCAGAACACACCATCGATAAAGGCCCAGAGCCAAGCGCAACCCGCCTCGAGGTAGGGCCTCATGAGTCCCGCGCTGGCTCACGAGTGCCCAGATACACCTCTCCTAGCCCTACCGTGCCGGCCACGTGTCAGGGCGGGGCTGTACACGCCCCGGGGCTCCTCCCGGAGGGGAGCCCCCTCCCATGTACCAGTGGAAGCACCATGCTCCGCGCTGGCTCACGACACATCCGAGGAGCGGCTATGCCCGTACACATACGGAAGCGCTATGCTCCGCGCTGGTGATAAACAACTGAGGGCGGCCTCCAGCCATAGCAATCTCAGGGAGCCCAGAGCTCAGTGCCCGGCACCATCGCAACGCCTCCCCTCGGGAGCACCGCACGAGGGGGCTGGACACGGGAGCTACACCTGGGCCTCGCCCGAGCGCACACCACCCAGCCAGGTCCCCCGGACCTGGTCGTCACGCGCCCCTCCCCGAGCGGAGCCAAGGTATGGAAACCCGTTTGAACGTCAAGGGGGACTCCTGAGCATCGCGACTCAGGAGCCTAACTTGCCCCGTAGCCCCTCACTCCTTAGTCCCGTCCTGGTTTCCGGTCGGGGCTAACGCTGGGTGAGGTACGCGCGGGGCCGGGCCCTGCCGACGCAGAACGATCAATCCACTCCTCGTTTCCCCCTTTCCTACTTGTTGCTTGTGCGTCAAGGGGGACTCCTGAGCATCGCGACTTAGGAGCCTAACTTTCCACGTAGCCCCTCACTCCTTAGTCCCGTCCTGGTTTCCGGTCAGGGCTAACGCTGGGTGAGGTATGCGCGGGGTCGGGCCTAGCCGACGTAGAGCGCGAGCAAGTAGGGGAGAAAAATGCAAACTCCAGGAAATTCAAAGCAAGTATTACAAGCTATAGATTGTTTTACGATGCCAAACACAAGTTTAAATGCCTCCGCGAGGCATGGTGCATGCTGCAGGAATAAAAACAGGACAAAAGCCGCGAAGGGATCACTCTCCAGTGGCGGCGCCTCCTGGGGCCGCGGAGCTGGCGGCACCGCGCCCGGGCAAGATGCTGAAGGCGCAGAACCTCCCCAACAAAGCTTCGGCTCGGCCTTTCACGGCCTCGGCGGCAGCGGTGGCAAGGTCGCCGCTCACGGGCTCCAGCAGGCTGTCGAGGTCGACGTTGGGGTCGCGTAGGTAGACGTGGCTGAGGACACGCGTCAGCGCCGCCGAAGACAGGGCATGCGCCTCGGCCTCGGCCGTGGGGCCAAGGCCGTCTATGACATCTTCAAGCGCACGGACCAGGAAGGGGAGCAGCTTGGTGGGGCCGTCCTCCGCGCCGGCCAGCGGCTCCTCCAAGCCGCTCTCGTAAAGCGTCTTCAGCGCGGCACGAGCCCTCTTCTCCATCTTCGCAAAGGCCACCCGATCCTCCGCCAGGACCTTCGCCTTGGCGTCCAGCTCGACCCTCTCCGCCTGTAGCAACCGTTCCAGTGTCTCCAGTTCGCCGTTGCGGTCATCGAGCTTGGCGTCCCGGTCCTTGACGGCAGCCTCCCGAGCCTTCATCTCCTTCTCTTTCTCCTGGCGGCCATGGACCTCCTTGGCGAGCTCGTCGCGCAGGCCTTGCAGCTCGACCTCCAGCTCCTTGCAGTGAACCTTGGTAGCCACAGCGTCGCCCAGGGCAGCGTCGCGGGCGGCCTTGGCTTGGTTGGCAGCCTGCTTCTCCCCATCGGAGGCCACCACGGCCTGGCTCAGTGCCGCTCGGACAGAGGCAGCAGAACGGGCCCAGCCAGAAGCTAGCTCCAGGCGCCCGGCCGCTAGGCGAGGGTCCGCGCTCAGAAGATCCTCCCGTAGCTGGCTTAGTTTGCTGGTGACTTGGTCCAGGACGGCGGCAGAGGAAGCAGAAGAAGTAGGAATTGGCAGAGCGGGCGAAGAAGACGGCGGCATGATCACGGCTTGGTAGGAAGGAACCCCCTGGGCCTTGGACGCCCCCGCTGCAGCATCGAGTGCAGTCGACTCCAGGGTCAGCGGGGCCACGAGGGCTGGCTCCTCGCCAAGGCGCCCCAGACGGCCTCGCGAGGACGATCGGACCAGGGAGGCGCGAGACGCACCATCTTCCTCCCGAGCGGACGAAGGCACCGCCCCGGCAGATGGACTCGCCCCAAGCGGAGCCGAAGAAGCCCCTCTCAACCTCTTTGCCGTAGGCGCCGGCCTGACAAGAGAATATGGACGTCAAGCCTCAGCGGCAGAAACCAAGCAAAGCGGGAATCAAGCACTTATAGGTCATCGCTCGCGGATCCAAGCAACTTACGGCCGAACTTGAAGCCCGAGAGCCTGCAGCTTGGGTCAGCCTCGGGAGGCCCGGAAGCAGAAGCCACGTCGGCAGGGCTGGGCCTGGCTTCAGACTGCCCAGGGATCGGAGCGGACCCTAGGGGAACCAGCCCCGACCTGCCCTTCCTTCTGACCAAGGGAGAGTCCTCCCCTCCTCGCCCAACGCCGGCATCGTCGTCATCCGGCATGGAGCGGAGGGCCCAAGACCTGAGCCGAGGGAAGGACTCCCCCGACTCCTCGCGAGTCGCCTCGAAGACGGACTCTTCCTCCTCAGCCTCTTCTTCCTCCTCACTCTCACTAGAGCTGCCGGAGGACACATCCACCATCGCCAGCGCCGCAAGGTCCTTGGGAGCTACCGCGGGCACCAGCCCCTCACCGTTGAAGGTGGGCATGGCGTTCACCACCTTCTCCCAGTCATCACGAAGGAACAGGGGGACGGGGCGCCCACCGGCTTCGCCACGTCTCCCCCAACCAAGGAATGGAGGGCCGCGACCAGATTCTCGTCGGTCAGGGCCTCCAAGCTCAGGCGCAAGGCGGCGTCCGCTTCCCCAAGCCTCCACAATGGGAGCGAGTGCTCCTGGAGTGGAGCCACTCGGTGCTCCAAGAACTCCCTCAGGAGCGAGGCCCCGGTCAGCTTCGCCGCCCCCAAGTTGCTTGGCCTCAGGTCCGCGTCCATCCCCTTCAGCACTGCCTTCGCACGGGGGTCGACGACCTCCGCGTGGGACCACGCGTCGACGGCCTTGCGCTGCCCCGTAGGCAGCACCAGACAGGGGTGGAGACGCCCGACATCCACCATGACCCACTTGCTCCGGAAGCCTTCGATCCTCTTCCTAGGCTTCGAGATAGCATTGGAATTGGAGTATGCGATAAAGCTTGCACACGCGGAGGCATGGACACCAGAAACCCGGAGAGAAAAATAGTGACGCAACAAGGCCACCAAGGGCTTTACCCCGACATGAGCCTCACAGTAGTAAGCAAAAATCGCCAGGAGAAGAACAGAGTTGGGGTGGAGATGCAGAGCCTGCAAGTTGTACTGGCGGAGAATAGCAAAGAAGAACTCAGAGAAAGGAGGCACCAGACCGGCGACAATGGCGCTCACAAAGAGCGGATAGAAGGTGCTCCCCTTGACTTCAGGCTGGTCGGAGCCGGCCTTGAGCACAGTCGCCCCCTTGCTGCCCTGCGCCACTGTCATCAGGCGCGTAAGGGCGAGGTTCTTCTCCGACAGGTTCGGGGAATCCAGGGCCAGCAAGTACCAGGCCTCGGTCGAGGACTTGCGAGGCGCCATGGCTTGCCGGATGAGAAGGATTGAGACTGATCTGGAGGATTTCAGAAGCAAGAAGGAGGAGAGCGAGAAAGGGGATCTGGAGCGAGGCGAAGGAGAACAAAGCAAGTAAGTCTGGCCTGGGCACCTCTTTTGTCAGATGGGCAGTTGTCGAGGCGTCGTGAGTAGCGCAGACGCCCACATCCAATCAATCGCCACGCGGCACCCAAGGCCGCTGGCTATTGGGGCCCGCGGCGCTTCGTGCTTGCCCCTTCGCTTTCCTGCTAGGCCAAGCCTGGGCGCGCCTTGGACCCGTGGGCTACTGTCGGTGTTCTGGGAACGGGGGTCCCCAGACTTGCCTGCCTGTGGCCTGCGGCGTGGCTCAAATGGGGGCCTAGCGCGGCCCATCTTCATCAGCTCAAGCTCAAGACCCTCGTGAGGGGCCAAGCCTCGCGGGGCGGACGACAGGAAGCTTCCTCAGAGGTAGCCTCATCAGGCAGGCTCGCGAGGAGGCGGAGAGATCAAGGCAGGGGTACCTCGCAAAGAGCCCGTGACGCAAGCCATGACGATCGAGAGCAGGCGGGCGCCGGCCTGCGCAGTGTGCTTGTTTCCCTTTTGGTGCAAAGGTGGCAAGCACAGGCCAAGGCATCAGGCAAAGGTTGCCATTCCGGTGCAACGAGACCAAGACCAACGGAGCGGCAGGACGAAGGTCACCGTGGAGCCCAAGACTGCGTCATCACCAGTGCTTTTGGCAGCCGAAGACCACCTTTGGTCAGGATAACTTGTACTATATGTTCCCCTTCAAAATGGCCAATTGTTGGCGCCCTTCCCACTCATTATTTGGGGAGAGGCCCAGGGCCTCTATAAATAGAGCTAGCCACCATAGAGTAGAAAAAGGGGAGATGAGACATTGAGAGATCTGGTAGAACCCTAGCAGAGAGAAAGAGAGAGGCGACTGAACTCACCCTAGCAGTTCATCGCACCAGCTCAAGAAAACCTCTCGCGAGGCTGTTCTTCCCTTGTACTATTCATCATCAGCCCCTGAGGCAATCCACCACACCACACACTGGAGTAGGGTATTACACCACAATGGTGGCCCAAACCAGTATAAACCTTGTGTCCCTTGTGTTGTTCGTTGATTCCAGCTTAGATCACGCGAGAAGATTGGACGTAGATCGGTAGGGGAGAGATCTCCATGCGCACCCCAGTGTTCGGACCTCAAGGGTCTGCCGGAACGCGAAATCTGACAATATATATTATGAATTCCATTTTCTATCTGTTTTTATACTAATTTGAATCCTGCTGTTATCATCCACATATACAGAATGGAAAGCGTAGATACACACATTGAAACAGAACATATAAGAATGGAAAACAGATTACACACATTGAAACAGAGCAATAAACATAGCAATACTATGATTGCTGTGAATACATATCTATCCACGTCGAAACGACTTCTCTGAATAAAACGCGTCGATGAGACCATGACCAGCAGCCCTTGCCCAGGGTAGCTCTTGGCTCTGCCTGAACTCGTGCAGGCGTTCGTCCAAGTGGTCGACACCCTCGCCGTACATCTGGAGCGTGATCTCGAGCTCCAAGTTGGCTATTTCATAGGAGATCACCAGCTCGAGGATGCGACGGCCATGTTCCTCTACTGCGGCCAGGTGGACACCTGGGCCAAGGAGGCGGTCGAGCCTACGGACCAGCGCGTTGGCATCTAGCGGGCCGCAGACAAGGCGAACGGCGGCACCCATGCGAACGACATAGCGGGCGTCCGGTGCAAGTACGGCGCGGCTGGCCTCTGGGGCAAGTACGACGCTGAGGGCCTCTGCCCACTCATGGTGAAGAATGGGGGTACTGATGGGACGTGTACCTAGGTGCGACGCAGTGTCGAGCAGGAAAGAGCCGCTTGATCCACTCTTGCTGTATGGCGCGCCACGCCTCTCGCTCTGCGGCGCTCCAACAGTCCCACCGTGCGGCAAGCCGCGGTCTATCGGCGCGGACACGCTTAGCTTGCTCTACAGCACGCCATCGATCATGTTGTGCGGCGAGCTACAGCCTGTCGGTGCTGACATGCCTATCTTGATTCGTGGTGCTCAAGCACCATGCACCAAAGGTCTTCTCAACCCTGGTGATGACGCGCATCACGGCGTCGTCCATCGCGTTGCCGGGGAGCGACTCGGCCTCGACAGGCCGTGGCGCCTGCTCGTTTTCCTCGTCGACGAGGTTGATGGTAGTGGTAGCGCTTTGGTGGGTTGGCATGCTTGAAAAAGGTGGATGTGCTATAGGCTGCGCTTGTCGCCTCTATGCGTCGCGCGCCCCCTATGCGCAATATAGCAGGGTGGCGGGAAACAGGTGAGGAAATGGCGGGAAATGGTGGCGTGTTCATAAAACACCATCAATTAATGGAAACTTAGCATCGAGCTAGCACAAGAAGTAGATGATGATCAGATGAACATGGACCACACTAGGGAACCCGTCGGTGATGAATTCATCAATCCCAAACGGTTGAATACTAGCAAGCGTTTGCCCACAACACACACGGCCTATTCCATGACAAATAGGTCGGATGGATCAACTATATGCCACATATCGCACATTGTCAAAAAGTAATGCGGTAGACCGTCTTTAACATGTGTTCAAAATAAAAAAATAAAAACAAGGACCTCGAGGTTAAATTAGCTGAGGGAATGGGGCATTTCGGTCATTTGACCGAAATGACCCATCCCATCACCTAATTTAACATCGACACAACTTCCCATCCAGTCACTCATACGATGGTTGCTCCAGCCTGAGCACACTTAACTTGATAGTTTTCTTACATGAGCTACTGGTGGAACAACTAGTCCTTGCTGATAGGAATGCCTCTTCACATCCTTATGGCGTATCCGGATGACCACACGTCCCACAATGGCCAATAGATGTTGTGTAGATAAGGCATATCACATATGTCTTATTAAAAGCAATTGTCTGCGTTATTATCGGTCTTCGCACACATTTCTGATTAAAGACCTGTTTACCGCATATCACACACATCTTGTTATATTGAACCGTTTCTGTTCTCTTACCTAATCACAAATAGTTCATCCGAGTGAACCGTATGATGTACATCGCACACACCTTGATCGAGCTGACCGTTTCTTTTGTGTTGCCTAATCACACATAGTTCATCCCAGTGAACCATATGCTGTATATCGCACACGCCTTCATCTGGCTACCCGTTTCTTTTGTTCCTCCTCATCGCAAACAGTTAATTGAACTGAACCGTATGCCCTTCATCGCACACGCAACTAAAACCTGAACCGTGTTTGATGCATCCGTCATCACAAACGTTTTATACATTTCTGACGATTTTCATACAACACCATTTGCGATTATTGCATCACACACAGTTTCTCGAAGGGTCTCTGATCGTAGTGTCGTGTTAGCAGCATCCTGCAGTAGTGAGACAAAGAAAACCAAGAAGCCCAAGAAGATTTCCGGGCATGAACTGACTCGAGCTGCCATTCTCAGGAACGAAGAAGACACCATTGATCTGTTAAGTGTGAAGATCTTGGTGATGACACCCTTGAGCAACTCATCATGAGCAAACAAGAGGCGGAGATCTTCAATGATCTGCCCCTCTTTGATGTGGATATTCTGAATAACTTCATTGATGAGTGGTTCAACGACCAGAGCATAAGCATCGATGATCTTTAGCTTCCTGTGGATATCAGTGTCACCTTCCACGGAGCTATTGCAAATGAGCTGGCCGTGGCTCAGAAGATTGTTGAGCTGAATAACAAAATTGACTATGAGAAGGCTCACTTCAAGAAGAACATGGCCAAGCTCAGCGTGGCAGATGTTCAGATCTTTAAGAAGATCTTGCATGAGCTCAAGAAGCAATTTCACAAGAAGCATGAAGAAGCTAAAGGTTCAAGAGAGCGCATGAAGTACTTTGCGCAGAAAGGTGTTCAAGCACACAATGAGGCTGAGAAGCGCAAGGCTCTTGGCCGTCCTGGCATCGACCCAAGAATGGCTGCCTAGCCAACAGAGAAGTCCGCTCCGTCCCGAACTGAAGCACCAAGGCAGGAAGAACCTCACATTGTCTTCCCTGCCAGCATGACAGGCTCGAAGCCTAAGGTCCCCTCAGCAGCTTCAGAACTAAAGAAGACTAGGGCAGCTGAAGCTAATGCCAGGAAGCGCAAGCACAAGAACACCTCTGATGAATCCCCTTCCAAGAATAAGCTGAAGACAAAGTCTTCAAAGAAAGAGTGTGCTGCAGCCTCTGAGCCCCTTGTGGTTGAGCCAATTTTTGTTGCTCGACCAGCCTCCACCTACCAAGAGCGTCGCCTAGTGATTCACGAGCCTGCTTTCACAGAGGCTCCTGAAGATGAAGAACTTCTAGTTGTTGACCCCACCACAACTGAAGACATTGATCGTGAAGACAATGTTGAAGATAATGAAGTCCTTCCTTAACTCGAGCATCAAGTGGTATCATCGCCTGTTCTTACGAACAACAAACTCATCAACATTGGTCGTCCATTGATGCCAATTGCTCAGGATGATTCATGGGCCGATCGCCCACAAGAAGACACCCCCATTCATGAAGACACACCCAGAACTCCAACACCTCAAGTCACCACACTGATGCTTGACGATGATAGCTACATGGTACAGACCTCACCGTCACCACAGGTGTCGCCCGCTTTTCGCAGGCTTCACAAAGGCCCCAGGCCACATGTCACCATGTCGAGCATTCCAGAAGGGGAAGTCCAACAAAGCTTAGTAGCACGTCAGGTGTTTCCTGAAGCCACCCCAACTGTGAATGTCTCCGAGTCTGAAGCTAAAGCTGCTAAAGACATTCCGGCTGCATCAGCCGATGAAGAAAATGAAGAAACAAGAGAAGAAGAAAGTGTTGCTACACCCCCTCCTACTGAACCAGTCATTTTTGAGGAGAATGAGTTTGTGCCCTACCCTCCTGTTATTGAACAAACGGAGGTTGAAACTACTGAGGCGGCCACAAACAATGATGTCGAAGCCAATGATACTGTCATGGCTGAAGACCATGTGGCGCTTGAAGATAATGTGGCGCAAGAAGCTAATGTGGCGCCCGAAGACAATGCGGCGCCTGAAGCCACTGTGAATACTGAAGCCCCAGTCCCCCCTCCAAGGCCTCACACAATTGAATAGGCCTATAATCGTGGTGAACTCGTCACAGTTTGATGGACCATTATGGTGCCTCCCACTACTCCCGGACCTCAATATGACTATCATGTGGAGCAGAGGCCACAAGTTCATAAGCCAAAGCCCAGGCTGCCAAGGCTTCCAGGTGGTGCCACATCCCCATGATCGTTCAACGTGAACAACTTTAGGGCACACAATACCTTCTTGGATAGCGCCAAGAATCCATACTCGAAGCCAAAGATCTCATCCAATCACTTTTGGAGCTATCAGCAGCGCAGCTACTACTCTTGCATTCTATACAATCAGGGGTGAATCTTTCCACACATGCGCCTTGATTGTGAAGCTATTGCTGGGCTGCCCTGTCTTGAAGAAGCCCTTGACTATTTCAGGGAGGTTGGTCTTCACCCATTCGTTACTGACAAGGAGCACTGGAATGAAGAGCTTCTGCTGCAGTTCTATGCCACTCTTGACATTCGTGGCTACAACAGGGATCTGAAGACATTGGTCCTTGAGTGGATGTCAGGAGATGTACATCATGAAGCCAAAGCTCAGGACATCATTGAGCTTACTTCCCTGCCCACTCCAGGCAAGTTCTATGAGCCTGGTTGTCAATGTCATTGTGATGAACTGCAAAGCATCTTCCAGAGGCCTGAACCCAATATGAGTGAGATGCTTAGTATGATGAAGCCACTGCCCCAAGATGCTGAATACCCCAAAGAGTTCTTCCTCAAAGACCTCGAGTACTTGCCCCGCATGGTATATCTTATTCTGAGGCGTACTCTATGGCCAATCAAGGGATATACTGCTGAAGCCAGACTTGAAGAAGCCATGAAGACTTTGGTGTTTTACATCATAAACGGCATCAGATTCAACACCCACGATTTCGTCATCAGACAACTTGCTGCATCTGGGATTGATCTATTTGACCTGAAGTTTTGTGATCCATGGGTGATGCGCCTGATCAAGCTCCACTCTTCTGTTGACTATCAGCCCTCAGCGCGCAACCATCTTGTATTTCTGCTTGAGGTTGACTTGTCCGTTGAAGCCATCTACCCAGAGCCTGCCAAGGAGCCACTATATCTTCATAATGTTGATCATCAAAGCTTCATGTAGCCAATAGAAGGCATTCATGTCCCCAATGCTGCAACTCTTGCTTATCCTCTGGCTGGCAATATTCGTGTGCATCATCGTGCCAACACCGAAGCCACTGACAGTACAATAGCACAAAGGATAAGCATCATGACTGGCTAAAGCGTCAGATGTAGAGTATCTTGGTGGACGTCAATCACATCAGAAACTTGGCCACCAAGAACTCGTTCATTTCCCATGAAGCCTGTGGGCGGTCCTAGAAGAGTCTCACACTATTATGCCCAGAAGAAGATCTTCGTGAAGATGGCTTCGCTGAAGGCTTCAAATTTGATTCCAGACCTCCATGCAATGCAAGCTGGCATCACACTCCCTCCATAGAAGATTATGAGTATTCATCTTCGGCTGCAACTGTTGTTGTGAGAGTCGTCGATGAAGAAGACGATGCCACTTCACCAACCATGGCTTCACTGCATCTCGACACTGCACCAGGCCCTTCTGCACCACCAAACTCCAACGTCGACCCTTCACCTTCATCTACTACTGATGGGAACAAGTAGATGCTCTATGTCTTCAAACATTTTTGGTCATTACTAACAAAAGGGGGAGAAGCATATGAGTTGATAGTCTTCAAGAGGGTCCTAATGGGTGGTTGCACTATTTTTTCCAAGTGTTTACAACTCTCGTCTTTTGATACATTTGGTTCTCTAGGTTGTAACACTTAAACTCGATGGTCGTCTACTACTTTTTCTACTACTCTGTGATGCGATGATAAATACCGCATGAAGTCATTTCGCAGACGTCCATTTTTCATTATGTATGTCATTATGTTCATTATATCTTTATATGCATGATGAATTGTCTTCATGAGTTGAAGAGGATCTCTACAAAGTAAAACCTGCGATGTGCATTTGCATTCAAAAGTAAACTACTTATATGCACATCTTCAGGGGGAGCCTTTTGCTACTTATGAAGACAATGCCGTAATTCTCAACTTTCACATACTTTTATCCCCGTTGAAAACTTCAACCAGTTTGTCATCAATCTCCAAAAAGGGGGAGATTGTAAGTGCATCTAGTGCCACCCCTAGTTAGTTTTGGAGTATTGACGACAAACTTGGTTGAGGGACTAATGTGTTTGTGAGAATTGCATGATAACATAGGTAGTAGTCCCATTTTGATTCGGTTTACCTACCAGAGATGACCCCTAAAAATGTGTGAAGACATTGAAGACAATGGTGGTCCTTGAAGAGATTCACATTGAAGACTATGACATGAGAAGACATTGTATGAAGACTATGGAGTACGAAGACATAGTTGTTTCATAGTTTCCTTTTCTTCTTTGTTGAGTCATAGGAACCGATGTACTGTTAAGTGGGGTCTAAGTGAACAAAGTCAGAGTGACTGATGTGATGCTCAACCAAATCCTATGTATTCGAGCGAAGACAATGAGCGCAAATCTTATCTAGAGCTGGATAAATCAGCTTTACTTGTAGCCCAAGTCAAGCTGCCGAGTGTGTTTGAAATCTGACCGTTGGACACGTGTCAGTTCCTTAGTGACCCAGGGTCATTTCAGACAAATCAGGTCGGGTTGCCTCCAGGCTATAAATAGCCCACCCCCTACACCATAAATTGGTGGCTGCTCAGAGTGAGTGCACGACTTTTTTCGTTTGAGAGCAACCCACCTCCGAAGCATTTGAGAGAGAGATCCTTGCGAGGAAAAAGCCCAAAACACCCACAACCAAGGAGTGTTAGGCATCACTGAAGTCTTTCTGTCTGCGTGACCTGAAGACTTGTTACACTTGAGGACTGTGAATCCTCCAGCCGGTTAGGCGTCGCGTTCTGAGCATCCAAGAGTCATTGTGGATCGCCGGTGAACAAAGCCTATGAAGTTTTGGAAGTCTACCTTGAAGACTTACAAGAGTGATTGGGCGAGGACTATGTGTCCTTAGCTCAAGGGGAATAAGGTGAAGACGCGGTCTTCTGAGTTGAATCTCAGCCTCCCTAACCAAACATATAGTTGTCACAGTAACTGGAACTGGTCTACCAAATCCTTGTCTTCATCAAGCTACTGGTTCTATCCTTCACTTCCTATACTTTACAGTTTGTCTTCGTGAAGTCATTGCTTGTCTGTATGATCTTATTGACTTCACTGAGTGAAGACTATTCACTGTTTGGCTTCATACTATGTTCCATCCTGATCAATACTACCTAGCTGCCGATAGTCTTCGTGCTCTCACTTCATTGCTTACTTGACAATGGCTTGTCTACTGTAGTCTACCTTTCACTGCATATCAATAGGTTCATTTCTTATGTTTGTCTTCAAAGCCCCCGTGTTTTGAATACTTTCATAAAAATCACCTATTCACCCCCTCTAGTCGATAACTAGCACTTTCAGATGACCTAGCCATCGCCAATTGCTTGATAAATGCTAGATTGTTTGTGCATGCTCCGCCACATATTTCATTTGACATTTTATGTCTGAGCATGTTGATGCATATTTTACTCATTCGAGGACATCCACTCATTGTTTTGATTATTTGGCATTTTCTCTTTTGCCAAGTGGATGGACAAGAATGCCTAAGAACCTGCTCTAGCTATCTATGCTTTTCTCGTCTCAAACTCTATTCATGCTACATAACAAAGTTTGACCAAGTCAGATTTGAACCACTCTATGTGAGGAGCACTAGGAGTCCCCGGTTCGTCATAGACTTAAACTTCCAAAACCTCTCTGCATTTCGGTCTGACAGATCCATCCTTTTTGGTCACACCGAGTTCACTGAGTTGATCTAGGTTTTCAATCTCGGTGCAACCGATTTGAACTTTTCGATCACATCGATAGGGTCAGGATATATATATATATATATATATATATATATATATATATATATATATATATATATATATATAAACACTATTCTGATCACAACCTGACCTGCCCCGCTAGTAGTACGTTGAACTTCCTTGTGAACTAGGTTGAACTTCCGCCAACATTGCCCAAATGGGGCTTGCCATATACCATTGGAAAGCTATGGACATCAGTATCATGACCCAACTTAAAGTTTTGGCAAAATATAAGCGGTTTAAGAGCAGTTTTGAAAACCGTTTTTTCTTCGCACAAAAAATGTGAATCGTATTTTCGATCGCATTTCTAAACCGTTTATTGGAATGAGGCATATAATATGGCGTTGAAAAGCTGCTGCAAAACCGCTCCGTCCACATGTTGAAAGTTTTCTCTAATTCCCTATGGTTAAAGAGTAATTTGAAAAAATGTAAAATTTCGTAAACCGAACAGCTGAGTTAGTTTTTTTGATGTCATTTCTAAACGGCTAATCCAATGGAGGCATATGATATGTCGTTGCAAAGCTTATGAAAATGCGCTACTTTTTCATCTTGAAAGTTTTTTTTTCTAATTTTGAATGGTTTAAGAGTAATTTAGAAAATGGTCCAAGTCCTATCGAGTTCATATTTTCGAGCTAATTTTTTAACCATGCGTCCGAATGCAGCAAATAATATGGTGGTGGAAAGCTTGAATAAATGCGAAACTTTTTGGTATGTATTGTTTCTCCCAGTTCTTTACGGTTTTAAGTCAGTTTCGAAAATGGCGAAAAAGTATTTTCACCATAATTTCTACAAACTTTATTGGAATGGGGCAAATAATATACCGCTGAAAAGCTACGGAAAATGCGAAACTTTTTCATGTTGATGGTTTTCTCTTATTCCTAGCCGTTTTCAAGTAATTTCGAAAACGGCGGGATCGTGCGTTCTGCCTATATCGCGAAACAGATTCTTCGAAAATGCACCGCGTGAAGAACCTGAACTTCTCGGCACGTGTACCTGAACTTCACTCTGTTTTTCGTGTGATTTCTTTTGCTCGTAGATCTTCATCCACTGCTCGTAGCTCTCCATCCCACTCACGGGAATTGAGCGGGTGATATACCGATGGAAAGCTACTGTAAAGACGCAACTTTTCCGTGTTGATCATTTTTTCATAGTCACGACGATTTTGAAAGTTTTCATCTGAAATTCATTCAGTGTAGTAGGTGAACTTCCTGCTGTTTTCACGTTGAACTTCTGTGACGTATTTTCGTTTGTAATTTTCTCATCCATTTCGTCAGTGTTACACAAATGATATTCTTTCTGTACAAACCTCTCTCACAATATTTTTTAACTTTCTCCGACCGAGGACTTGAATTTACACAAATAATATTCCTGCCATTTTAAGGTAAATTAGAAAATGGCGAGATCATGATTTCTGCGTTGATCGTGAACAGAAATGCACTGCGTGAAGTAGTAGAACTTCTGGGCATGTCTGTTTGAACTTCACTTTGTTTTTGACGTGCTGTTTTTTGCACTGCATGAAGTAGTTGAACTTCTGGGGCATGTCTGTTTGAACTTCACTCTGTTTCACTCTGTTTCACTCTGTTTCACTCTGTTTCACTTTATTGTATTTTTTCTTATATGAAACACACACCATGTAGTACGTGAACTTCCGGTTGTTATCACGTTGAACTTCTCTCTGCTTTGAGAGAGTTATTTTAAAACTCAAAAAACAACATATTTTTTATGTATTTTGGACATCTAAATACACGGTGAACCTCTCTCACAAGAATTTTTTGAACTTTTCCTCGTGGAGCACTTGAACTTCGTTTATGAGGTTGTTTTTAAAAGTGCAAAAAGTGGCGTTGTGTTTTTTATTTTTTGAACGGGTAAATCCTAGGTTTTAATAAACTCCGAACTTCTATGTTATTTCAATTTGAACTTCACCTTTTTATATTTTGATTAAATAATTGTATTCGATTTTTATACAACAAAAATCGAACATGGAAATACAAGATGAACCTCTCTCGTAAGAATTTTTTAACTTCCCCGGACAAAGCACTTGAACTTCTTTCAACAGACCTTTTAAGATTTTAATTTTCTATACTTTTATTCTCATTCGAAATGCATTTGTTGCAGTAGTTGAACTTCTCGTTGTTTTCACCTTGAACTTCATAAAAAATAAAATAAAATTCCTCGGCATGTTAACTTGATCCGTTTGACCATATATGTGAATTTGTATTGAGTGCCAAGAGAGCTCTAAAAGAGTCATATTTATTTCTTTTTTATTTTACAAACGTGATGTACAGTACAAACTATGTAGGTGCCTAACAACAATTTCTCACCTTTTGTCCTTCTGTCCTCGGTGAAATGGCCTAGGCGGCCCCTTCTTTCTTCCGATGTAATTATCCTTTTAACATACTTGTATACATCTTTAGGTCATAATTCTGAACTTAGAAACTTCTAAAACATGAAACTTCAGGTATAAACATGCAGCGTACACCAAACTATTACACACAATAATACGGAGTACAGAAACACAAAAATACGTAGCACAACACACTAGTACACAGTATAGGCATCTAAAAAATAGAGAGCACATGCCCCAAGCACCACTGCACGCACACTCCAGCCAACATATGCACGGCTTGTACATGTACAGTATAGCTACCGGATCGTTCAACTAAAGAACATCAAATACCTGATTCTTCTCCGTGCTTGTTTCAAAGAAACAAAAGAGGTCAGATTGGACCTTGCGTCCTTGCATCCGACCCAGCTGGACATGGAGCTCGGGTGGACGTGCAATCCGACGGGGTTTGGCAACACTGCCTCAAGTCTGTGCGCAGCATCAAAGGTGACCCACAGTCCTCTGTGAGGCTGACCCTCACCGTCTCCGGCTCTCCTCTTCATAGTCGAACTTTAGCTGCGCACACGCATACTTGGATAGGATTAAATATGAAGTTGAAGAAAGGAGCAGGAGGTCAGAGTTGGCTGACGGTTTGCGCACACATGCGGCAGGTGGAGTGGTAGACACATTTGGACCCCTAAAAATCAACACATTGGACTCAACCATACTAACTACTACAGAAAATGGTGGTTTTGCAGAGTCTACAAGGCAAGTCAACCTTTTGTGAAGAAGAATAGTAACAGAAAGAGCACGCCTCCTGCCGGGCTTCATAGAGGAATATCAGGCTGGCGAGGTGGAGGTTGGAGAAGAAGTTCAAGTAGAGAAGGGGAAGCTGTCCAGGTGAGTGGGAGGTGCGCCGATGAGGGGCAGTGTGCTGGCCAGACGCGGGGCGATGTGAGATCATGGGATCAGGGGCGGGCGGCCTTGCCGACGACGGGGGCCTGGGGGCGTGGGCCCTTTGCGGCAGCACACGGGACTGCTCGCATCTACGAATGGTGCCTATTTGTTGGGAAGTTGGTTGGCAGCGGCTGCCCGAGGTTGTTGGGGGAGATGGCGAGTGGGGAGGATGGCGGCGTGGCTACTAGTGTGGTGGATGGTGGCAGCGGCTGGCGGGGTTGATGGCGGCGGCGACTGTTGGGGTTGATGGTGGCGGCACTGGATCGGGTGGATCCAGCGGGACACGCGTCGGCGTGGTGGGCGGCAGGGATGTGGTAGGAGGCAGGTGGAGGGGACGCGGGAGGAGGCCTGCGGTGGCAGAGGGTCAGCGGGAGGAGGCCTGTGGAGGTCGAGATCCCGTGACGAAAGGATTACGGTGCAGGTTGAAGACGGAGAAGGCAGTTTGTGGGTGGGGTATAGGGCCGGTCGGGAAAGTGGTAATGGGCCGGTCCGTTGCTCTTCTTTTTTTGGATCGGGATCTCAGGAACATCTCATCGGGCCCTATATAGGGCTGCTGTGATCCAAATAACTATTCTGATCCCAGGATCAGAATATATATATACCGACGGGTTGAAATTTGGAAACATCTCCAAAACTCTTCATCCCGCGCGTGTCCTGCTCTGCCATCTCGGGTCTCCAAATCGTCTCCTTTTCGCCACCGACCTCTTGCCGCTGATCTCCGTCGCGGTCAACGGAATTTTGCCCCGCCGTTGTCGCTGTAGCGAACTCCCGCGGAACTAGGGTATCAGTTCAACTTTATGTGCTAATTCCTCATTCCGATTCTTAGCACATTGCTTTGACATGATTCGCACCAAGTATGAAATCAATCTATCCAGGAAAACTCCCTTTAAGTTAGGTTTGATTCAAAAATTTAGGGTTAGGTCTCCGCCGAACTCATCTCAGACCGACCGAGTTGTAGAAATCGGTCTCACCGATTTGGCTTAGGCCATTGCACATGCGCTTTCCGGTCTGACCGAAAATTGCAAATCGGTGCGACCGAGTTCGATTCTCTATGAAATCCTAGCAATCTCGGAGCCACCGAACCGTGACTCGGTCTGACCAAGTTCACTAGTTCAAACTCCAACAATTGCTTCGGTATTTAACAAATCGGTAGCTCCGAAATGCCTTGTGTGGAGAACTAAAACTAAGTTTTTGACTCATTTGTTTTGGAAAAACTCTGCACTTTGTGATGCTCATACATTCTACCTCATCTACATCTATTCACAGGGTTTGCTGTCAGTTTGCCTGCCAAGATGTCTAACTAGAGTGATAGCCAAAACAGATCTGAAGAGCCAGTGCAAATGAGTGAGGGCACTAGTCCCTCAAGCACCTCAAATGATGGCAGCACAAGCACTCCTAGTAACTTTCCAAAGGCAGCCACCAGAACCAGGAAGAGGAAAAATTTAGATTCTAAAGATGAGGACTATGTGGCTGTTGAAGAGGAAGTTAGCTCCAAAAAGAATGTGCTGAAGAAACAGTATGGTACTGCTGCAACAACTAAGCCAGGGTTGCATAAGAAGGCACCTGCAAAAAGAGCTCCAATGTCTAAGGCTAGGGCCTCAACTATTGAAACCTCTAAGCCAACTGGAGAGGCTGTTGGAGAGGGAAAGAAGAGGAAGGAGAGGGTCAAAAATACCACTACCAGAGTCCTTGGTAGATCCTCCATAATGAGGGAGCAAGAAGAAGATGAAGAGGAAGAGGATGCTGCACCAGCACCCAAGTCCCAGAAGCTCATGGGAGATGCAATCAGGTTGGGGGCTTCTCCATCAAAGCCCAAAACTGCTCCCAAGGCTGCTGCTCAAGCTCAAAAGCCCTCTAAGCCCAAGAGAAGCACCAGGAATATCCCTGGTGAAGAAAAGAACAAGGCCCCAGTGCCTGAAGTTGAAGAAGAAGATGCAGAAGCACAAGTGCTGAGAAAACTAAAACCTAAGATTCCAGACCATAATGACACTCACCCAGTGGCAGAAGACATGAACATCAGGAAGGATGCAGGATTGAGACTTTGGAGATAGTCTGATCCCTATGCTGTGAGGAGAAGGACTGCAGTGGACTATAGGTTCCACACCAAGGAACAACAGGATTTCTATGAGACCATTCTGCTTGACAAGAAGCCAATTGTCTGTGATATGAGATGGGTTGATTGGGAATTCATTGATGAGAATGAAGACTTCTTCCTAGGTGTACATGAAAGCTTCAAAGCTTGTGGAGTTGATGAGTTTGTGGGTCAAAAGTTGACCAAATGGAATGATGAGCTCATTATGCAGTTCTACTCCACTGCTCATTTCTATCTAGATGGAAGAATCGTGTGGATGTCTAAAGGTACGAGGTACCAATCAACTATTGATGAGTGGGCAAAGTTGATCAATGCCCCAAAGGAACATGAGGATGATTTGGATGTGTATGCCAAGAAGAAGAAGAAGGACCACAACTCAATGGAAAATATGTACAAGGAGATCCCCAATAAATCTTTGGAGATGCACAAGCTTGGATCTATGCATTATCTACTGTCTGGTCTGCCTACAATCAACACTATCCCGAGGCATACTCTGCTACCCAAATCTGGAGATCACAAGATGATAAGAGGACATTCTATCAACCTGCTGCAAATATTTGATGTCCCTCAAAAATTCAAGGTCACGAGTCTGATTGTTGAGACAATCAAGAGGACTCCAGCAGATCAGAAAAGATCTTGCGGGTATGCTCCACATATTCATGTGCTCATCAACTCCAAGATGGGCACAGACACTTACCTCTTGGACAAGGAGCACTTAACTATGCACCTAGAATTTGAGGATAACGTAGTTGTGATGAATGAGAATGAACCTTCATCAGCATGAGCACAAGAGAAGAGAGCTAAGGCAAAGGTCGAAAAGGCTGCAAGGATGCAACGTGCCGAGGAAGCATCTCAGGTGTTCTTAAGGATCGAGAAGGGCTTGGCCACCCTGACTCAGAATCAAGAGAGATTGGAAAGGATTGTTGAGACAAAAGTCTATGATCTTGACCTCAAGGTGACTGAGATATAGACTGCAGTCGAGTAGCTCCAGGAAGAAGCCGAGGAGAAAAGTGGGAAGGCAACTACGAATGCTTTTTAGCGAGTGCCAAGGAGTCAGAGGTCAGCTACAGTGCCAGTATCAGATACAAGAGCTACTTCATCTGCACCAGCAACGGCTTTAGTACCACCTTCGGCACCTGCTCCACCAGCTCCAACATCATCCACTGATGCCTTCGTCCTTGGAGTTCTATCTACACCACCTCCCAAAGACCAATCCTGAGAGATGCATATCACTATGGATTTTCGAACTTTTTGGAAACTTGTTGCCAAAGGGGGAGAAATGTATAGATCATAGGCTTCGAGAGAGAGTGTTGCTTTGCTGCTTTGTCTCTCTTGTCTTTTGTTGAACTTTTGTGCGTGTGTGTGTGTGCTCATTTGATACTTTATGTCTGTGTGAGATACTTGTATGATCATGTGTTTGATCATATCATACTTTAACGTTTGCTTGGATGACATTATCTTTTATATATCCTTATATGATCATTCACTTTGCTTGATGATGAGTGCATGTTTTAATTCATATCATTTTGAGCGCTCCAAAGATGTATGTGACATGGAAGAGTGACCCATGATCCTAATTAATTGTGCATTTGCATTCAAAAGAAAATCTTAAATAGTGCACAAATTTAGGGGTAGCTCTTGCTTATCACATACTTCTCAAAGCAACGATGTACTTAAATCTTATTACCATTTGTTGAAGCTTTGATCTATATGTTGTCATCAATTACCAAAAAGGGGGAGATTGAAAGTGCAACTATCCCTGGGTGGTTTTGGTAATTATTAACAACATATAGCTCATTGAACTAATACTATTTCAAGATGATCATTTCAGAAAGCTCAATGATTGGCATGGCATGTATTAGGAATGTGGACCCCTCAAAATGCTAAGGACACACATTGGCTCAAGCTCGATACTCTACTTTTTCATTTTAGTGATCCAAGATCACATTGAGTCCGTAGGAAAAGCCAATACTATTAAAAGGGGATGAGGTGTTGCTTATTGGCTTACTTGCTCAAAATGCTTAGTGATATGCTCCAAAAACCCTCAACCACTTTCTCATATCCGCATATGTCCGAAACCAAAAGTCAAACTCGGCCCCACCGAGTTCACTTGACATAGCCACTGCCAGAAACCCTAGTCATATCGGTCTCACCGATAGGGATCTGAGTCTCACTGAGATGGGATTGCAAACTCTTTGTTTCCCTTCGTAACGTTTCGGTCCAACTGAGATGAGCGATCGGTCCCACCGAGTTCGCAATGCAAACTCTTTGTTTCCCTTTCGTAATGTTTCGGTCTCACCGAAATGAGCGATTCGGTCTCACCGAGTTTGCCTGACCAACTCTCTGGTTAGCCTATTACCAAAATAGGTCCCACCAAGTTTGTGTAATCGGTCTCACCAAGATTACGTTATGCCCTAACCCTAATAGAATCGGTTCCACCGAGTTGACATGTCGGTCCCACCGAAATGCCTAACGGTCACATTATGAACTGAATCGGTCTGACCGAGTTTTCTGATTCGGTCCCACCAAGTTTGGTAAATTGTGTGTAACGGTTAGATTTTATGTGGAGGCTATATATACCCCTCCACCCTTCCTTCATTAGTAAGGAGAGCCATCAAAACGTGCCTACACTTCAGCATTCATTTTCTGAGAGAGAACCACCTACTCATGTGTTGAGACCAAGATATTCCATTCCAACCATATGAATCTTGATCTCTAGCCTTCCCCAAGTTGCTTTCCACTCAAATCATCTTTCCACCAAATCCGAATCAGTGAGAGAGATTGAGTGTTGGGGAGACTATCATTTGAAGCACAAGGGCAAGGAGGTCATCATCAACACACCATCTATTACCTTTTGGAGAGTGGTGTCTCCTATATTGGTTAGGTGTCACTTGGGAGCCTCCGACAAGATTGTGGAGTTGAACCAAAGAGTTTGTGCGGGCAAGGAGATCGCCTACTTCATGAATATCTACCCTAGTGAGGCAAGTCCTTCGTGGGCGATGACCATGGTGGGATAAATAAGGTTGCTTCTTCATGGACCCTTCGTGGGTGGAGCCCTCCGTGGACTCGCGCAACCATTACCCTTCGTGGGTTGAAGTCTCCATCAACATGGATGTGCGATAGCACCACCTATCGGAACCACGCCAAAAATCTCCGTGTCTACATTGCGTTTGATCCCTCCAAACTCCTCCCTTTACCTTCATATGCAAATATTTTACATTCCGCTGCTATACTCATAGACTTGCATGTGTATGTTGATTGCTTGAATTGTGCTGAGTTGCTAAAATCTGCCAAGACTTAAAATTGGGAAAAGGCTAGATTTTTATTGATCAAGTAGTCTAATCACCCCCCTCTAGACATACTTTCGATCCTACAGTTTCGAGTTACAAATATTAGCAACTGAACCGATATCAAATACCCAGGGCTACTATGAACACTAGTAAAGTACACATCAATAACATGTATATACAATATACCTTTGTTCACTTTGCCATCCTTCTTGTCCACCAAGTTTTTAGGGCAGTTCCGCTTCGAGTGACCATTTCCTTTGCAGTAGAAGCACCCAGTTTGAGGTTTGGGTCTAGATTTGGGCTTCTTCACAGGAGTGGCAACTTGCTTGACATTCTTTCTTGAAGTTCCCTTTCTTTCCTTGACCTTTTTCTCGAAACTAGTGCTCTTGTTAACCATCAACACTTGATACTATTTCTTGATTTCTACCTTCGCCGATTTCAGCATCACGAAGAGCTTGGGAATCATTTTTCGTTATCCCTTGCATATTATAGTACATCACGAAGTTCTAGTAACTTGGTGATAGTGACTGGAGAACTCTGTCAATCACTGTCTTATCTGGAAGATTAACTCCCACTTGATTCAAGCGATTGTAGTACCCAGACATTCCGAGAAGATGCTCACTATCTGAGCTATTCTCCTTCATCTTGTAGGCAAAGTATTTGTCAGAGGTCTCATACCTCTTAACACGGGACTTCAAAAATGTTTTGAACACCACATAGCATACTCTTGGAACATCTTATATGCTCTGTGGTGTTCAAAACATTTTTGAAGTCCCGGTTCTAAGCCGTAAAGCATGGTGCACTAAACTATCAAGTAGTCATTGTAAGTGCATGTAGTGCCACCCCTAGTTGGTTTTGGAGTATTGACGACAAACCTGGTTGAGGGACTAATGTGTTTGTGAGAATTGCAAGATAATACAGGTAGAAGTCCCTCATTGATTCGGTTTTCCTACCGGAGATGACCCCTAAAAATGTATGAAGACATTGAAGACAAAGGTGGTATGTGAAGACATTCACATTGAAGACTATGACAAGTGAAGACTATGGAGCGCGAAGACTTAGTTGTTTCGTCGTTCTTTTTCTACTTTGTTGAGTCATAGGAACCACCATACTGTTAAGTGGGGTCCAAGTGAACCAGTCAGAATGACTAAAGTGATGCTTAACCAAAATCCTGTGTCTTCGAGCAAAGACAATGAGAGCAAAACTTATCCAGAGCTGGATAAGTCAGCTTTGCTTGTAGCTCAAGTAAAGTTGCCGCGTGTGTTTGAAATCTGACCGTTGGAACACGTGTCAGTTCCTTAGTGACCAAGGGTCATTTCGGACAAATCAGGTCGAGTTGCCTAGTGGCTATAAATAGCCCACCCTTTACACCATAAATTGGTTGGCTGCTCAGAGTTAGTGCACGGCTTTTGTCGTTTGAGAGCAACCCACCTCGAAGACCTTGAGAGAGAAATCCTTGCGAGGACAAAGCCCTAAACGCCCAGAGCCAAAGAGTGTTAGGCATCACTGAAGTCTTCCTGTCTGTGTGATCTGAAGACTTATTACAATTGAGGCATGTGAATCCTCCAGCCGGTTAGGCGTCGCATTCTGAGCATCCAAGAGTCATTGTGGATCGCCGGTGAACGAAGTCGGTGAAGGTTTGGAAGTCTACCTTGAAGACTTACCAGAGTGATTGGGCGAGGACTGGGTGTCCTTAGCTCAAGGGGAATAAGTTGAAGACACGGTCTTCGGAGTTAAATCTCACCCTCCCTAACCAGACGTACATTTGTCACAACAACTGGAATTGGTCCAAAAAATCATTGTCTTCAACGAGCTACTGGTTCTATCCTTCCCATCTCTTTATTTGCAGTTGGTCCTTGTGAAGTCATTGCCTGTCTGTATTATCTTTTGTCTTCACTGAGTGACTGCTTGTTCTGATTGGCTTCATACTATGTTCCATCCTGATCTATACTGCCTAGCTACTATTAGTCTTTGTGCTTTCACTTCATTGAATACTTGACTATGGATTGCCTAGCTACTAATAGGTTTATTTCTATCGTTGTCTTCGAAACTTCTATGTTTTGAAGACTTCCATAAAAATTGCCTATTCACCCCCCTCTAGTCGATCACTAGCACTTTCAATTGGTATCAGAGCAAGGTACTCCTTTGTTCTGTGTGATTCGGTTTAACCACCTAGAGTTTTAGCTATGTCGACTACTGGGATAATCAAAGTCGTCGCTGCGTGCCCCGTCTTTGATGGAACTGAATATCCCTACTGGAAGAATAAGATGCGCATGCATCTTGAAGCCACTAATGTCGACCTCTGTTATGTCGTCAAGAATGGCGTTCCCAAGGCTGGTGAAGGTGTCATCGCTGCTGATGTCAAGAAGTTCGTCCAACTGGACTCCACTACCAAAAACATCATCTGTGGTCATCTTACCAAAGGGCAGTTTGGCCGTGTGAGTGCTCTGGAAACATATAAGCTAGTCTGGAACTGGCTCTCCAAGGTCAACGATGGCGTTTCAACCCAAAGAGATCAAAGGATCAGTGTCCTTCGCAACCTCTTCAACCGCTTCAAGAGAAACGACAATGAAAATGTTCAGCTCGCGTTTGATCGCCTTACTGACATCACAAATGAGCTTCAAGCTCTTGGCGCTACTGAGATCACCAAGCATGAAATCGTCAAGACACTCCTGAGATCACTTGACAACTCATTTGACACCCTAGCCCTGATGATTCAAGAACGCCATGACTTCAAGACACTCGATCCGTCTAACATACTTGAAAGGCTCAACACACATGAGTTTCAGCTTTCTGAGAAATGAGATATCTACGGTCCAAACTATGGCCGAAATCGGGCCTTGAAGGCAAAAGTTGTCTCCTCGTCTGAAGAAGAATCTGACTACCGTTCTGATGATCCTGAAGACATTTGAAAGGAGCTTGCTATGCTTGTGAAGAAGTTCCAAAAATTCACCAAGAAGAAAGGCTTCAGAAAGTCTTCACGATCAAGCTCAAGGAATGATGAAGCTTCTGCTCATGACTACAAGAAGAGAACATGCCACAAGTGCAAGAAACCTGGTCACTACATCTCTGAGTGTCCGCAGTGGGACAATGAGAACAACAACAAGAAGAAGAGCAAGGAATATGATTCTGACGACAAGAAGAAGAAGAAATACTCAAAGTCTTCTTCCAAGTCTTCCTCAAAGTCTTCATCACACAAGAAGAGCTTATTTGGCAAGGCTCGTGTGTTTGTTGGCAAGGAAAAGGATTCAGAGGAGGAGTCTGCTTCTGAGGAGGCGGAGGTGGAGTCTGAGGAGGAGTCCGATTCTGGCGTTGCGAGTCTGGCTACAGCCTACGTTGCCAAGTCCATCTTCAACATTGAAGACAATGACTTCGTCACCGACGCCGATGCTGATGATAAGGACAACTCCGCTCCCACCTACTGCTTCATGGCACGCGGTGCCAAGGTAAACTCACGCACTACTCACTATCAAACATCCATCAAAGATGACTCTGATTGTAGTTCCAAACCCAGCTTCAAAACACTTGCTAAAATTGCAAGTGAACAACAGAAAGTTATGGAACATATTCAAAAACTGTTAGACAAAAGCGATGACTTGTTAGACGCTGAAATGACTCGATCTCGGTCCTTAATTGAAGACATTAAAAATCTTCATGTTAAGTATGAGGAACTTGAAAGTCGTGATGAAACGCTCTCAACAACTCATGAAAAGCTTTCCTATGATTATCTTCAAAGGAAGCAAGATCTTGAGAAATTGAGAGCGGCTCATGAAGATCTTCAAAAGGAAAACGAGTCACTTCGCGCCAAACAGATCAGTTCCGCTCAGGAAGGATTTGAACCACCATGTCTTAAATGCATTGAGCGTGACAACGCTACTTCTGTTGCTGGATGTTCTACTGCTGCTACTATTGCAATATCTTCAACTGTTGATGTGGTAAATAATCCCTCTGCTGAGGATACCACTGCTATTGCTGATGAAAATGCTAGGTTGAAGACATTGCTTGAAACAGGGATGTACAAAAGTCTCAAAGGGCATCAGACACTATGTGATGTCCTCAAAAGGCAGATCTTGAACGGAAACCCTAGGAAAGAGGGTGTTGGGTTCGAAAGGAAAATCAATGCTGATGGCTCTTACTAGAAACTTGAGTAGTACCCCAAAACCACATGGGTTGCTGCGAAGGAACCTTCAGTGGATCCATCCACCCTATCTGGGTTCACTTGTACTAATCCCATTGTCATTGATGAATCCTTTGATGCAAACTATAAACTGTTTAAGAATCAGAATGGTGAAGTGTTTTCCAGGTATATTGGTACTAACTGCAGGAATGGGCCACCTATGAAGAAAGTCTGGGTGCCGAAAAAGTGTCTGGAGAATCTTCCTGTGAATGTCGTCATGACACCACATGTGAAGAAGACAAACCCCAGACCACAGGCTTCATATGGTCCAAAGGCTTCATACAGACAGAGGGCTCACCTGAGTCGCACTAACGCAAATGTTTTGCAGGGAAACCATACTCAGGCCTATGAATATGAGCGCGTTTCATCAAACCACCATGTTCATAAGACCGAGAACTACTCTGCTTATTCTTATGACTACTATTATCCACCTACAAGACTATTTGCTAGGGCCCCGAAGCCAAAGTTCTTAGATGTTGCACTTGGACTCATTGCTTCGAAGCCACCCTTGAAGATGTGGGTGGCTAAGAAAGCTAACTCTGTTTTGCAGGGAAGGGTCTACAGCCGAAAATCAAATGCGTCTGAAGCTATTGCTGGGGACCTTAAACATCTTGTAGGGCGCAAGATCAAATGCCGAAATGGTCTTATTATGTATTTTGTTCCCGAGTCGCTTGCTACTTGCCCTATCAGTCCTAACCTCGATCTAAGATTTCATAATCCACTTGCTCGTCAAATGTTTATGCTTCACAATTCTCTTCGTGAAGCCTATCCCCTAACTGCACTGTAGGGTGACACGAGCTGCTTCAGAATGCTCGCTCTGGCATCGGAGGCTAGGGCATGCTGGCATGAGGAACTTGCATACTCTTGCAAAGAAGAAGCACGTCATAAGCATCGAGGGCGTCAAGTTCAAGAAGGATCACCTATGCGGTGCCTGCGAAGCAGGAAAGATGACGAGGGCCAAGCATCCCTCGAAGACAATCATGACAACGACTCAACCCTTCGAACTGCTACACATGGACCTCTTCGGTCCTACTCACTAACCAACTCTTACTACTAATGCTTTTCTCTATGGCTTCGTCATTGTTGATGATTATTCAAGATATACATGGGTGCGTATAATCCTCTACAAGACTGAAGTGCAGGATGTGTTCAGACACTTCACCAATCGAGCCATGAACAACTATGGCATCAAGATCAAGCACATCAGAAGTGACAATGGCACTGAATTCAAGAACACCGGCCTCGACACTTATCTTGATACTTTGGGCATCACTCATGAGTTCTCAGCTCCGTACATGCCGCAGCAGAATGGCATCGTGGAACGCAACAACAGAACACTCATTGAGATGGCTCGGACGATGCTCGATGAATACAAGACCCCAAGAAGTTCTGGCCTGAAGCCATTGACACTGCATGTCATGTCATCAACCGTGTTTATCTTCACAAGCTTCTGAACAAAACATCCTATGAACGCCTCACTGAGAGCACCTGCCAAATGTGCTAGATGAAATTCCACCCAGTGAATCCATCAAGCTTATGGGAACTGGAGAAATCATACCATCTGAAGTACAGCCTGAAGAGGAACTTATCATCTCTGCACCTGATCAACCTGAAGACATTGCTTAGCCTGAAGACAATCCCTCAAACGATAACAATGATCAGCAAGAGCAAAATCTTCGTCCAGCTCATCCTCGTGTTGCTAATGAAGTACAGATTGAGAAGATAATCGATAGCACCAATGCACCTGGTCCACTTACTCGATCAAGGGCAACACAACTAGCAAATTTCTGTGGGCACTTTGCATTCATCTCAATATCTGAACCCAAGAAAGTTGATGAAGCCTTCATGGAACATGAATGGATTCAAGCTATGCAAGAAGAGCTTCAATAGTTTGAGCTGAATAATGTATGGGAACTAGTCAAGCGTCCCGATCTTCGTAAGCACAATATCATAGGCACTAAATGGATATATCACAACAAGCAAGATGAGCATGGTCAAGTTTTCAGAAACAAGGCTCGTCTCGTTGCTCAAGGATACACTCAAGTTGAAGGAATTGACTTTGATTAAACATTTGCTCCTATGGCTAGGCTTGAAGCCATACGCATACTACTAGCCTATGCAAATCATCATAACATCCTTCTATATCAAATGGATGTGAAGAGTGCTTTTCTCAATGGCAAGATTGAAGAAGCAGTGTATGTTGCACAACCGCCTGGCTTTGAAGATCCAAAACATCCTGACATGGTTTACAAGCTCAACAAGGCACTGTATGGCCTCAAACAAGCCCCTCGTGCTTGGTATGACACACTCAAAGACTTCCTGAAGAGCAAAGGCTTCAAACCTGGTTCCCTGGATCCCACACTCTTCACGAAGACATATGATGGTGAATTGTTTGTGTGCCAAATATATGTAGATGACATTATCTTCGGCTGCACTAATCAGAAATACAGTGATGAGTTTGGACACATGATGCAAGAGCAATATCAGATGTCCATGATGGCTGAGCTAAAGTTCTTCCTTGGTCTTCAAATACGGCAGCAACGCAACGTCATCTTCATATCTCAAGAGAAATACCTCAAAGATTGCCTGAAGAAGTTCAGAATGCAAGACTGCAAAGGTTATACGATGCCAATGCCTACCAAGAGTCATCCAGATTCTGACGCCAATGGTAAAGAGTTCGATCAAAAGGTATACCGCTCCATGATTGGTTCTTTGCTTTAATTATGTGCATCTAGGCCAGATATCATGCTTAGTGTTTGCATATGTGCCCGATTCCAAGCGGCACCAAAGGAATCGCATCACTTAGCTGTGAAGCGAATTCTTCGATATTTGGCTTACACCCCAACACTAGGATTATGGTATCCAAAGGGCTCAGAGTTTGATCTAGTTGGATTCTCGGATGCTGATTATGCCGGTGACAAGGTGGATCGCAAGTCTACATTAGGCACATGTCACTTTCTGGGACGATCACTCATGTGTTGGTCTTCAAAGAAGCAGAACTGTGTATCTCTCTCCACTGCTGAATCTGAATACATTGCAGCTGGATCTTGCTGTGATCAGCTTCTATGGATGAAGCAAACACTCAAAGACTATGGCATTCATCTGAAGCAAGTGCCACTCTACTGCGACAATGAAAGCGCCATCAAGATCGCCAACAACCCAGTTCAGCACTCGAAGACAAAACACATTCAGATCCGTCATCACTTTCTCAGAGATCATGTCATGAAGGAAGATATTGATATCATTCACGTCAGCACTGAAGAGCAACTGGAAGATATCTTCACAAAGCCCTTGGATGAGAAAAGGTTTTGCAAGTTGCGGTGTGAGCTAAATATCTTGGAATCCTCAAATGTCCTGTGATCATGCACACATCCTAACACTGATGCATGTTGATGACTTAGATGTGCAAACACACGAAGTAACATATATCTTCAACTAATGAAGACTTACACTCTAAGTGTGAATACATTAACGCGGAATTTGACTTTGGAGCGCCACGATAATTGTGTGTCGTGTCTGGGTCTAATACTTCCTATACGGTGGGTAACGCCACCACCAAACTTGTGTTTGGAATACATTCTGTTGGCGTTACATTTGCAAAGTCTTCACATTTTGTTTGTCTTCAATGTTAACATGGCTTCATGTTTATCTTCAATGTACTGATTTGGTTTCTGTCCTCTACAACATTCACTTATAGCTATGTCTTCTAGTTGAATCTTTTGAACTAAGTGAATGTGATCGGACCCTGACCTTTCTATGCTCCTGTCTTAAGTCTATCTATCCAAATCATATGCATTCTATTGAAACTGTCAAATGTCTTTGCTGCGTCCTTGTTAGCAGAAGATACAGAGACAAACATTAAATCTGTTTTAAATGATCAATCCTTTTTACCTAAAACCCGGAGAAGCGGGAACGACTACCCGACAATCTAGGCGTGCGTGGGAACGTGGAACAACCTCCTATGTGTTGCATGATCGCCACGTGTCCTTCGGATGTGAACCGCCAGGGGCACCTGTGTAATAACGTTGTGCCGCCCCTGTCCCTATAAATACACGCCTCACCCCAGTCATTATCTCTTCTTCCACTCTTACACAAACCCTAGCGCCACCTCTAGCCATCGACGACGCCGGCGACGAAGCGCTTAGCTGCCGCGACCTCACCGACGCCGTCATCACGCCGGCCGCGAACATCGTCTTCTCCGCCGTCATCGTAGGTGTCCTCCGTCGCCAAGTTAGGGCACGGAAGATCAAACTTCTCGGCCTCCTCTCCCACTCCGTCTAGCCGTTCCTCATGTGGTAAATAAAACCTCTTTTTACAGTCTTTTTGATCCGATAGATTCATCCTTTCCATCCACAAGTGGTTTCTGTTGCTACAAAGTTGGATCTATCCTGTTCTGCATCTCATAGCATGCCTAATATGTTCACTTATGCTTCACAAAGTAGTTAGATTCCTCACTTGTACTTATTTGTGAATTCGTACAAATCTGGAACCAACTAACTACATATGAGTGAATGTCTTCGCACTATGAGGTCAATGTCTTCTAAACTGATTTATCTTCAAAATCTTCTAAGAATGCATATGACCTCTTCCCCTTCCCTCGCATCTCTAATGCTGTCACAGGTACATGTCCGTGGGAGAATCCCTTGGTTCTCATAGTCTGCATTCATTTGTAGAGTTCTTACAGCATCACATAAATTCTCCTGAAGCCAGTTCCTGTCTGAGCAGTAGATGGAAGACTTCGACAGTGTTGAAGCTTTCAGTCTAAACTTCATGGCAACTGAAAAATCAGTCAGGAAGGGCGGCAGATAGCGCCGTGGAAACACTGCTAAGGACCTGCCACCGGATCTCTATGAGTTATACAAGTCAGATCCAGAAGAAACCTATGCAGAACGCAAGAACCAAATCCAATGGATTCGAAGACATTGGGCAGAGGAATGGTTCAAGTATGGATTCGTCACCGAGGAATATGCTGAGAAGAATGCCCTAAAGGGCCCCTGGGGAGATATAATATACAAAGGTCTTCAGCCCAAGTCAAAGTCCAAAGCTATTGCTCAGGGCTTCTACCCCTGCATGATTCATGGACCTCAGCCTGCTAATGCCAACCCATCCTCTCTGTTATGGTGTCGTGAAGATAAACTCTTCAAGCGCAACTATCAGGCTGCAAAGAACTCGGCCAAGGAAAACAAGAAGTCTTTGGGATTAGACTTCAACCCAAGACCCTCTACGCCACGTGCTGACGGCACACGCGAAGCTGAACCCAATCTTGTTGGGCCCTTCTACAACTTAGAAGGTCTCATCACTCACATTCAGGTTCAAGGGGCAGCCGTGGACCACTCTGCAGATGACACTGATTCTGACGAAGCGCCTGCACCACCGAAGCCTGTGAAGCAAAAGAAACCAAAGGCTTCGAAGCCCCCTTCTGCACCAAAGGTCTCACGGGCGAAGCCTCTGGCCACTGCACCTCCTCAAGCCAGTGTGCAATCTGAAGATCTCTCACGCATCTCCAAGTCTGACAAGTTGAAAAAGCCCATGTAACCCACTGGTCAAGCACTGACCCCTACTGTTGTTTTGAGAAATGAGAATGACGCCATTGATCTGTCCAGCGACGACAATCTTGGCGATGACGCTCTTGAGCAATTGATAAAGAGCAAGCAAGAGGCGGAAATCTTCAATGATCTTCCCCTCTTTGATGTGGAAATCTTGTACAAGTTTATTGATGAGTGGTTTGACAGCCTAGATCTCAGTTTTGATGATCTTTAGCTCCCAATTGGCCTCAGCGTTTCCTTCCACAGAGCCATTGCTCCTGAGCTGGCTCTTGCACAGAAGATTGTTGAGCTGAAGCACAAAATTGACTATGAAAAGGCTCAGTTCAAGAAGCACATGGCCAAGATCAATGTTGAAGACATTCAAAACTTCAAGGTCATGATGCATGAGCTCAAGGAGGCATTCCACCAGAAACCAGAAGAAACAAAAGGTTCTCGTGAGCGCATGAAGAATCTAGCTACCAAATGTGTTCAAGGCTACAATGAAGCTGAAAAGCGCAAGGCTTTGGGGCGACCAGTCATCGACCGTAGAATGGCTGCCAAGAAGAAGAAGAAGCCAACTGTGGCCGAACCAGAAGCATCAAGGCGGGAAGAACCTCGCATTGTCTTCCCGGCCAGTATGACAGGCTCGAAGCCTAAGGTCCCCACAGTGGCTTGAGTGTTCAAGAAAACTAGAGCAGCTGAAGCCGAAGCCAGAAAGCACAAGACCAAAGCCACCACTGATGATGCTCCCCCAACCAAGAAAAGAAAAACAAAGAGAGACCGAGCTGCTTCCACAGAGCCCCTTGTTGTCGAGCCAATTTCTGTTGCTCGTCCTTCCTCTGCACATCGAGAACGTCGTTTGGTAGTTCATGAGCCTGCTTCCACAGAGGCTCCTAAAGCTGAAGAGAATCCAGCTGTTGACCCCACCACAGCTGAAGACATTGGTCCTCACGACAATGTTGAAGATGATGAAGTCCTTCCTCAGATCAAGCACAATTTGATATCATCGCCTGTTCTCACGAACAGCGAACTCATCAGCATTGGTCGTCCATTGACGCCAATTGCTCAGGATGACTCATGGGCTAATCACCCTCAAGAATCCCCTCACGATGAAGAAACACCAGTCACTCCCCCACCAAAGGTCACCACTCTGGTGATTGACAATGAAGACTTTGAGGCCCAACCAACTCCATCTCCACAGGCGTCGCCAACATTTCGCAGGCTTCGCAAAGGACCAAGGCCACATGCCACATTGTCAAGTGTTCCAGAAGGAGAAGAGCGCCAATCCATTTCACGCGAAGTGTTTCCTGAAGCCTCTCCTACTGCGAACATACCTGAATCTGAAGCCAAAACGGCTGAGGATATTCCAGCTGCATCAACCGATGACCATGAAGAAGAACCAAGAGAAGAAGAATGTGTTGCTACACCCCCGTCCAACCCTGAAGTTGTTCTCGAGGAGAACGTGTCCGACCCTCCAGCTCCCAAAGTGGAGGTTACCAATACTGAGGCAGCCACCAACATCAACACTGAAGCCAATGATGTTGTCATGGCTGAAGCTAATGTAGCACCTGAAGCTAATGTGGTGCTAGAAGTGAATGCACCTGAAGCCAATGCAGCACCCGAAGCAAATCCGCTGCATGAAGCCAATGCCTCTGCTCCTGTACCTCCTCCAAGGCCACACACCATCAAGCAATCATATGACCGTGGACAGCTTGTTACCGTCCACTGGCCAATTCTGGTTCCTCCGCCTCCTCCCCGCCCTCAATTTGCCTATCATGTGGAGCACAGGCCTCAGGTCTAGAAGCCAAAGCCAAGGCTACCACGGTTTCTAGGTACTGCAACTTCACCAGGATCATTTAATGTGAATGTATTCAAGGCACACAACACATTGTTCGACAGTGACAAGAACCCCTACACAAGGCCAAGAATCTCTTCGGACCGATTCTGGAGTTATCAGCAGCGAAGCTATTATTCATGCATCATGTACAATCAAGGACGCATTTTCCCTCATATGCATCTTGATTGTGAAGCCATAACTGGACTACCATGCCTTGAAGAAGCCCTTGACCGCTTCCGTGATGCGGGTCTGCTCAACTTTGTGATTGCCAAGGAACACTGGAATGAAGAACTTCTGCTTTAATTCTATGCTACCCTCCACATTTGTGGATACAACAGGGATCCGAAGACTTGGATCCTTGAGTGGATGACAGGAGATGTTCATCACGAAGCTAAATCCTAACACATCATTGAGCTTACAGCCCTGCTCACTCCTGGGGGAATATTATGAACCAGGTTGTCAACAATACCAGAATGCTTTGGAGAGCATTTTCTAGAAGCCAGAACCCAACATGAGCCAAATGCTGAGCATGATGAAGCCTTTGCCACATGACGTTGAATACCCAACTGAATTCTTTGTTGAAGACTTAGAGTATCTGCCCCACGCCATTTACCATATCATCAGAAAAACTCTATGGCCTGTCAAAGGACATTCATCGCAGCGAAGCTTCAAGGAGCAATGAAGACTTTGGTTTTCTATATCTTCAATGGCATAAGCTTCAATGCTCAAGACTTTTTCATCAGGCAGTTGGCTGCATATGGATCCGACATCTTTGGTCTGAAGTTCTATGCTCCATGGGTAATGCGTCTTATCAAGCTTCACTCTGCCTTCAACTATCAGCCGTCTGCGCGCAATCATCTTGTATTCTTGCCAGAGGTTGATCTGTCTGTTGAAGCTATTTACCCAGAGCCTACAAAGCATCCAATCTATCTTCACAATGTTGATCGTCAAAGCTTCACCCAGCCCATTGAAGGAGTTCAGGCAGTCTCTCGTGTTTATCCCTTGGCTGGCAACACACATGCCCCTCGCACCCAAACTGAAGCCACTGGAAGCACCATTGCCCAAAGGCCTCGGAAGCGATCTCGTGTTCTCAACGATAGACAGCTTCTCGTCGCTCTACATCAGAAACAGGATAAGCATCATGACTGGCTTAAGCGTCAGATGCAAAGCCTCTTGGTGGACGTCAATCGCATTCAGAATCTTGCCACCAAGACTGCCTTTGTTACACATGAAACCTGTCGGAGGTCCTGGAAGAGTTTGACTTTGCTCACTGCTGAAGAAGATCTTCAAGACGATGGCTTCACAGAAAGATTCAAGTTTGACTCACTCCTCCAAGGAATGCTCACTCGCGTCAGACTAGCTCACTTGAAGACTCTGACTATTCTTCCTCAGCTGCGATGGTGAATGCTAGAGTCATCGATGATCAAGATGATGCCACTTCACCACCTCCAACTTCAGCACGTGTCGACACTGCACTGAGTTCTTCTGCACCACCGGACCTCAATGATGACCCTGCTTCTTCGCCTACTCCTCATGGGAACGAGTAGAAGCTCTATGTCTTCAAACCTTTTTGGTCATTACTGACAAAAGGGGGAGAAACATATGAGTTGATAGTCTTCAAGCGGGTCCATATGGGTGGTTGCTTTACTTTTGCTACTTTTGCCAAGTGCTTACAACTTTCGCTTTTGATACATTTGGATCGTTTTTGAGTTGTAACAGTTAAACTTAATGGTCGGTTGCTACCTTTTTCAACACTATGTGATGCGACGATAAATTCCGCATGCGCGACTATAAATTCTGCACGAAGTCATTTTGCAGATGTCCATTTTTCATTATGCATGTCATTATCTTCTATATATCCTTTCATGCATGTTGAATTGTCTTCATAAGTAGGAGAGGAGCTCCGCAAGTACAACCTGCCATGTGCATTTGCATTCAAAAGCAAAATACTTATATGTACATCTTCAGGGGGAGCCTTTCTGCTACTTACGAAGACAATGTCTAATCCTTTACAATTTCACATACTTTTATCCCTGTTGAAAACTCAACCAGTTTGTCATCAATCACCAAAAAGGGGGAGATTGTAAGTGCATCTAGTGCCACCCCTAGTTGGTTTTGGAGTATTGACAACAAACCTGGTTGAGGGACTAATGTGTTTGTGAGAATTGCATGATAACACAGGTAGAAGTCCCTCATTGATTCGGTTTTCCTATCGGAGATGACCCCTAAAAATTGTATGAATACATTGAAGACAAAGGTGGTATGTGAAGACATTCACATTGAAGACTATGGAGCGCGAAGACTTAGTTGTTTCGTCGTTCTTTTTATTCTTTGTTGAGTCATAGGAACCACCGTACTATTAAGTGGGGTCCAAGTGAACCCGTCAGAATGACTGAAGTGATGCTTAACCAAAATCCTATGTCTTCAAGCGAAGACACTGAGAGCAAAACTTATCCAGAGCTAGATAAGTCGGCTTTGCTTGTAGCTCAAGTAAAGTTGTCGCGTGTGTTTGAAATCTGACCGTTGGAACACGTGTCAGTTCCTTTGTGACCCAGGGTCATTTCTGACAAATCAGGTCGGGTTGCCTAGTGGCTATAAATAGCCCACCCCTTACACCATAAATTGGTTGGCTGCTCAGAGTTAGTGCACGGCTTTTGTTGTTTGAGAGCAACCCACCTCGAAGCCCTTGAGAGAGAAATCCTTGCGAGGACAAAGCCCTAAACAACCAGAGCCAAAGAGTGTTAAGCATCACTGAAGTCTTCCTGTCTGTGTGATCTGAAGACTTATTACACTTGAGGACTGTGAATCCTCCAGCTGGTTAGGCGTCGCATTCTAAGCATCCAAGAGTCATTGTGGATCGCCGGTGAATGAAGTCTGTGAAGGTTTGGAAGTCTACCTTGAAGACTTACCAGAGTGATTGGTGAGGACTGGGTGTCCTTAGCTCAAGGGGAATAAGTTGAAGACATGGTCTTCTGAGTTAAATCTCAGCCTCCCTAACCAGATGTACAGTTATCACAACAACTGGAACTGGTCCAACAAATCATTGTCTTCAACGAGCTATTGGTTCTATCATTCCCATCTCTTTATTTGCAGTTGGTCCTTGTGAAGTCATTGCCTGTCTGCATTATCTTTTGTGTTCACTGAGTGACTGCTTGTTCTGATTAGCTTCATACTATCTTCCATCCTGATCTATAATGCCTAGCTGCTATTAGTCTTTGTGCTTTCACTTCATTGAATACTTGACTATGGCTTGCCTAGTGTAGTCTACCTTCCGCTGCATGGTAATAGGTTTATTTCTATCGTTTGTCTTTGAAACTTCTATGTTTTGAAGACTTTCATAAAAATCACCTATTCACCCCCCTCTAGTCGATCACTAGCAATTTCAGTCATCATACCGAGCTTGTCAAACGTTCATAACGTCTGCATCTGCTCCTGCAATAGGTCTGACACCTAGCAGTGCATCAAGGACATAATTCTTCTGTGCAGCAACGAGGATAATCCTCAGATCACGGACCCAATCCACATCATTGCTACTATCATCTTTCAACTTAGTTTTCTCTAGGAACATATCAAAAACACAAGGGAGCTAAAACGCGAGCTATTGATCTACAACATAGATATGCAAATACTATCAGGACTAAGTTCATGATAAATTAAGTTCAATTAATCAAATTACTTAAGAACTCCCACTTAGATAGACATCCCTCGAGTCATCTAAATGATCACGTGATCCAAATCAATTAAACCATGTCCGATCATCGTGTGAGATGGAGTAGTCTTCAATGGTGAACATCTCTATGTTGATCATATCTACTATATGATTCATGTTCGACCTTTCAGTCTCCAGTGTTCCGAGGCCATGTCTGTACATGCTAGGCTCGTCAAGTTTAACATGAGTATTCCACATGTGCAAAACTGTCATGCACCCGTTGTATGTGAACGTAGAGCCTATCACACCCGATCATCACGTGGTGTCTCGCACGACGAACTGTCGCAATGGTGCATACACAGGGAGAACACTTATACCTTGAAATTTTAGTGAGGGGCCATGTTATAATGCTACCCCCGTACTAAGCAAAATAAGATGCATAGAAGATAAACATCACATGCAATCAAAATGTGTGACATGATATGGCCATCGTCAACTTGTGCCTTTGATCTCCATCTCCAAAGCACCGTCATGATCTCCATCATCACCGGCTTGACACCTTGATCTCCATCGTAGCGTCGTGGTCGTCTCACCATCTATTGCTTCTACACCTATCGCTAACGCATAGTGATAAAGTAAAGCAATTACATGGCGTTTGCATTTCATACAATAAAGCGACAACCATAAGGTTCCTGCCAGTTGCCGATAACTTTTACCAAACATGATCATGTCATACAATAATGTATATCACATCATGTCTTGACCATATCACATCACAACATGCCCTGCAAAAACAAGTTAGACGTTCTCTACTTTGTTGTTGCAAGTTTTACGTGGCTGCTACAGGCTTCTAGCAAGAATCGTTCTTACCTACGCATCAAAACCACAACGGTGATTATCAAGTTTGCTATTTTAACCTTCAACAAGGACCGGCCGCAGTCAAATTCGATTCAACTAAAGTTGGAGAAACAAACACCCGCCAGCCACCTTTATGCAAAACTAGTTGCATGTCTGTCGGTGGAACTAGTCTCATGAACATGGTCATGTAAGGTTGGTCAGGGCCACTTCATCCAACAATTCTGCCGAATCAAAATAAGACGTTGGTGGGAAGCAATATGACGATCACCGCCGACAACTCTTTGTGTTCTACTCGTGCATATCATCGATGCATAAACCTGGCTCGGATGCCACTGTTGGGAAACGAAGCATGCCATTTCAAAAAAAGCCTATGCTCACGCAAGATCTATCTAGGAGATGCATAGCAACAAGAGGGGGAGAGTGTGACCACGTACCCTCGTAGACCGAAAGCGGAAGTGTTTGACAACGCGGTTGATGTAGTCGAACTTCTTCTCATTCCCACCTATCAAGCACGAAACGTATGACACCTTCGAGTTCTGCACACGTTCAGCTGGATGACGTCCCTCGAACTCTTGATCTAGAAAAGTGTCGAGGGAGAGTTTCGTCAGCACGACGGCGTGGTGACGGTGATGGTGAAGTGATCAGCGCAGGGCTTCGCCTAAGCACTATGTGAATATGACCAGAGGGGTCAACTATGGAGGGAGGCGTCGCATATGACGCCCCCGATTCAATCGTACACTAATGATACACGCAAACATGTACGATCAAGATCAGGGACTCACGGGAAGATATCACAACACAACTCTACAAATAAAATAAGTCATACAAGCATCATATTACAAGCCAGGGGCCTCGAAGCCTCGATTACAAGAGCTCGATCATAGACGAGTTAGCGGAAGCAACAATATCTGAGTACAGACATAAGTAAACAAGTTTTCCTTAAGAAGTCTAGCACAAACTGAGATACAGATCGAAATAGGCGCAGGCCTCCTACCTGGGATCCACCTAAACTACTCCTGGTCGTCGTCAGCGGGCTGCACATTGTTGACACCAGATTTTGGCATGGTCACAAATCAGGGTTCGTATGCAAAAGTTAGAGGCAACACTTCGCGGGATGGCCCTGAGTAAGAAAGTATTCGGCCTTTGCCGGCTGAATGAAACCTTGCCAGGGTAAAACCTTGCCGATGTGAGGGCTTACCGGCGTGGAAAGCTTGCCGGCGGAGAAGCTTGCCGGCGTGGAAAGCTTGCCGGCGGAGAAGCTTGCCGGTGTGAAATCTTGCCGAGGGAGAAACCTTGCCGAAGAGGAACTCTTGCCGGGGTAGAAACCTTGCCGAGGAGGAACTCTTGCCGGGGTAGAAACCTTGCCGAGCTAGGGAGAACCCTTTCTGGTGTAAAAACCTTGCCGAGCTAGGGAGAACCCTTTCCGGTGTAAAAACCTTGCCGGGGTGAAACCTTGTCAGTGCGGAAAGCTTACCCGGGTGGAAGGCCTGCCGGGGTGGAGGTTGTGATAGTCAATTCGACCAGAAGCTGAAGATGGGCTCAAATGATTATTTAGATGGACTCAAATGGAGAAGTGATCTAAATGAAAGAGTTTCGTATTATTGATATGAACACCTTTGAAATTTGGGTCATCGCCGTCCGATTTCATCTCGAAGGCCGAAACTATACTTGAAGTACCAAGATCTTATATTCAAAGTACAGTTTAGCCGATTAAGCCCCCAAGACGACCTCAAATGAAAAAAATGATCTACAAGGGTTGTCTTCGTCTCGTCGAAACGATCGATTTTGATATAAAAATCATTCAAATCCGTGTTCGTATGCAAAAGTTAGAGCAATCGGAGTGCAGCCCTGTCACGAGGCAAGATGTGGCGCGCCCCACCAGACACATGTCTGACGGGCAGCGCAAGGAGATAGCCTGTGTTGCGAGACCGATCTGACCCTCAAGATGATCTCTGGTCAAACAACCTTCAACATGAAAGTTGTTCGCCTCATCGAGACGGTCAAGATTGCTTTTGGGCTTGTTTTCATCCGAGATCGTTTACCACCACAAAAAGGACCTGCAAGGTGCAGCTAATTTAAACCGAACAGTTTTGGAAAGTTCGGATAAAACCAGTCCGAATTTGACTAGGGTTTTGGACGTGAATTGATGTAATTTTCTTGTAAGGAAAGCCTAGATAAATCCTTTGCTTGTACGGGAAGTCCAGCCACCTCTTATATATGTTGGGGGTGACGGCCGATTGAAACAACTCACAATCGAATAAACACATCTACTACTTTTTCGTGTTCATCTACTTTTTATCTCTCCTTTGTATCTTTCTTCTCGTTCTTCGTTAGTTCTTCATGCTGGAGGGCTGCGGATCCACGAGGCTCTAGGGGCGAGCTAATCGACCTGGAGCAGCCCATAGCCGCCGCGAGCCCTGACGGGGTCCCTCCCGGGCAAACGGGGCTTCGGGTCTACAAAAGCATCTGCCGGCTGTCCTGCGTATCGCGCTGCCGGTCAGATCTCCTTCGACGCGAGCTGCGGTGCATCACCCCTGGCGTCGAGGGTACACGGTGACGTGTTCGTGTGCGAACACACTTTTTGGCGACTCCTCTGGGGAACAAAGATCAAACGTCATCATCCACCATGTCTGATATTCCCAAACCATCTGAGGTAGACGCCGATAACATCATTAAGCCCAGTCTTGATGAGATATCGGCCGATCATCATCAAGTTTATGAGGAGTACAAGAAGGCGCGCAAGGAGAAGGACTTGCAGGAGTTCCTTGCAAAGTTCAAGAAGGATCGCCAAGGCAACATCACTCCGATTGAACAAATAAAGTTCCCTCCTCTTCAAGCCGAGCAGGTTAAACCCTCTGTAAGTACTACCTTTTCTCCTGAGCAGTGGGCTGAGATTGAAAGTCGTATTGCTGATGGTAACAATCTAGTCTACCAAACTTTCATAGAAAATACTAATTCTCATAAGAATACATCTCAATCGTCTAGTGGTAATGATGGTGTAGCTGCTAGTGTGGAAAACCCTAATCTGGCTTTACCTGTTGCATCGACACCTGCCATGCCGATGGCTTATTACACTACCCATACAAATCAAATTGTGGCTGCACCCATTAGTCCTATCATGAGCATGCCAGGTTCGGTGGCAACGCCGAACCAAACCCTACCTACAGCTACAACCACTCGACCACTACCAAATTATGGGTCGACATACATGCCACAAGTCTTACCTACAGCTAGTAATCCTACTCCTCCTATGCCACTGCCACAAGCTTCATCGTCCACTATGGATGATGGTCTAGCTAATCTTAGAGAGGAGATGGCTAAGATGCTTCGAGAGAATTTTGGAGTTGAGTTACCTCGGAATCAGATTTACCAAAAGCCGTACCCGAGTACTTTGATGCCATCTAGTGCCCTCCAGGATATAAAATTCCAGATTTTGTTAAGTTTAATGGAGAAGGCACAAAAACCACATGGGAGCATGTTAGTCAGTATTTAGCACAATTGGGTGAGGCAAGCTCATTGAATGAATGGAAAGTGCGTTTATTTCCTTTATCATTAACTGGTACCACATTTTCATGGTTTTCTTCTTTACCCCATCGTTCCATTCGGGTTTGGTCGCAGCTAGAGCAGAAGTTTCATGATCACTTTTATAGCAGCGACAATGAACTCAAGTTGTCACATCTAACATCGGTTAAACAGAAGCATGATGAATCGGTCTCCGATTACGTCAAGAGATTCAGAGAAACAAAAACCCGGTGTTTTAGTTTGGTGATAACTGAGAGGGACTTGGCGGACCTAGTGCTGAGTGGTTTGAGAACTCCCATTAGAGAAAAGCTAGAAGGCTATGAGTTCTTAAATATCAACCAAGTCTTACAAAGGGCTTTGGCTCAGGAAAGCCGAAGCAAAGACCTCAAAGAAGTGCATAGATACAAAGCCGATCGTCCAAAGATGAATATGGTGGAATATGATAGTGATCACTCGGACGATGAGGGTGATGTTTTTTCTACTGAATTTGTTTGGCCATCTAAGGCCAAACCCTTTACTTGCAATGATCTGAAACCGATTCATAAGAATCGTGATGAAGAGATGAAGTTTACTTTTAACATTGCTAAGTGTGATAAAATATTTGATGCTTTGCTACAGGCTAAGATTATTAGAATATCTCATACTTTACCGCCGTTGAAGAGCTGAAACGGCGCGCTTATTGCAAATATCATAATTCTTTTTCTCATGCTACTAACGATTGCAATGTTTTTCGACGGCAGATACAATCGGCCATTAATGACGGATGATTAAACTTTTCTGAGATGCAAGTTGATAAACAGCCTTTTCCAATGAATACCATGGATTTGGAGGGAAAGAAGCTACTCATTCGGCCGGAGGTTGCCGAATATGCTAATAAAGCTAATGTCATTGTTGGTGAGCCCAGGAAAGACAAGGAGGGCGACAAGGTCTTGGGGAGACAGGTTGTGCTTGACAAGCAACCCTGTGGCAAGGAGACAATCAAAATCACCATCAAGAATCCTACACTCGAGGGGCAACCGCAAGCGCAAGAAAATACTCGTGTTAAGTTTGTCAAGCCCAAAAGTCCAGAAGTTGTCAAGTGGAAGACGAATGAAGCTAAAGTGCAGCGCAAGAAAATCAAGCCAACTTTTGATATGTTGTTGTCCAAGTATGCCAATCACGCAGCCGGTTCTAGCTCTAACCGGTCACCAAATTTGAAGCGCTCAAGGTCACCTCCTCGGGAAGAATTTCAGCATCATGCAAGGCCATATGGGTCATGGGCGCCAGGACCATGGGTACCGTCTCTCCCCTATGTACCATATTACATGGGAAACTTCAATGGAGGATGGTGGCAGCCCCCAATGGCCCCTTATGCTTTTCATCTGGGTTGGGTAGAACAAAGGAGGCCCATTTGTGAGAGACTTTCTTATCCCACACGAGGCCGTTTGAACAATAGTGTCAATCGGCCAGTGCAAGATAATCAAAAAAGGGTCGGCAAGCAAGAATGGCGTGTTAAGTCGCCAAGTGCTATAACGGTCGAGTCAAGCAAAGGCAAGGAAAAAACCGATGCCGACTCACTCATCTTGGGCACCGAAACATTCACCATACAACAGCCGATTATGCATAGCAATCCGACTGAGCTGATACTTGCTATCGCACATAAGCACTCGGCTAATGACCTTGAAGGAAACACCAGCCAAGTAAAGATGAGAGATCCTAAATACACTCAGCCAAAGTGGTGTCCTCCAGGGCTGACAAAAACACAAAAGAGGAAACTACAGAGGTTAAGGAGTCAAGAGATGACAAAACAAGAAGCCGAGAAGCAAAGGGATAAGTTGTTCAATGACACTCGGCCCATGGTGCCTACAAAACAAGTGTGGAGGCCTAAACAAATACAAGATGCAGTCACTTCTACACCTATCACAGCAGCACCTGCGCCACCAAAGGAGGACGATGCGACATCTATTACATCGTCTGCGACACTTCTTACTTCTCCTTCACTTGGACAAATTTCGGAATCGGTGGATGCACTTGAAGAAGAGGATGATATGTTGGACTATGAGTCTATGCCGGTTCATGAAGGTATGGATATCAATATGGTGTATTACTTACCTGCTGAGTTTTGAGCTGTAGATGAGGAAGGGGAGGTGGCCCAGCTGGATTTTGGCCCTAAAAATGCAATATTCGAGAAGCCAAAAGACCTAGTGACGCATCTAAAACTATTGTATCTCGGAGGTCATATCAATGGATCACCGCTCACTCGGATGCTTGTTGATGGTGGAGCTGCAGTGAATCTTATGCCGTATTCGGTCTTCAAAAAATTGGGGCTGCATGATGAAGAGTTGATAAAGACCAACATGGTGCTCAATGGATTTGAACGCAAAGAGAAAACTGAAGCCAAAGGTGTGATGTATGTGGAGCTCACGGTGGGATGTAAAACTTTGGCTACCGCATTCTTTGTCGTTGAGGTGCAAGGTAACTACAATGTCATACTAGGCCATGATTGGGTTCATGCAAACTAGTGCGTGCCATCCACTATGCACCAGTTTTTGATCTAGTGGGTTGATGATGAAGTGGAAGTCATTCATGCGGATAACTCGGCCTGTGTTGCTTTGGCCGAGGCATCGGTGGATTGGCAACACCCAAATGCTACTTGCTTGACGGGACGTTACTTGTCAGAATTCGATTTTCTCAGTGCAACCAAGAATGGTTTCGTGCCCGTCTCTTTAAAACCGACTGAATGCAATCGGCTCCAAGGTATGATATGTTTAAATGGATCCTAACTCAGAGTGGTTACAAAAGCGACTTGTAGAATATCGGTCCAATGAGAACGATATGTATGAGTCCATAGAAGATTTAGATGATATGGATAAATTAGGACAATGTTTTACATCGGCCGATACATTAGAAGAGATAGATATAGGAGATGGTTCAACTCCTAGGCCGACATTTGTAAATGCAAATTTAAAAGCCGATCAAAAAGCTAAGTTGATCGAGCTATTGAAAGAATATGTTTGTTGCTTTGCATGGGAATATCATGAGATGCCAGGTTTAAGCCGAGAGCTAGTGGCGCACCGGTTACCTATAAAGGCTGGTTTTAGACCATATAAACAATCGGCCAGAAAGTTTAATCCAAAAACATATGACCGGATCAAGGAAGAGATCGATCCTTTGCTTAAAGCTAATTTTATTAGACCTTGCAGGTATGCCGAGTGGATTTCTAACATTGTCCCAGTGGAAAAGAAAGGATCCGGCAAGTTGAGGGTGTGCATTGACTTCAGAGATCTGAATAGGGCTACACCCAAAGATGAGTATCCCATGCCAATAGCTGATATGCTTATTAATGATGCTTCTGGACATAAAGTTATTAGCTTTCTAGATGGTAATGCCGGATACAATCAAATTTTTATGGCCGAAGAGGACATGTCCAAGACAGCTTTTTGTTGCCCTGGTTTTCTTGGTTTATTCGAGTGGACAGTGATGACATCCGGATTATAAAATGCTGGCTCCACATATCAAAGGGCTATGAATTTGATTTTTCATGATTTACTCGGTGTCATACTTGAAGTTTATATTGATGATATTGTTGTCAAATCAGATGTTTTTGAATCCCACTTGGCCGATTTGCGTTTAGCTTTTGAAAGAATGAAAAAGTATGGACTGAAGATGAATCCTTTGAAGTGTGCATTCGGTGTGTCGGCTGGTAAGTTTTTGGGTTTCATTATCCATGAAGATGGCATAGACATTGATCCCAAAAAGATAGAGGCCATACAGAAAGTGGAAGCTCCAAGATGCAAGAGAGATATGCAAAAGTTCCTTGGCAAGGTCAATTACTTGAGGAGGTTCATAGCTAATTTGTCAGGGAAGGTTGATGCGTTTACTCCTATCCTTCGGTTAAAGAATGATGCTGATTTCACTTGGGGGGCAAAACAGCAAGAAGAATTTGATATGATCAAGAATTATTTGTGCACTCCTCCGATGGTGAAAGCACCCAAGCATAGGGAACCCTTCAGGCTTTACATTGCAGCAGAAGAAGGAGTTATTGGTGCTGTTTTGACTCAAGAAACCGAAAGAAAAGAGCATGCTATTCCGTATTTGAGCATGCGCTTATTGGACACCGAGACAAGGTATACATTTGTTGCAAAATTATGTCTATGCTTATATTATGCTTGCACAAAATTGAGACATTATTTAGTGCCGAGTGCTTGCGTAGTAGCTTATCAGACCGATGTCATTAAATACATGTTGCATAGGCCAATTCTTAGTGGTAGAATTGGCAAGTGGGCTTATGCTTTGATTGAATATGATTTGGCGTATGAATCTCTAAAATCCATGAAAGGCCAAATTGTTGCTAATGTCATTGTTGAACATCGGATTAATGATAAGCATGATATTGATATGAACCTTGTTTCAGTAGTACCATGGAGATTATACTTCGATGGTTCAGTTTGTAGCAATGGCCAAGGTGTTGGTATTGTTTATATATCTCCTCATGGTGCTGTTTTTGAAGCCTCGTGCCGCCTACAATAATTTTGCACAAATAATCAAGCCGAATATGAAGCATTATTATTCGGTTTAGAGATGTTGCTTCCCATAGGTGTTACACATATTGAGGCTTATGGTGATTCGTTACTAGTGGTGCAGCAAATATCCATAGTCTTTCAGTGTTTGGACTAATCACTTAATGTTTATCTTAATAAATGTCTAGATATAATCTCTACTTTGGATTGTTTTAGCATTGCTCATATATCTAGACATGACAATCGGAAAGCAAATGAGTTGGCACAACAGGCATCCGGCTACCATGTTGATCATGGCGTGTTTCATATTTCTGAAAAGCCGATGTCTAGTCTTGCCGACGTAGGGGAGGCCGAACCGGAGCCCACCGTTTCGGCCACTAATGAAATATTCAATGCAGGAGAAAGTCAAGACTGGAGGAAACCCATTGTTATTATTTGTGTGATCCCAGTAGAAGGGTGGACAGGGCTGTTCGGTGGATGGCTTTCGAGTATACAATGAGAGATGATGATCTCTATCGCCGAACGGTTGATGATGTTCTTCTAAAGTGCTTGGATGAGGACCAAGCGAGAGTTGCTATGGGGGAGGTCCATGAAGATATTTGTGTCACTCATCTATCGGCTCCCAAGATGAAATGGTTGCTACGACATGCTGGATTTTATTGGCCGACTATGATTAATCATTGCTTCAGATATTACAAAGGGTGTGAAGCTTGTCAAAAATTTGGTGATATTCAGTTGGCTCCTGCTGCTATGTTACATCCCATTATCAAGCCGTGGCCTTTCAGAGGATGGGGTTTAGACTTTATTGGACAAATTCATCCGTCTTCCTCAAAGGGGCATCGGTTCGTATTGGTGGCAACCGATTATTTCACTAAATGGTCTGAAGCAGTACCTCTCAAGAATATGACACATACAGAGGTGATTAAATTCATAACCGAGCACATTATTCATAGATTCGGCATTCCTCAAACATTGACTACAGATCAAGGCTCATCTTTCATGTCACACCAAGTTAGAGAATTTGCCAAATCTTATAACATAAAATTGCTCCATTCCTCTCCATATTATGCCCAAGCCAATGGACAAGCTGAGTCTAGCAATAAAATTTTAATCAAGCTCATCAAGAAGAAGATGGAGGATAATCCAAGGAGATGGCATGAGTTGTTGTCTGAAGCTTTGTGGGCACATAGGATCTCAAGACATGGTGCTACAAAGGTGACTTCATATGAGCTAGTATACGGTCAAGAGGTTGTTTTACCGGTGGAAGTGAATTTGAATGCTTTGAGAATAGCCAAACAAAATGATTTATCGACAGTAGACTTTTATAACTTGATGATGGACAATATTGATGAGGTTGCCGATAAACATTTGGCTGCTTTGAAGGCCATAGAGAGCGACAAGTTGAGGGTAGCAAGGGCTTACAATAAGAAGGTTAAGTTGAAGAATTTTCAAGTTGGTGATCTCGTCTGGAAAGTAATTCTCCCGATTGGTTCAAGGGACAGAAAATTCGGGAAGTGGTCTCCAAGTTGGGAAGGTCCTTTTAGAATTGCAAGAATAGTTCCCGGAAACTCTTATTTGGTGGAATCCGTACAAGGGGCACTGTTACCTCGAGCTCTCAATGGCAAGTACTTGAAGAAATACCACCCAAGTGTGTGGCAAGAAGCCTGAGTGGGCAATGGCCGATATATGATTATCACCCTTAGCACAAACATGGCCGATACCTGATTATCGTCCTGTGGAAAATAAATGGCCGATGGAGTGTTGACATCATCCTTATAACAAACACAATACAAGTTACTTTTCGGCACACAAGCTTTGCCGAAAAACAGGGGGGCATGTGTTGACACCAGATTTTGGCATGGTCACGAATCAGGGTTTGTATGCAAAAGTTAGAGGCAACACTTCGCAGGCCGGCCCTGAGTGAGAAAGTATTCGGCCTTTGCCGGCTGAATGAAACCTTGCCGGGGTAAAACCTTGCCTATGTGAGGGCTTACCGGCGTGGAAAGCTTGCCGGTGGAGAAGCTTGCCGGCATGGAAAGCTTGCCGGCGGAGAAGCTTGCCGGTGTGAAATCTTGCCAAGGGAGAAACCTTGCCAAAGAGGAACTCTTGCCAGGGTAGAAACCTTGCCGAGGAGGAACTCTTGTCGGGGTAGAAACCTTGACGAGCTAGGGAGAACCCTTTCCGGTGTAAAAACCTTGCCGGGGTGAAACCTTGTCAGTGCGGAAAGCTTACCCGGGTGGAAGGCCTGCCAGGGTGGAGGTTGTGATAGTCAATCCGACCAGAAGCTGAAGATGGGCTCAAATGATTATTTAGATGGACTCAAATGGAGAAGTGATCTACATGAAAGAATTCTGTATTATTGATATGAACATCTTTGAAATTTGGGTCATCGCCGTCCGATTTCATCTCCAAGGCCGAAACTATGCTCGAAGTACCAAGATCTTATATTCAAAGTATAGTTTAGCCGATTAAGCCCCCAAGACGACCTCAAATGAAAAAATGATCTACACGGGTTGTCTTCGTCTCATCGTAAATGATCGATTTTGATATAAAAATCGTTCAAATCCGAGTTCGTATACAAAAGTAGAGCAATCGGAGTGCAGCCCTGTCACGAGGCAAGATGTGGCGCGCCCCACCAGACACATGTCTGACGGGTAGCGCGAGGAGATATCCCGTGTTGCGAGACCGATCTGACCCTCAAGATGATCTCTGATCAAAAAACCTTCAACTTGAAAGTTGTTCGTCTCATCGAGACGGTCAAGATTGCTTTTGGGCTTGTTTTCAGCTGAGATCGTTTACCACCGCAAAAAGGACCCGCAAGGTGTAGCCAGTTTAAACCGAACAATTTTGGAAAGTTTGGATAAAACCAGTCCGAATTTGACTAGGGTTTTGGACGTGAATTGATGTAATTTTCTTGTAAGGAAAGCCTAGATAAATCCTTTGCTTGTATGGGAAGTCCAGCCGCCTCTTATATATGTTGGGGGTGACGGCCGATTGAAACAACACACAATCGAACAAACACATCTACTACTTTTTCGTGTTCATCTACTTTTTATCTCTCCTTTGTATATTTCTTCTCGTTCTTCGCTAGTTCTTCATGCTGGAGGGCTGCGGATCCACGAGGCTCTAGGGGCGAGCGAATCGACCTGGAGCAACCCATAGCCGCCGCGAGCCCTGACGGGGTCCCTCCCGGGCAAACGGGGCTTCGGGTCTACAAAAGCATCTGCTGGCTCTCCTGCGTATCACGCTGCCGGTCAGATCTCCTTCGATGCGAGATGCGGTGCATCACCCCCGGCGTCGAGAGTACATGGTGACGTGTTCGTGTGCGAACACACATAGTAGTAGGCACCTCTCGAGTAGTAGTAGTCGTCATCGACGGTGGCGTCTGGCTCCTGGGCTCCAACGTCTGGTCGCAGCAATCGAGTATAGGAAAGGGGAAAAAGAGGGAGAAAAGCAACCGTGAGTACTCATCCAAAGTACTCGCAAGCAAGGAGCTACACTACAAATGTATGCATTGGTATCAAATGGAAAAGGGGGATCATATGTGGACTGAACTGCAGAATGCTGGAATAAGAGGGGGATAGCTAGTCCTATCAAAGACTATGCTTCTGGTAATGTCACATAGCATAATCCTAATCGATGATCCTCCCCTCGTCACCCTGTGAGAGAGCGATCACCGGTTGTATCTGGCACTTGGAAGGGTGTGTTTTATTAAGTATCCGGTTCTAGTTGTCATAAGGTCAAGGTACAACTCCAAGTCGTCCTGTTACCGAAGATCACGGCTATTTGAATAGATTAACTTCCCTGCAGGGGTGCACCACATAACCCAACACGCTCGATCCCATTTGGATGGACACACTTTTCTGGGTCATGCTCGGCCTTGGAAGATCAACACGTCGCAGCCCTACCTAGGCACAACAGAGAGGTCAGCACGCCGGTCTAAATCCTATGGCGCAGGGGTCTGGGCCCATCGCCCATTGCACACCTGCACGTTGCGTACGCGGCCGGTGAGCAGACCTTGCCTCCCTTATACAAGAGTAGGCATTCCAGTCCAACCCGGCGCGCGCCGCTCAGTCGCTGACGTCACAAAGGCTTTGGCTAATACCACGACATCGAGTGCCCACAACTGTCCCCGCGTAGATGGTTAGTGCGTATAGGCCAGTAGCCAGACTCAGATCAAATACCAAGATCTCGTTAAACGTGTTATTTTGAAATAACCGCGAATGCCGACCAGGGCCAGGACCACCTCTCTCCTAGGTGGTCTCAACCTGCCCTGACGCTTCTCCACAAAGATCCACTCAGAGGGTCGTCGGGACAAACGTCCTTTCAGACCCAATCCGTGAATCACTCGCGGGTACTCCTACGAGCCGACCCGTCTTTAGTCACCACAAGTATCATATATTATGTATATGTATATACCCGTGATCAACTCCCGAGTGATCACGACCCGATAGTATAGCATGGCAGACGGACAAGAATGTATGCCCACTGATGATAAACTAGCATCCTATACTAAACAATAGGATTGCAGGTAAAGATAATAACAGTAGTAGCAAGGACATGCTATGCATCAGGATAGGATTAACGGAAAGCAGTAACATGCTACACTACTCTCATGCAAGCAGTATAAAGAGTAGAGTAGGCGATATCTGGTGATCAGGGGGGCTTGCCTTGTTGCTCTGGCAAGAGAGTGGGGTCATCAACACCGTAGTCGTACTGGGTAGCAGCGGCGTCGGTCTCGGTGTCTAGCGAGAGAAGAGGGGGGAGAAACAATAAATATAATGCAAAGAAATGCATGATGATGCATGACATGGCAAAGCGTAAAGCTAGGTGTGCCCTAACGCGGTACGAGGTGGTACCTGTGAAGGGGGAAAACATCCGGGAAAGTATTCCCAGTGTTTTGCGTTTTCGGACAGATGAACCGGAGGGGGAAAGTTGCGTGTTTGCTATGCTAGGGATGCATGGCGGACGAACGGGCTGCGTATCCGGGTTTGTCTCGTCGTTCGGAGCAACTTTGATGTTGAAAATATTTTAATCCGAGTTACGGATTAAAAGATATGATTTTCTAAAGAATTTATTAATTTCTGGAATGTAATTAATTATTTAAATCAAATTTGAAAATAGATTAATGACATCAGCATGATGTCATGCTGACTTCAGCAGTCAACAGAGTTGACTGGTCAACCTGACTAGTGGGTCCCACTGGTTAGTGACACATTTTAATTAAACAGTTTAATTACCCTAATTAATATAAATTAAGGGAGTGGGCCCCACTGTCATTCTCTGTTAGTTAATTAACAGTAGTTAATTAGGTTAATTAGTCATTAGATTAATTAATCTTAATTAGCTAATTTAATCAGAATTAATTAAGCTAATTAATTAGTTGATTGATTAATTAATTAATTATATTTATTATTTTATTTTATTTTATTATTTATTATTATCATCATCATTTTTTTATCCTTTTTCTTTTCTTTTTTAATAGAAACGTTCTGGGGGGTGTGCCCCACTTGTCATAGGGCCAAGGCCCTTAACGGGCATACGGGCAGGCGGGTGCGGGCGAAGCCGCACCCCTGCCCGATAGCGAGGCGAGGCCGGTTCGGGGCCAGAGCGGGCGCGACCAGCGCGGGCCACAGCCGGCGGCGATGGCCGCGGTAGGTGGGGGCAGCAGCGCCGGCGAGCGTGGCCGCAGCCAACGGGGACAGAGGCGGGGCGCGTGTGCCGGTGTGCCAGCGAGTGCCTCCGGCGGTGGTTCGGCAGATGAGCAGCAGAAGTGGAGCGGGGCGCGGGCGTGCGGTCGTGGGCGCGGGCAGTGGGCACCACGCGGGTGCTGGCGGGGCGAGGCAGAGCTCGCGCGGTGTCGGGCACGTGTTGCGACAGGCGAAGGCGTGGCCGAACGGGCGAGTGGGCGCGCAGCGGGAGGCGGGTGGCGTGCGCGCGATGTGGCCGTGGCCAGGAGCGCGTGCTCAAGGGAGATAGGAGGAGAGGGGGTTGCTTACGGCGGGGAGTAGGGTCTGGGCAATGGGGCGCGGGGAGCGACTCGGGGAGGAGGATGAGGAGGTCCGGCGAGGACGACGAGGCGACGACGATTCGGGGAAGACGATGAGGGGCTCCGGCGAGGCGAGCTCCGGGCGCGGCGGGGGCGAGGTAGATCCGGGCGGGGTCCCGCATCAGCGTGGTCATGGACGGGCGGCAGGGCGCCGGTGGGGCGACAAGAGGAGCCCGGCTCCGCGAGGGGGTGACGGCGACGTCGAGGCGGCGATGGGATCGGCCCCCCGATCCAGATCGGGGAAGGGCGAGAGGGAGGAGTGGGACAAGGGGGAGGGAGTGGGTGATGGGGTGGTTAGGGTTTCCCCCCTCGTGGGGATAAGGCAGGGGTGGGTCGGCCGGCTGGGCCAGGTGGGCCGGCCTGGCCGGTGAGCAGGGCCGTCTGGCCCAGTTGGCCAGGGGGCCTTTTATTCTTTTTTTGTTTTTGTAGTTTCTTTTTTATCTCTCTTTTTCCTTTTCTGTTTTAATTCAATTTAAAACATTTATGCATTTTCTAAACATGTGTTTTCTTCACCATAATTAACTATGTAATATTATGCACAAACCGAACATTTTTGTTTTAACCTTTGTAAATTTTTATTATTAACTTTATTTTTAAATTTGACTCGGTTTTGAGCTAACGGCAGACTATCAACAGTAACCGTGGTGACGTGGCATGATTAGCGTTGGATTACTGTAGCACGATTATCCGGGCGTTACACCGCACACGGCTAACAGATGTTGTTGTGTGTTCTAGGCGTCTCCCCCTTCATATATATAGGTGGCAGGGAGAGGGAGCAGCCAAGGGGGGCGCCCAAGTAGGAGGAATCCTACTTGGGGCCCTTGTGCAATTCGCCACCCCCCTACCATAACTTCCGAAGGGGGAAGGAAGGAGGAGGGAGGAGGGAAGGAAGGGGGAGGCCAAATCCCTCCCCTTCCTTTATCTCTTCTCCTCTTTCCTCCCCCTCCTATTTCGGCCTACATGGGGCGAACCAGCCCCTTAGGGGCTGGTCTTTCCCGCTCTTGTCCCATTAGGCACATGTAGTTGCCGGGCGGATTCCCGGAACCCCTTCCGGTAACCCTATATGTACCCGCTACCCCCGGAACACTTCTGGTGTCTAAATACCATCGTCCTATATATCAATCTTTACCTCTCGACCATTTCGAGACTCCTCGTCATGTTCGTGATCTCATCCGGGACTCCGAACAACATTCGGTCACCAAATCACCTAACTCATATAATACAAAATCGTCATCGAACGTTAAGCGTGCGGACCCTACGGGTTCGGGAACTATGTAGACATGACCGAGACACCTCTCCTGTCAATAACCAATAGAGGAACCTAGATGCTCATATTGGTTCCTACATATTCTACGAAGATCTACATATACGTTATTCCCTTTGTTATCGGTATGTTACTTTCCCAAGATTCGATCGTCGGTATCTTCATACCTAGTTCAATCTCGTTACCGGCAAGTCTATTTACTCGTTCCATAATGCATCATCCCGTAACTAAATTATTAGTCACATTGCTTGCAAGGCTTATTATGATGTTCATTACCGAGAGGGCCCAGAGATACCTCTTCGATACTCGAAGTGACAAATCCTAATCTCGATCTATGCCAACCCAACAAACACCTTCGGAGATACCTATAGAGCATCGTTATAATCACCCAGTTACATTGTGACGTTTGATAGAACACAAGGTATTCCTATGGTATCCGGGAGTTGCATAATCTCATAGTCAAAGGAATATGTATATATCATGAAGAATGCAATAGCAATAAAACTGGACGATCAATATGCTAAGCTAAAAGATGGTTATTTCTCCACAATGACGAGTTTGTATTATATGACTCTCTCTCGCTCTCTCTCTTTGATTATCAATACAATGTTTTCCTCGATATTCTTGGTGTTATATTCGATGTAATCACTTTTTGCGGTACGTTTGTTGGGATCCGATGAATTGTGAGTTTATGATCAGATTATCCATGAATATTATTTGATTCTTCTCTAAACTCTTTTATGCATGATTATTATGGCTTCGTATTTCTCTCTGATCTATTGATTTGGCTTGGCCAACTAGATTGATTTTTCATGCAGTGGGAGAGATGCTTTGTGATGGGTTCGATCTTGCGGTGCTCAATTCGAGTGATAGAAAGGGACATGAAATGTATTTGTATCATTGCCATTAAGGATAAAATGATGGGGTTTAATCATGCGTGAGTATACTTTGTCTACATCATGTCATCTTGCTTAAGGCGTTACTCTGTTCTTTATGAACTTAATACTCTAGATGCATGCTGGATAGCGGACGATGTGCAGAGTACTAGTAGTAAACGCAGAACCATTTCGGTCTACTTGTATCGGACGTGATGCCTATATGCATGATCATTGCCTAGGATATCGTCATGATTATTTGTTTTTCTATCAATTGGCCCACAGTAATTTGTTTACCCACCGTATGCTATTTTCAAGAGAGAAGCCTCCAGTGAAAACTATGGCCCCCGGGTCTACTTTTATCATATATTAAAAATCCTAAAAATTCCTTGCTGCAATTTTACTTTATTTATTTTATTTTGTATTTTTGTTCTATCTATCTATCAATCACTACACAATTTAATATTGCAAGTAACCGTCGAGTGATTGGCAACTCCTTGTTCGCCTTGGGTGCAAGGATTTGTTATTTCGTTCACAGGTGTTCCTAACGAGGTGTTGCATGGTTCTCCTACTTAATTGATAGCCTTGGTTCTTAACTGAGGGAAATACTTGTCTCTACTATACTGCATCATCCTTTTCTCTTCAAGGAAATCCCAACGCAACTCATAAGCATCAAGTCCAAATTGCTCATAGAATATCATCGATTTGATTATAGTACGGTCCTAGGGAAGCCAATAGCCTGGCACACTTTTATCCAGACATGCACCAATGGCTTTGGGAAACATCTGAGATGTGACTGTGTCAGTCCCTGGATCATAGCTGGCGTGCACAGTCGACGATAAAATATCGAGAATGCATCATGTGTCATGTATTACATCGTAGATCCAGTGCTTTATAATACACACCCGATTAGCTCATAGGCTAGCTTACAATATAATCAAGCAATGGAGATATCATTTTAGTCTTGTGGCGTACATGCGCTCACAGGCAGAAGTTGGGTATAGCATATCATAACCATACTTTGTACCTTCCACTCAATACGGTAAACCTGCAACATGATATGTTGCATCCACAAGGGTAAATACATAGAATCTATTAGCAAGCTTCACTAGGATTGGCTTGTTTGAAAAAGTAAACATGCAAAGTCGTGCGGCTGGGTATTCTTTGTGTGAAATATTTTCCCTATCTTTTATAGTAGTCTGATAGTAACATGACATTCCCGGTAAATCTCCGGTCGTAGTCTATTGGCACTCCCGGTAAATCCCCGTTTGTAGCGAGAAGCATTTGAGCATATGGGTTACCCGGTAAATTCCCATTACCCCAAGTCTTTCTTCAAGATCTCCTGGTAAATCCCCAGTCCTCGGAGATCAGCTCCACACTCCCCCTTGGTTCAAACCATTCATTTTATTTAAGAAGAGGTGATGAGATCAAACTAACAATTCTCAGATGATTTTCTCAACATTTTTCCATAACCGGTGACACAACTAATCATGATCAGTTTTATACACTCTTGAGAGGTTTGTGTACTTTATTCATGATTCCCGATCACACACTTATGCCACTAAACTTCACTTGTGAAGTAGCCAGGTAGATCAAGACAAAACCTTTGGGAAACGATAGTCCCCTCAGACATGGCTGACCCAGTCCAACCTACATTCAAGAAGTACATCTACTAGTCAGCCCAGGAGGGTTCCCGTAACTTACTAGTCCATACAGAGCCCATATTGTCTCACGGTTGCACATGGGAGCTACTCAACTTTGAACTTGTACAACCCCTTTGAGCCTGGGCGGTCTCCCATAGAACCGATAAACATCCAAGCAAAACTGAAGCACCGCCCAGATGATTCATTAATTAAGTAGTACTTAATTAGTCAACCATGTGGTTCTATGGTGGAATAATATAGGTATTTCCCAATCCATGATATAGAAGCTAGGCAACTACTCGTTGGTTACAAAGTCAGGGTGTAAATGTCCTATATCATTCTACTGGGTTCTGTCAAGCATAAAGTAAAATCCTATAGGGGATTCCTAGTTGAAACAACTATCATGCATGAAAACACAGGTTATGATCAAAGGTCCACTTTCCTATGATTCTTCAATCTCACAATCTTGATCACGTTACTCTTCGCTCTCTGTGCAATCTATCGTAAGTAAACATCAATCATAAATAACCATACAATACAATACAATCAAACAAACAACATGTGTTGTGCATGTTGTTTGTGTCATTGTGCTATGAGATCATGTGTCAAGGTTAACTCACAAGAGTTTGGAAACAACATAGTGGTTGTTAATTGGAATACATGTGACATAATAGTTCACAAGCAAGTTTCAACATAAAAAGGGTTCATCACATAAGGAGTATGTGATGTCAAGTTGTGGTTGTTAGATTCTGGAAAAGTATCTTAACAACAAAGTCATGGTTTATGAATTTGGATATCCAAGTTCACGTTCAAGTTCGAATGACACTTCAAACTTGTTGACCTTTCATGAGCTTGAATACACTAAGGTATGAAAATGATAACTTGGTCTGGCTTCCTGTTCAATTTGGATTTGGATTAGGATTCATCTTATTTGGATTCAAATAGAATTGAGTTCACAATTTAATTGGGTTCTATTAAGTTAAAAGTGGATTATGATTTGCTTCATAGTTGAATAAGTTGGTTAAACAATTAAACCTGACTATTTCTTCCCTAAAGTCAAGTACAAATCCAATATAATTACTAATGACCATTATTTAATTACGATTCAACCTAAGGTCAATTATAGTTCCACATAATTATTATAGTTTATTTATTTGATTTTATTTTGGTCCAAAGTCAAATATAACTTCAATTGATTACTAAAGTTCATTCCTCAATTTGGTTCTACTAAAGTCAAGTAAAAAACCAAAGTGGTTGCTAAGGTACAATCATTTGATCTTTAGTAATACTAAGGTCATTATATATCCAATTTAATTACCTTAGCTTATTCACTTGGTTTTAGTTTAACTAGAGTTAATATGAACCAAATGATTTGCTATGTGCAAATAGTTTTGCAATCTACATTTGAATTAATTTGAGCTCATCTTTGCCTAATGTCATTCATTAACTCCCACTAGGTTTAATTCATCACCACATCATATTGGATTGGTTTTATTTAAATCAAACCTAGGGTTTCAATGTTATATTCAAACTATGATTGAATTGAATTCAAATATCATTTGAATTACCTAAAGTCAAGTAATAATCCAAGAATAATTACTTATAAGTTCATGTTATAGTTTCTGAACTCATTTGTATAATAATTGTTTTATTAAACAATTTTTATTTCAAGGTTAAACCTATTTAGGTTTTATTTCCATTTTAATTATGACTATATTGTATCATGTTCAAAATGTATTCTTAAATTATTCAAATTTGAACCTACGTGTTCTCAGATGAAAATACATTTCACTAGGTTCAATTTGCAAAAGGCAACAATAAATTTGGATATAAAAACTGCAAGTTATGCCCTATTCAAATTCAAAATTTTAAATTATTCAAAAGTGAATTTCTGGACAGGGTGAAAATTCATCTCATAAGGATCATTTTGCAGAAAGATTCACTCCATTTGGACATGTAGATAATTAGTTACGAGCCTTCTAAGTTCCGTGGCTTTTTCTGCAAAATCTCCATTTAACTGAATTAACAGAAATTCAAATGGATAAGGTTGTACATGTGGCCCGTACTGGTTTGTTTTAAGTGGGTGGCTGTGGGGCGTGCAATCGAGATCCAACGTTGGAGATTAAACAGAGGGGCTAGGGTTTGGGGCTCATCAAAGAAAGTCGCCGGCGATGACGCGTACGCTGTGCCATACAACGGTGCATGGCTCGAGTGTGGTCGGGGACGATGATGTAGGGGGGTTCGGGCTACGTGTAGGGCATGGATGGACGTGGGGCATCAATCTGGGGCTGGTGGTGGTTGTTGCCGGCCTCGGGGACAACGGAAAGAAGCGAGGAACACTTGCCGGAGTTGGCAATGTGATGGAGAGCATCAGTCATGGTCGCGGATGATGTTTTGTGCGGCTCTGGACAAACAGAGGGGTCAGGGTGGTGCACGCGAACATGGCGATGCTAATGGACATGGTGGGGTGCTCGGGCGCGAGCTTACCTCGCCGGAATTGATGGCGCGACAGAAGTTGGGTTCAGCCTCCAGTGGTCTTGGGGTTCCAGGGGTCCTCTGGTTTGCAAAGGTTGTCCACGGGGTTCGCGGTAGCCTGGGGAGTCGAGTGGTAGGTGAGGTTGGTCGGGGTAGTGGCTGTGCTCACCGGAATCCTCGCCAGGGCGTCTAGGTCAATGGTTGAACTCGAGGGTCTACAGCGAGGAAGCCTGCTGGCATTCGGCTTGATTGAGTGGAGCAAAAGAGAGAGAGAGAGACAGGGAGAGAGAGAGAGATAATGGTGAGGGCTATTTATAGGACAGGGCGGCGTAGCCATTCTCGCATGGTGGCCATGCATGGTGGCGAACGTGTGCCTGCGTGCATGTGGGTCATGCACGTGGACGTGGGCGGTTGCGGAAGAGAGGTGGGGGATGAAGCTCATGATGACCTGCAAGTGCACAGGGCTGTTGTACCGCTTTCATTGTGATAAGTAGATTTTCAAACCCACAGGGAGCTTATAGGAAGGCACCACAAACCCTGCAACTATGTTTGAAATCTAGCATGCAACCCACGTCCGAAAAGGTGGCGAAGGCCATGGAGCACCTGCTTCCCCATGAGATCGCCGAGCGGGATGTGGAGATGCAAGAGGTGGCGGAGGTGGCGGAGATCAAGGGCCGCCGGGAGGAGGAGTTGTGTGTGGGTGAGGTGGAGGTAGAGAAGATCTTGTCTGTCGAGGAATCAGCAGTGTGGTACCAACGCAAGCTCTGGCACAACCACTACAACCCTGAGGGCGCCGCCAAGGACGAGGATGATGACAACGATGTGGATGAATTCAGCCTGGGGGCGCGGAGTTCACCAATGGCGGTTTATTGATAGGACAAGTCATCGACCTCTCATCTTGCACCGGCGAGGCACAGGGTGGCGCATTGGTGGCTTTGTTAAAATTATGCATTGTAGCGACCCGACCTCAAACGGTCAAGTATTTGTGCTTCAGTGTCATCCCTAGATCGGTAGTGCTGACACACACAGTACTTGAAGGATTTATAACAGAGTGGCAAACACACACTTATTACATCGAATGTCTCAAGAGAGAACTTGTTACAATAAATATGGCTTAAGTCCATCTAATACGATAACAGGGGAAGGCTTGGAAGATAAAGTGAGTCCATCAACTCCAACGACATAGCTAAGTGCATGACAAACGACCTATCGTATCTTACTCCTCGTCTGAAAAGTCTGCAACATGATACGTTGCACCCCGAAAACGGGTCAGCACATGGAATATGCTGGCAATGTAACACAAGAGAGAAATGAACAGATAAATGCTATCACTACATGCATATATGGCTGGTGGAGGCTGTATGGTTAATGTGTTTTGCGAAAAGCCAATTTTGCCCTACAACAAAGGAATATATTTCATTTAACTATCATGGTAGTTGAACAACATTGAGAAGGTTCCTCCAACTCAATCCCAATTAAAAGTAATTATCAACCCAACAAATTAATATAGACTGATGAGATCCATATGATAATCCATGAACCAGATACTCAAGATGTCCCGGGGACACGGCTGTAGTGACCCGACCTCAAACGGTCAAGTCTCTGTGCTTCCGTGTCATCCCTGGATCGGTAATGCTGACACACACTCTACTCGAAGGATTTATAATAGAGTAGCAATCACACACTTATTACATCGAATGTCTCAAAAGAGAACTTATTACAATAAATATGGCTTAAGGCCATCTAATAAGATAACAGCGGAGGGCTTGGAAGATAAAGTGAGTCCATCAACTCTAACGGCATAACTGAGCTGCACGGCAACGACCTAACGAACCTTACTCCTCGTCTGAAAAGTCTGCAACATAATACGTTGCAGCCCGAAAACGGGTCAGCACATGGAATATGCTGGCAATATAACACAGTAGAGCAAGAACAGAATAATGCTATCACTACATGCATATTTGGCCGGTGGAAAGCTCTATGGTTATAGTTTTGCGAAAAGCCAATTTTTCCCTACAACAAAGGAGTAGATTTTAATTTAACTATCATGGTAGTTGAAACGTCATTGAGAAGGTTCCTCAAACTCAGTCCCAATTAAAGTAATTAAAATCCCAGGAATATTAATTAGGTAATGTGATGAGATACTTAAGATACTCCAAGTACTAGATACTCAAAATTGTCCACAACTGGGGTCACGGCTAACCATGATTAGTATATACACTCTACAGAGGTTTGCGCACTATTCCCCTAAAAACTCGATGGCCTCCATTGAATTTCTCGCACTACATGGTGTTTGAGAAACGGATGACCGAGACACAGTCTTTCAGAAACATTAACTCTCTACTACAGCCAGACCATACCAAACCTACGACCCACTAACTGTTGATCTACCTCTTCGAGAGCTTCACGTAACTTACTCAACTATGCTAGAGCCCATAATATCTTGTGGCTGCACATGGAAGTTTCTAGCATGAATCATCTCAGTTCCCTTGGAGCTTGGGTGGCGGTCCATAGGAAGATCACACGGAACCCCGAGATTTCCAAAAAAATAGGCAACACTGGGTTCTCCAGGTCCCTCAATCCACCCAGATGTGTATTCAAGTTGCCACCTTAAGTTGAACCATTTATTAACAATCTCACATCTGTCATGGATTTCACTCACCCAAACCACGTCGACGAGCATAGCATAGCAATATAAGAAATACATGGAAGTAACTCCCAAGGGTTTGAGTATAACAGGGCAATAGGTTGTACCTCATCATCTACTTCCCAACCCACATGTTAATGACATCCTAATCATGCAATGTATGAGGATTGAAACTAATGCATAAAACTGGGTATGGAAAGAGTATGATCAATGTGTTACTTGCCTTGCTGACGATCCGCGAAACCTAGGGATTCGATGTAGCACGCTTCGCACTCCGGGAATTCTATCGCAAACAAACAATATCATACATAAGCAATTAAGCAAAGATGCATGGGAAAAACTCAAATAAGAAAGCTTGACCAGAAAGTTCAACTTAAGAACTCCGGTTCGCAAAAAGAATCAAATCGAACGGAGCAACGAAACTCAAACGGCGAAAGAAATAAGATCTGTTTACTAATCTGGACTAAGGTCAAATTTTACAGTAGCAAAATCTTGTTTAAGTTGATTAAATAGAAAGAGGGTCTCGAGACGAAGATCTAGGTGCTTGAATCGCCTGATTCCAATAAACGAGCAAAAAGATAAACTGAAATGAAAATCGGATCAGAAATCACGATTGAAAATAATCGCGAAAAATCCAATAAAAAAAACTGGCGAACAGGATAACTAACGAACGTTCGTTGTATGTAACTATCGAGCGAAAACCGTTCGTTAAAACGAACATATGGACGAATGTCCGCAAAATAGAAGAACCGGGAAAAACCGGCGAACCGATCTAAAAAAACGAACTAGGGTTTTTCTTAAAAAAACTGAATCGGTTTTCTTAAAATAACGGCAGTGACGAACAACGTGTTACCTCTCCAGCGAGGCTCCGGCAAGGCGGGGCTACGGCGGCGGGGAGGAGGAGTCCAACTCAGACTCCGTCCCGAGTCGGTGGCGGCGGCACGCGGCCTCCTGGCGGGAGATGGCGGCGCGGGGAAGACGGGCCGGCTCGGCTCGGCCTTGGCCCAGTCAGGCGCTGGAAGTTCTTTTTTTTTTTGAAATTATTCCTCCGAATAGAAAATAAATCCTAGAAAATAAAATAAATATCTAAACATGTCAAAACAAATTTTCACCGTCTAAATAAACTATTTAGAATGAGATGAACATTTTCTTGGCCCTAAAATGCAATTTTGAAAACGTGCAATTTTTCTAATGCAAATAAAATTGCAATAAAATCAAATATTTGATTCTAATATTTTTCATCCAATATTTCAATTATTTTGGAGAAGCCATATTATCTCCTCTCATATATTTTAATATGAAATATTTTCGGAAAGAAAAATAATTAAAATCAAAATCCTCGTTTCAATATTTGATAAAAATCAAATATGAAAATCGGGAAATCCCCAACTCTCTCCAAGGGTCCTTGAGTTGCTTAGGATTTCGAGGATCGTGAAACGAAAATGCAATAAAATATGATATGCAGGAATGATCTATGTATAACATTCCAAATTGAAAATTTGGGATGTTACAAACCTACCCCCCTTAAGGTGAATCTCGCCCTCGTGATTCGGGTTGGCTAGAGAATAGGTGTGGGGGGTCTTTGCGAAGATCATCCTCTCGTTCCCAGGTGGCTTCATCCTCGGTATGGTGGCTCCACTGAACTTTGCAAAACTTGATAACCTTGTTGTGGGTGACTCGACTGGCAAACTCCAAAATCTTGACTGGCTTCTCCTCATAAGTTAAATCACTGTCCAACTGAATCGCCTCCAAGGGTATGGTATCTCTTCCCGGTATATCGGCCATCTCAGCATGGCACTTCTTCAACTGTGAAACATGAAACACCTAGTGAACTCCTGACAATCCTTCAGGTAACTCCAACTTGTAGGCAACTTCTCCCATCTGTTCCAAAACACGATACGGTCCTACAAATCTCGGGGCTAACTTTCCCTTAACTCCAAAATGTTTCACTCCTCGCAAAGGTGATACTCGTAGATATGCTCTCTCTCCAATATCATAGGTTACTTCCTTGCGTTTCGAAACTGCATAACTCTTCTGCCTGGACTGAGCTATCTTCAGTCCATCTCGAATCAGTTTAACTTTCCCCCCAGAATCTTTGATCAAGTCTGGTCCAAACAACTATCGGTCTCCAACTTCATCCCACATCAACGGTGATCTGCACCTTCGTCCATAAAGGGCTTCAAACGGTGCCATCTTCAAACTGGCTTGGTAACTATTGTTGTATGAGAACTCTGCGTAAGGCAAATTGTCATCCCAACTAGATCCATAATCTACCAGACAGGCCCTCAACATGTCCTCCAGAATCTGGTTGACTCTCTTGGTCTGTCCATCCGTCTGCGGGTGAAATGCTGTACTGAACTCCAATATTGTTCCCGAAGTCTGGTGCAACTGATGCCAAAACTTTGAGGTAAACTGTGTTCCTCTATCGGATACGATGGTCCTTGGAACTCCAAGCAGACATACGATCCTGGACATATATATCTTGGCCAACTTCGCACTTGTATAAGTTGTTTTCACTGGGATAAAGTGAGCCACTTTGGTCAAGCGGTCAACTACTACCCATATTGAATCATATCCTGATTTGGTCCTGGGTAATCCGGTGATAAAGTCCATGCCAAGTTTATCCCACTTCCATTCGGGTATCGGCATAGGCTGTAACAATCCTGCTGGCTTTTGATGCTCTGCCTTCACTCTCTCGCATACATCACATACGACTACATACTCGGCGATATCCTTCTTCATCCCTGTCCACGAGAAACGTTCCTTCAAATCCAAATTCATCTTGGTGTTTCCGGGGTGTATCGAGTATGGTGAGTCATGAGCCTCCTGAAGTATTAACTTCCTGATCTCTGTATTATTGGGCACATAAACTCAGTCCTCAAACCGTAAGGTGTCGTGCTCATCCTCGTGAAAACCTTTGGCCTTTCCTTTGCTCATTCTCTCTTTTATCTCAGCAATCTCTTTTTCATCCTTCTGAGCTTCTCGAATTTTTCCCAACAATGTAGACTGAACCTCCATTGTTGCAACAAAACCTCTAGGAACAATCTCCAATTGAAGTTCCCTGAGATCCTCTACTAACTCCTTTGGTAATCCCGTACCCCTTAGGATATTAGCATAACTCTCCTGGCTCAAAGCGTCTGCTACGACATTCGCCTTTCTTGGATGATAGTACAGCTTCATGTCATAATCCTTTATAAGCTCCAACCATCTCCTCTGCCTAAGGTTCAGCTCCTTCTATGTGAAGATGCACTTCAAACTCTTATGATCCGTGTAAACATCACAACGATTTCCAATAAGGTAATGTCTCCAAGTCTTCAACGCATGCACTATGGCTGCTAGCTCCAAATCACGCGTGTCATATTTCAACTCGTGCGGTTTTAGTTGTCATGAGGCATACGAGACAACTCTTCCATCCTGCATAAGCACACTTCCAAGTCTTAAGCGAGTGGCGTCGCAATACACTTGGAAATCCTTACGTATATCTGGCAGTGTCAGCACTGGGGCTGTAGTCAAATGTTTCTTTAACTCCTGGAAACTTGCCTCGCAATCTTCCGTCCATTTAAACTTGGTATCCTTCTTCAATAACTCCGTTATTGGCTTTGCAATCTTGGAAAATTTCTCAATGAATCTCCGATAGTATCCTGCGAGTCCAAGAAAACTGCGGATCTCACTAACTGAAGTGGGTGCCAACCATTCAGTGACTGACTGAACCTTGGTGGGGTCTACTGCTATACCTTCTCCTGATATAACATGTCCAAGGAATCCGACTTCCTTCAACCAAAACTCGCATTTGCTGAACTTGGCATACAACTGGTGTTCCCTAAGTTTCTTGAGAACTAAATGCAAATGCTCTTCGTGCTCCTCTTCATTCTTCGAGTATACCATTATATCATCAATAAACACCACAAAAAACTTGTCCAAATACTCCATGACCACCTTGTTCATCATGCTCATGAAATAGGCAGGGGCGTTAGTCAGTCCAAATGACATGACCGTAAATTCATATAGCCCGTACCGTGTGGTCAATGCTGACTTGGGTATATCCTTCTCTCGAATCTTCAATTGATGGTATCCTGATCGCAGATCGATCTTCAAAAACACCTTAGCTCCTTGCAGCTGGTCAAACAGGTCATTGATCATCGGCAGTGGGTACTTGTTCTTGGTCGTCACTTCATTCAAGGCTTGATAATCAACAACCATTCTTAGAGACTTATCCTTCTTCTCAACCAAAAGCACTGGGGCTCCCCATGGTGATGAGCTCCGTCGAATGTAACATTTCTCCAATAACTCCTTGATCTGTTTCTTAATCTCCTCTAGATCATTCGCGGGCATCCGATAGGGTCTCTTGGATATTGGCCCTGTACCTGGCAATAGCTCTATCAAAAACTCAATGTCCCGATCTAGTGGCATGCCTAGTAACTCCTCTGGGAAAACATCCGGGTAATCCTTCACTACAGGCACTTCCTCCTGAACAACTCCCGTGAGGGTATTCACTTGACTACTTCTTGGCGCATGCCTAGATACATACTTGATCCTTTTTCCCTCTGGGGTGGTGAGATAAATTGACTTACTAACACAGTCAATGCTTCCTCCATACTTTGACATCCAGTCCATTCCTAATATCACATCCAATCCTTGTGACTACAAGATAATTAGGTCGTACGGAAAAACATGGTTGCCAATGGTTAAGGGTATCTGGTCGCACCATCGACTAGCCATATACTCTTCTCCAAGTGAACTCACTAATAGAGGGGTCCTAAGGGTTTGGGTTGGTAGTCTAAACTTATCCACAAATCCCCTTGATATATATGAATGCGATGCACCAGTATCAAAAAGAACAAGAGCGGTAAATGACTTAATCAAAAACTTACCTATAACCGCGTCAGGCTGCTCTTCAACCTCCTCCACGTTAACGCGGATCACTTGTCCTTTGTTGAATGGATTGGGCTTCTTCCCAGCGCTCACATTCCCGTTTCCATTCTTCCCTTCAGGGCACTCCGTGGCATAGTGTCCAGTCTTCCCGCACTTATAGCAAGTAATTTGACTTAGATCTCTTTTGGCGGGTGTGGCTGGATTACGGCGGTTCTGATTGTTGTTTGTCCCATTTCCATTTCCATTCTTAGAACCATTGTGGTTATGTGAACCTCCTACGGTATGGTTATGTAACGCCCCGAGACCGATGTGCCAGGTGTCGCCCAGTTATTCGATGTTGTTGCCTTGTCATTGCTTGCGTGTCATGCATTGCATATCATGTCATCATGTGTATTTCATTTGCATACATGTTCGTCTCATGCATCCGAGCATTTTCCCCGTTGTCTGTTTTGCATTCCGGCGCTCTGTTCTCCTCCGGTGGTCATTTCTACCTTTCTTTCATGTGTGGGGATTAAACATTTCCGGATTGGACCGAGACTTGCCAAGCGGCCTTGGTTTACTACCGGTAGACCACCTGTCAAGTTTCGTACCATTTGGACTTTGTTTGATACTCCAACGGTTAACCAAGGGACCGAAAAGGCCTCGTGTGTGTTGCAGCCCAACACCCCTACAAAGTGGCGCAAAACCCACTTAAACCACCTCCAACATCTAGAGCGTTCGATCACGATCACGTGGCCGAAAACCGCACCTCGTTTGGACTCTCCTAGCTCCCTCTACGCCTATTTATACACCACCGTCCCAAAAAATTCGCGGATCCCCTTCGTCCAAACCCTAGTCTTCTTCCACCTCCTGACGCCGGATAGTGTCCGTCCCAATCGGACGTGTCCGCATCGCCGCGCCGGACCTATCGGTGCGCGCCACGTGTCCGCCGCCGCCCTCTCTCTCCTCCCACCGCCGCTGCGGCCCACGGAGCCCATCCAGGGCCCGCACGGGCCCAGATCCGCCGCCGGCTGGCGCGCCAACCGCCGCCGCCTGCGCGAGGCCCAAGCCCGAGCGCCGCCCGGCACGGCCACCACCATCGCCGACGGCCCGCACCTCGCTGCTGCTCCGGGCACCTTGGCCCGCCTCCGCCGCCGCCATGTGCCTCGCCACGCCGCCACTCGTCGCGGATCCGGTCGGGTCGGACCGGATCTGGCGACCTCGAGCCCCGCCGCCGTCTCTCCTCGCGCTCCGACGCTAACTCCGGCGAAGATCCCGCCGCCTCGGTTCGCGCGCTGCCAAACCCTAGATCTGGAGGTGGTTATTTCTACCAAGTCCTCGAAATTCCCAAATCCACATGCCCATGTTCACCGCCTCGTAACTTTGCATCCATAGCTCCGATTCATGCATATATCATATCAAAATATTCGCCTCAGAGAGTACATCATTTCATCTCATTGCGTCATTTTCATTTGAGTTCATCTTGATGCCCGAAATGTTGTTGGAAGAGTGCTAGTTGAGATAATTGTCAGATCTGCTGCTCCATTTAGATATTTGCCATTTTTGCCATGATTAATGTGTGCATGATATGCCCATGAGCTCTTCATGTGTTTTGTTAAGGGTTTTGCCATCGTTCCAGAGGTGCAACCCATGTATTTTTGTGATGTTTGTGGTGACTAGCACAAGCTTGCAAAGTGGTGCACTTGGTAATGCTGATTTCAGGGACTTAGCATTTCCACTAAGTCCTTGAGCTGTTTATCTCATTATGCCATATGTTCATGTTGTTTCCTAGTGATCCGTACCTCTTTTGAGGATGATTTGTTAATCTTGTAGTGATCTATCCATCCATGTCTTTATTTGCATTTATGGAGCACCCTAGCTTGAGTCAATCGAGCTCTACTTTTGTCATTTCGTGAATCTGGGCAGATTGTCTACTTGTTAGCGATTTTGCCGATGATGTTGTAGTTGATCTGTGCATGTTATGCTATTGTTCTTGCCATTTCTAGATTGCATTTTGTGTATTCTTGATGGGTGTATGCTTATCTTTTCATGACTTACTCCGTAGTGAGTACATCGAGCTTGTAAACATGCCTACTTGATATCTGTTTCAGCATGCTCCAGTTTTCACTAAGTCTAAGAACTGATTATGTTTTTGCCATGTTCACATGCTTGCAATTGTATTTTCTGATCCCTTTTGGCTCAAGGTCACTAAGGGACTTTTGCTAAGCTCTTTGAGTAGCTCCATGCCATGCTTTACTTTGCCATGTTCAGGTCCTGTAGCATATAGTTTTCATGCTCCAAAGAGTGCTATCTGATCTGAAATTCCAGGCTTGTGTTAATTTCACTAAGTCTGAAATCTGTTTACCATATGCATTTTTGCCATTCTTGTTTGAACCTGTTAATGTATGAATTGGCCATAGCTCAGTGCTAGACTTTTGTTAAGCATCTTGAATGGATCCCTGCCATGTATTTTGTTGTCATGTTTGAGTGCTGTAGCATGTTCATCTTGTTGCATTTAGATGGCTACTTGCTGTAAATCTCATACCGGTGTCATATTGGAATCGCTTGCCATTTCCAAACCGTAGCTCCGTTTCCGGTGATCTTTATATCGTTTTCAAGCAATTTCATCTCATCTTTCCAGTGGCACACTTGGATTCCCAAGTTGAGGCCAGATCCTATCATTCCTTGTCAAATCATGCATATGCATCGCATACCGCATCCCGCATATCATACCATGTTCATGTGTTGGTTGCTTACTATGTTGTGTGCTTCTTTCCGGTGTTTGCTTCTTCGGGTTGGTTCCGGTAACGTCGTGTTGTGAGGATCCATTTGTCTACCTTCCGTTTGTCTTCTTCATGGACTCGTTCTTCTTCCTTGCAAGATTTCAGGCAAGATGATCATACCCTCGAAATCACTTCTATCTTTGCTTGCTTAGTTGCTCGCTCTCTTGCTATGCCTATGCTGCGATACCTACCACTTGCTTATCATCCCACCCATATTGTTGAACCAAGCCTCTAACCCACCTTGTCCTAGCAAACTGTTGTTTGGCTATGTTACCGCTTTGCTCAGCCCCTCTTATAGCGTTGGTAGTTGCAGGTGAAGTTTGAAGTTTTGTTCCTTGTTGGAACATGGAGATGTTGTTCCTTGTTGGAACATGTTTACTTGTTGGGATATCACAATATATCTTATTTAATTAATGCATCTATATACTTGGTAAAGGGTGGAAGGCTCGGCCTTATGCCTGGTGTTTTGTTCCACTCTTGCCGCCCTAGTTTCCGTCATATCGGTGTTATGTTCCCGGATTTTGCGTTCCTCACGCGGTTGGGTGATAATGGGAACCCCTTGACAGTTCGCTTTGAATAAAACTCCTCCAGCAAGGCCCAACCTTGGTTTTACCATTCACCACCTAGCCTTTTTCCCTTGGGAGTCGCGCATCCTGAGGGTCATCTTTATTTTAACCCCCCCGGGCCAGTGCTTGTCTAAGTGTTGGTCCAAACTAGAGCCACTTGCGGCGCCACCTCGGGGAAACTTGAGGTCTGGTTTTAGCTATACGTAGTGTTCATTCGGTGTTGCCCTGAGAACGAGATATGTGCAGCTCCTATCAGGATGTCGGCGCATCGGGCGGTCTTGCTGGACTTGTTTTACCATTGTCGAGGATGTCTTGTAGAACCGAGATACCGAGTCTGATCGGAATGTCTCGGGAGGAGGTCTATTCCTTCGTTGACCATGAGAGCTTGTCATGGGCTAAGTTGGGACACCCCTGCAGGGATTTGAACTTTCGAAAGCCGTGCCCGCGGTTATGGGCAGATGGGAATTTGTTAACGTCCGGTTCTAGAAAACCTGAAGTTTGACCTTAATTAAAATGCATCAACCGCGTGTGTAACCGTGATGGTCTCTTTCCGGCGGACTCCGGGAAGTGAACACGATGTTGGAGTTATGCTTGACGTAAGTTGTTTTAGGATCACTTCTTGATCATACTTTCACGACGGTGCTTTGCCTTCTCTTCTCGCTCTTATTTGCGTATGTTAGCCACCATATATGCTAGTCGCTTGCTGCTGCTCCACCTCATACCTTTACCTTACCCATAAGCTTAAATAGTCTTGATCGCAAGGGTGTGAGATTGCTGAGTCCACGTGGCTCACAGATACTTCCAAAACCAGCTTGCAGGTGCCGATGATGCCATTCCAGGTGACGCAACCAAGCTCAGGAGGAGCTCGATGAAGATCTTGTCCTTTATGTCGTTTCATTCTAGTTGATCGGTAGTGGAGCCCAGTTGGGGTCGACCGGGGACCTTGTCGCATTTGGGGTTCTTCTTTTATTTTGGTTCCGTAGTCGGACCTTGATTGTATTTGGATGTTGTAATTCTTTATTCATGTATTGTGTGAAGTGGCGATTGTAAGCCAACTATGTATCTTTTCCCCTATTGTATTACATGGGTTGTTTGTGAAGATTACCTCACTTGCAACATTGCTTTCAATGCGGTTATGCCTCTAAGTTGTGCTTCGACACGTGGGAGATATAGCCGCATCGAGGGCGTTACAGGTTATGACCTCCATGGTTATGAACAAGTCCTCCCGAGTTCGGGGTTAGGCGAGGCTTCTGCTGAGCTCCTGAGTTATACCTCCCTTGTCCATACTTCCCCTTACGGCTCTCAATCTGTTGCTGCTTCCCTTCAATCATAAGAGCCTTATATACCAACTCCTGGTAGTTGTTGAAGGTTGCTACCATCAACTACATGCTCATCTCATCATTCAGCCCTTCCATAAACTTCTACTGCTTCGAGGCATCTGTGGCCACATCATCAGGGGCATAGCAAGATAACTTGCTAAACTCATCCACGTACTAAGCTACATTACAGTTCTCCTGGCGTAAGTTACGAAACTCACGCTTCTTCATACTCATAGCTCTAGCTGAGACATGGGTTATATGGAAAGCTTGTTGAAACTGATCCCATGTCACCATGGCTATCGGGTAAGTGACAGTATAATTCTCCCACCATGAGGCTGCTGGTCCATCCAACTGATGTGCGGCAAAACGCACCTTCTCAGCATCGGTACATCCTGAAGTGGTTAACTCCCTTTCAATCCTGCGGAGCCAATCATGTGCTACTATGGGCTCGGTGCTACTAGAAAACACCGACGGTTGCAACCTCAGAAAACGGGCTAAGATATCTACTGGAGGTGGGTTGTTATTGTTGTGGTTGTTGCCTTGGTTCTGGACTAACAACTGCATCAGGGTATTCTGCTGCTGGATCAACTGAGTGAGCTCCGGTGGGAAGGTAAATCCGGGGTCACGTCTCGGAGGCATCTGATGGGTTTTAGAGGGAAGAGATTAGAATAGAATGAGGTCTAATGAGAGAAACACTACCCATATGCACATGAGACAACACAAACATTTCACTCAATCAATCAAGCAAGGGCATACAACGGTCTAGAACTATCACAAAAGTGCTCAACTACTACTAAATACATGGGGAAATACTACTAATTATTTGGTGGTCATCTAGAAATTTTGATCAGTGGAAGACTCCATGATGTCTGCTCCAGCTTCGTCTTCAAAGTCATCATCACTGGGGTTGGTGTCGGTGTCGTCGATGATGATCTAGTTCTCCGGGCAAGTGGAATCGTCGTCTTCTCTTCCCAGTGCTGGATCTCCCATGAATACTCCAATCTTCTTAATCAGGTCATCATTCCTCTCCAATAGTGTCGCAATTTCCTCCTCATATCCATCACGTGTAGACTTATGTTCTTCTTCCAGCTCGATGATCCTTGTCTTTGCCTTCTTCAGATCTATCATGCCTGCGCACATCTAATTCTCCTGGCATTGAATGTGCTGGTTTAACTCCTGGATGAAAGCTGCAATTGACCTATCTTTCCTGGTGCTCATCATCTCCCATTTCTCATCTCGGCGCCCACAAATCTGTAGATAGTATCCTTAAGCTCCTTTTGGTGAACTTCTCCAATGCGTCCCATGGTGATGTGAGCTTCCATACTCTTTCCTAGACTCCAGGTTGGTGCATCAAAGGAAAACTCTATGGGCTTAGTGACTAGCGTCAATGTCCTTCCTAGAACTTGAACTTGAATCATCCATCACTCCTCTTCTAGTAAAGTGGCGTTGTACGTCCCGGTGAAGCTTGGTATTCCTATGTTCAGGTACCTTGTGACTTCCTTCAAGTGTCGTCCAAAAGGTGCGTCTTTATCTGGTTGTGCAAACTTGTTCCTTGCGTCCACCATCCTAAAGAGTGGAAAATGGAGAGAAGTCAGAAATGAGAAGAGAATAGTGATCTAGGGCTTTAGCTTAGTGGTCGTGTCCTACACTCAGCGTGTGCTCTGATACCATCTTGTCGCGACCCGACCTCAAACGGTCAAGTCTCTGTGCTTCCATCTCATCCATGGATCAGTAATGCTGACACACACATTACTCTAAGGATTTATAACAGAGTAGCAATCACACACTTATTACATCAAATGTCTCAAAAGAGAACTTATTACAATAAATATGGCTTAAGGCCATCTAATAAGATAATAGCAGAAGGCTTGGAAGATAAAGTGAGTCCATCAACTCCAACAGCATAACTGAGCTGCAAGGCAATGACCTAACGAACCTTACTCCTTGTTTGAAAAGTCTGCAACATAATACGTTGCAGCCCGAAAATGGGCCAACACATGGAATATGCTCGCAATATAACACAGTAGAGCAAGAACAGAATAATGCTATCACTACATGCATATTTGGCTGGTGGAAAGCTCTATGGTTATAGTTTTTGCGAAAAGCCAATTTTCCCCTACAACAAAGGAATAGATTTTAATTTAACTATCATGGTAGTTGAAACATCATTGAGAAGGTTCCTCCAACTCAATCCTAGTTAAAGTAATTAACATCCCAGCAATATTAATTAGGTAATGTGATGAGATACTTAAGATACTCCAAGTACTAGATACTCAAAATTGTCCGTAACCGGGGACACGACTAACCATGATTAGTTTATACACTCTATAGAGGTTTGCGCACTTTTCCCCACAAGACTCGACCGCCTCCGTTGAATTTCTCGCACTACATGGTGTTTGAGAAACGGATGACCGAGACACAGTCTTTCAGAAATATTAAATCTCTACTCCGGGCAGACCATACCAAACCTACAACCCACTACCTGCTGACCTACCTCTTCAAGAGATTCGCGTAACTTACTCAACTATGCTAGAGGCCATAATAGCTTGTGGCTGCACACGGAAGTTTCTAGCATGAATCATCTCAGTTCCCTTTGAGCCTGGGTGGCGGTCCATAGGAAGACCACACGGAACCCCGGGATTTCCAAAAATACAGGCAACACTGGGTTCTCCAGGTGCCTCAATCCACCCAGATGTGTATTCAAGTTGCCACCTTAAGTTGAATCATTAATTAACAATCTCACATCTGTCATGGATTTCACTCACCCAAACCACGTCTACGAGCGTAGCATAGCAATATAAGCAATACGTGGAAGTAACTCCCAAGGGTTTGAGTATAACAGGGCAATAGGTTGTACCTCATCATCTACTTCCGAACGCACATGTTAATGACATCTAATCATGCAATGTTCGAGGATTGAAACTAATGCATAAAAACTGGGTATGGATAGAGTATGATCAATGTGTTACTTGCCTTGATGACTCCGCGAAACCTAGGGATTCGATGTAGCACACTTCGCACTCCGGGAATTCTATCGCAAACAAACAATAGCATACATAAGCAATCAAGCAACTATGCACGGGCAAAACTCAAATAAGAAAGTTTGACCAGAAAGTTCAACTTAAGAACTCCTGTTTGCAAAAAGAATCAAATCGAAGCGAGCAACAAAACTCAAGCGGCGAAAGAAACAAGATTCCTTTACTAATCTGAACTAAGGTCAAATTTTACAGTAGCAAAATCTTGTTTAAGTTGATTAAACAAAAAGAGGGTCTCGAGACGAAGATCTAGGCGCTTGAATCGCCTGATTCTGATAAACGAGCGAAAAGATAAACTGAAACGAAAATCGGATCAGAAATCACGATTGAAAATAATCGGGGGAAAATCCGATAAAAAGAAAACTGACGAACATGCTACGAATGAATGTTCGTTGACTGTAACTATCGAGCGAAAACCATTCGTTAAAATGAACGTACGGACGAACGTCCGCTAAATAGAAGAACCGGGAAAAACCGGTGAACCGATCTATAAAAACAAACTAGGGTTTTTCTTAAAAAACGAATCGGTTTTCTTCAAAAAAACAGGCGGCGATGAACGGCGCGTTACCTCTCCGGCGAGGCTCCAGCGAGGCGGGGCTGCGGCGGTGGGGCGGCGCGGCAAGAGGCGGCGGCGGCGAGGTGTGGGAGGCGGCGGCGCGGCTCGGCTCGGGGCTGCGGGGCGGCGGGGTTTGGTAGTGGTGGCAGGGGCGGGGGGGGGGGGGTGGCGGTATTTAAGGAGGGGGAGGGGCGGATTGGGGGAGGGGGCAAGGCGGCGGGGAGGAGGAGTCCGGCTCGGACTCTGGTCCGAGTCGGCAGCGGCGGCGCGCGGCCTCCTGGCGGGAGACGGCGGCGCGGGGAAGACGGGCCGGCTCGGCTGGGCCTGGGCCCAGTCGGGCGCTGGAAGTTCTTTTTTTAATTATTCCTCCGAATAGAAAATAAATCCTAGAAAATAAAATAAATATCTAAAAATGCCAAAACAAATTTTCACCATCTAAATAAACTATTTAGAACGCGATGAACATTTTCTTGGACCTAAAAAGCAATTTTGAAAACGTGCAATTTTTCAAATGCAAATAAAATTGCAATAAAATCCAAATAAAATCAAATATTTGATTTTAATATTTTTCCTCCAATATTTCACTTACTTTGGAGAAGTCATATTATCTCCTCTCATATATTTTAATATGAAATATTTTCAGAGAGAAAAATAATTAAAACCAAAATCTTCGTTTCAATATTTGATAAAAATCAAATATGAAAATCGGGAAATCCCCAACTCTCTCCGAGGGTCCTTGAGTTGCTTAGGATTTCGAGGATCGCGAAATGAAAATGCAATAAAATATGATATGCAGGAATGATCTATGTATAACATTCCAAATTGAAAATTTGGGATGTTACAACGGCTAACCATGATTAGTTTATACATTCTGCAGAGGTTTGCGCACTTTTCCCCACAAGACTCGATCTCCTCCGTTGGATTTCTCGCACTACAGGGTGTTTGAGAAATGGATGACTGAGACATAATCTTTCAGAAGCATTTGCTCTCTACTCTGGGCGGACCGGTACACCTACAATCCCCTACATCTGCTAGTCCACCTCTTCAAGAGCTCATGCAACTTACTCAACTATGCCAGAGCCCATAATGGCTTGTGGCTGCACACGGAAGTTTCTAGCATGAATAGTCTTATGATCCCTTTTAGCCTGGGTGGTAGACTGTACGATGATCACACGGGTACTCTGGGATACCCTAGGACAACACTGGATTCTCCAGGTGCCCACAAGCAATCCACCCAGATGTGTACTAAAGTTGCCACCTTAAGTTGAACCATTAATTAACAACTCACAACTGTAATGGATACACTCAAACCCAATCCACGTCTACGAGCATAGCATGGCAATGTAAGCATAACGTAGAAGTAACTCCTAAGGGTTTAATAATAAAACAGGCAATAGGTTCTACCTCATCATCTACTTCCCAGACCCACATGTTAGTAGATCCTACTCATGCAACGTGTGAAGCTTGAAACTAATGCATAAAAACTGGGTGTTAAAGGGGTAGGATCAAAGTGTTACTTACCTTGCTGACGATCCCAATGACTCATAGTAGCACGCTTCGCACTCTGGGTGTTCTATCACAAACAAACAATGGCATACATAGGCAATCAAGCAAGGATGCACGGGTAAAACTCAAATAAGAAGATCTAACCAGAAAGTTCAACTGAAGAACTCCGGATTGCAAAAAGAATCAAATCAAACGGAGCAACGAAACTCAAACTGCGAAAGAAACAAGATCCGATTACTAATCTGGAGTAAAATCAAATTTTACAGTACCAAAATCTTGTTCAACTTGGTTGAATAGAAAGAGGGCTTTAAGACGAAGATCCAAGTGCTTGAATCGCCTAATTCCGATAAACGAGCGAAAAGATAAACTAAAACTAATATCAGGGCAGAAATCGTGATCGAAAATAATCGCGGAAAACCCTGGAAAAAGAAAAACTGACGAACATGTTAATGAACGAACGTTCGCTGTCTGTGACTAATGGATGAACAGCGTTCGTTAAACCGAACGTACGGACGAACATCCGCAAAATAAATAAATCGACGGAAAAATCGATCTAATAGAAAAAAAACGAGATCTAGGGTTTCAAAAGAAAACCGAAAGGTTTTCTCGCGAAAATGGCGGCGGCGGAGGCTACCTCCAGCAGCGGATGGCGAGGCGGCGGCAGGATGGCGGTGCGGGGTGGCAAGGCGGGACGGTGGCGAGCGGGGTCGGTGGCGGGCGGGCGGCGCTAGGGTTTCGGGGCTGGGACGACTTGGGCCTCGGGCCTCGGGGGCGCAGCTTATAAAGCCCCGGGCTAAGTGTCCTTGGAGGACACGGCCCGGTAAGTCGGTTCACACTTTTTAAAAAAATATTCCGACGCGCAGAAAAACGAAGAACAGAAATATTAAACAGACTCCAAAAATAGTGAAATAAATTTTCCCTGTCCTCTAAAATTATAGGGGACAAAGTGAACATTTATTTGGGCCTCTAATGCAATTTTGAAAAACGCATATTTTTCCTAATCCAAATAAAATAGCGATAAAACCCCAAATAAAAATACAAATTGATTTTAATATTTTTCCTCCAACATTTCATATATTTTGGAGAAGTCATATTATCTCCTCTCATATAATTTTTATATGAAATATTTTCGGGGAGAAAATAATTAAAACCAAAGTGATCCTTGTTTCAATATTTAAGAAAAGTTCAAATATGAGAACTAGCAAAATCCCCAACTCTCTCCGAGGGTCCTTGAGTTGCTTAGGATTTCGAGGATCGCAAAACGAAATGCAATAAAATATGATATGCATGAATGACCTATGTATAACATTCCAAATGTAAAATTTGGGATGTTACAAACCTACCCCCCCTTAAGATGAATCTCGCCCTCGAGATTCGGGTTGGCTAGAAAATAGGTGTGGGTGGTCTTTGCGTAGATCATCCTCTCTTTCCCAAGTGGCTTCGTCCTCGCTATGATGGCTCCACTAAACTTTGCAAAACTTGATAACCTTGCTATGGGTAACTCGACTGGCAAATTCTAGAATCCTGACTGGTTTCTCCTCATATGTCAAATCACTATCTAACTGAATTGCTTCCAGGGGCACTGTATCTCTTAGAGGAATATCGGCCATCTCAGCATGGCACTTCTTCAACTGGGAAACGTGGAACACATCATGAACTCCTGACAGTCCTTTAGGTAACTCCAACTTGTAGGCAACCTCTCCCATGCGTTACAAAACATGGTACGGTCCTACAAATCTCGGGGCTAACTTTCCCTTAACTCCAAAACGCTTAACTCCTCGCAGAGGTGACACTCACAGATATGCTCTGTCTCCGATTGCATAGACTACCTCCTTGCATTTCGAGTCTGCATAACTCTTCTGTCTGGACTGAGCTACCTTCAGTCTATCTCGAATCAGCTTAACCTTCTCCTCGGACTCCTTAAGCAAATCTGGTCCAAACAACTGGCAGTCTCCAACTTCATCCCACATCAATGGTGTTTGGCATCTTTTTCCGTACAGTGCTTCAAACGGTGCCATCTTCAAACTGGCCTGGTAGCTGTTGTTGTATGAGAACTCGACGTAGGGTAAATTATCATCCCAACTAGACCCATAGTCTAGCGCACAAGCTCTCAACATGTCCTCCGGAATCTGATTGACTCTCTCAGTCTGTCCATCTGTCTGCGGGTGAAAAGCTATAATGAACTCCAGCCTGGTTCCCAAAGTCTGGTGCAGTTGGTGCCAAAACTTTGAAATAAACTGTGTTCCTCTGTCTGATACGATGGTCCTCAGAACTCCATGCAGACATACGATCCTGGTCATATATATCTTGGCCAACTTCGCACTTGTATATGTGGTTTTCACTGGGATAAAGTGAGCTACTTTGGTCAAACGGTCCACTACTGCCCAGATAGAATCATATCCCGATCGGGTCCTGGGTAATCCGGTGATAAAGTCCATGCGAAGCTTATCCCACTTCCATTCGGGTATCGGCATAGGCTACAGTAATCCTGCTGGCTTCTGATGTTCTGCCTTCACTCTCTGACATACATCACATACGGCTACATACTCGGCAATATCCTTCTTCATTCCAGTCCACCAGAAACGCTCCTTCAAATCCAAATACATCTTGGTGTTTCCGAGATGTATCGAGTATGGTGAGTCATGAGCTTCCTGTAATATCAACTTCCTGATCTTGGCATTATTGGGCACAAATACACTGTCCTCAAAGCACAAGGTGTCGTGCTCATCCTCATGAAAACCTTTGGCTTTGCCTTCACTCATCTTCTCCTTTATCTCAGCAATTTCTTTGTCATCCTTCTAGGCTTCTCAAATCCTTCCCAACAATGTCGACTGAACTTCCATGGTTGTAACAAAACCTCTAGGAACAATCTCTAGACGTAGCTCCCTGAAATCTTCTGCTAACTCCCTTGGCAAACCTCTTGTTACTATGGTATTGGCATAACTCTTTTGGCTCAAAGCGTCTGTATGACATTGGCCTTTCCCGGATGATAGTGCAACCTCATATCATAATCCTTTATAAGCTCCAACCATCTCCTTTGCCTGAGATTCAACTCCTTCTGTGTGAAAATGTACTTCAAACTCTTATGATCTGTGTACACATCACAATGGTTCCCAATAAGAAAATGTCTCCAGGTCTTGAGTGCATGCACTACGGCTGCCAACTACAAGTCATGTGTGGCATAATTCAACTCATGCGGTCGAAGTTGTCATGAGGCATATGAAACAACTCTTCCGTCTTGCATAAGTACTCCTCCAAGTCCTAAGCGAGAGGCGTCGTAATACACCTGGAAATCCTTGCGTATATCTGGCAGAATCAGCACTGGGGCTGTAGTCTAATGTTTCTTTAACTCCTGGAAACTTGCTTCACATTCCTAAGTCCAATGGAACTTGGTGCCCTTCTTCAACAACATTGTCATAGGCTTTGCAATCTTAGAGAAACTTTCAATGAATCTCTGATAGTATCCCGCGAGTCCAAGAAAACTGCGGATCTCTCCAACTGTGGTGGGTGCCAACCACTCAGTGACCGATTGAACTTTGGTGGGGTCTACTGCTATACCTTCTCTTGATATAACATGTCCAAGAAATCTAACTTCCTTCAACCAAAACACATATTTGCTGAATTTGGCATACAACTGATGTTCCCTGAGTTTCTCGAGAACTAAATGCAAATGCTCCTTATGTTGCTCTTCATCCTTTGAGTATACTAAAATATCATCAATGAACACCACGACAAACTTATCCAAGAACTCCATGAACACCTTATTCATCATACTCATGAAATAGGCAGGGGAGTTAGTCAATCCAAATGACATAACCGTATACTCATAAAGCACATACCTTGTGGTAAGAGTTGTCTTAGGTATATCCTTTTCTCGAATCTTCAGCTGGTGGTAACTTGATCACAGGTCGATCTTCAAAAACACTTTAGCTCCTTGTAGTTGGTCAAATAGATCATTGATCATCGGCAGTGGGTACTTGTTCTTCATTGTCACTTCATTCAATTCCCGATAATCAACAACCATTCTCAAAGACTTATCCTTCTTCTCAACCAATAGCACTAGGGATCCCCATGGTGATGAACTCCGTCGGATGTAACCTTTCTCCAATAACTCCTTAATATGTTTCTTGATCTCCTCCAGATCATTTGCGGGCATCCGGTATGGTCTCTTTGATATAGGCCCGGTGCCTGGCAACAACTCTATCAAAAACTCGATGTCTCGATCTGGCGGCATGCCTAGTAACTCCTCTAGAAATACATCTGGGTAATCCTTCACAACAGGCACTTCCTCCTGAACAACTCCAGTGAGAGAATGTACTTGGATTCTCCTTGGCGCATGCCTGGATACATACTTGATCCTTTTTCCCTCCGGGGTAGTAAGCAGAATTGACTTACTGGCACAATCGATGTTTCCTCCATACATCGACAGCCAATCCAATCCTAGTACCACATCCAATCCTTACGACTCCAAAATTATCAAGTCAGAGGGGAAAACATGACTCCCTATTGTTAATGGCATCTGAAAACATCCACAGCTTGCCATATACTCGGCTCCGAGTGAGGTTACTAGCATAGGTGTCTTAAGAACTTTAGTGGGCAAGTTATACTTATCCATAAATCCCCTTGATATATATGAATGCGATGCACCAGTATCAAAAAGAACGATTGCAGTAAACGACTTAACTAAAAACTTACCGATAACTGCATCTGGTTGCTCTTCAAGCTCCTCCACGTTCACGTGGTTCACTTGTCCTTTGTTAAATGGATTGGGCTTCTTCCTAGAGCTCCCATTACCATTTTCGTTCTTCGCTTAAGGGCACTCAGTGGCATAGTGTCCAGTCTTCCCGCACTTGAAACAAGTAACGTGGCTTAGGTCCCTCTTGGCGGGTGTGGCTGGATTGGAACGGTTCTGATTGCTGCTTGCTCCATTCCCATTCCCATTCTTTGGGCCATTATGATTATGAGAACTTCCTCCATTGTGAGTGTGGCCTCCATGGTTATGGGTAAGCCCTCCCGAGTTCGGGGTAAAGTGAGGCTTCTGCTGAGCTCCTGAATTGTACTTCCCTTGTCCATATTTCCTCTTGCAGCTCTCTATCTGCTACTGCTTCCCTTTGATCATGAGAGCTTTATCTACCAACTCCTGGTAGTTGTTAAATGTTTCCACCATTAACTGCATACTCATCTCATCATTCAGCCCTTCCATAAACTTCTCCTGCTTCGCGGCATCTGTGGCCACATCATCTAGAGCGTAGCGGGATAACTTACTAAACTCCTCCACGTACTGGCCTACAATATGGTTCCCTTGGCGTAAGTTGCGGAACTCACGCTTCTTCATGCTCATAGCTCCAGTGGATACGTGGGCTGTGCGGAATGCTTGCTGAAACTGCTCCCAGGTGACATTGGCTATAGGAAAAGTGGCTGTGTAATTCTCCCACCATGTGGCTGCGGGTCCATCCAATTGGTGTGCGGCAAAACACACCTTCTCAGCATCTGTGCAACCTGCGGTGGTCAACCCTCTTCCAATCCTGCCCAGCCAATCATCAGCAACTATTGGCTCGGTGCTACTGGAAAACACCCGCGGCTGCAGCCTCAGAAAACGGGCTAAGTAGTCAACTGGTGGTGGCGGCGATGGGTTGTTGTTGTTGTTGTTGTCACCTTGGTTCTGAACTAACAACTGCATCAAGGCATTCTGCTGCTGGATCAACTGAGTGAGCTTCGGTGAGAAAGCAAAACCGGGGTCACATCTCGGAGGCATCTGATGGGTTTAGAGGGAAGAGATTAGAATAGAATGAGGTCTAATGAGAAAACACTACCCATATGCACATGAGAGAAACACAATCATATCATATCACTCAATCAATAAAGCAATGGCATACAATCGGTCTAACTATCGTTATAGTGCTCGGACTACTAATATTTACATGGGGGTACTACTAATAGTATGGTGGTCTACTAGAAATTTTGATCGGTGGAAGACTCCATGATATCCGCTCCAGCTTCGTATTCATAGTCATCATCACTACTATCTGGGTCGGAGTCGGTGTCGTCGATGATGATGTAATCTTCAGAACGAATCTCCTTGGGTTCGTTGTCTTCTCCTCCTGGCGCGGGGTCTCCCATAAAAACTCCTAGCTTCCTGGTCATGTCGTCATTCCTCTCCACAAGTATCATCATTTCCTCCTCATATCCATTGCCTGTAGACTTAAGCTCCTCTTCTAGCTCCATGATCCTGACCATCGCCTTCTTCAAATCTATCATGCTTGCGCACATCTGGTTCTCCTGGCGACGAATGTGATGGTTTAATTCCTGGATGAATGCTGCAATGGATCTATCCTTCCTGGTGTTGATCATCTCCCATTGCTCATCTCGGCGCCCACATATTTGGTAGATAGTGTCCTTAAGCTCCTTGTGGTAAACTTTGCCGATGCGTCCCATAGCAATGTGGGCTGCCATACTCTTGCCTAGACTCCAAGTTGGTGCATCAAAGGAAAACTCTATGGGTTTAGTGACTGGCATGAAAGCCCTTCCTGGAACTTGAACTCGAATCATCCAGCGCTCCTCTTTTGATAAAGTGGCGGTATAGGTCCCGGTGAAGCATGGTATTCCAATGTTCAGGTACTTAGTGACTTCCTTCAAGTGTCGTCCAAAAGGTGTGTCTTCATCTGGTTGTGGAAACTTGTTCCTCGAGTCCGCCATCCTAAAGAGTAGAAAATGGAGAGGAGTCAGAAATAAGTAGAGAAGAGTGGCCTATGGCTTTTCTTAGTGGTCGTGCCCTACATTCAGTGTGTGCTCTGATACCATCTTGTAGCGACCCGACCTCAAACGGTCAAGTCTCTGTGCTTCAGTGTCATCCTAGGATCGTTAATGCTGACACACACAATACTCGAATGATTTATAACAGTGGCAAACACACACTTATTACATCGAATGTCTCAAGAGAGAACTTATTACAATAAATATGGCTTAAGGCCATCTAATACGATAACAGCGGAAGGCTTGGAAGATAAAGTGAGTCCATCAACTCCAGCGGCATAGCTGAGTGCATGACAAATGACCTATCACAAAACAGAATATGAGAACTAGGAAAATCCCCAACTCTCCCCGAGGGTCCTTGAGTTGCTTAGGATTTCGAGGATCGCAAAACAAAATGCAATAAAATATGATATGCATGAATGACCTATGTATAACATTCCAGATTGAAAATTTGGGATGTTACATGCATACTTAGCCTTTGTTTACAACGATGGTCTTTTGTTAAAGCAATGTTTAGGTCAACTGGCTCTGTTTAATTAATAAAATTGCTCGATTCAGTGAGTGTGGTCTATGTGCTGTAGGCTCTTTTGTGTACCAAAATTCGGAATCGATGTTAAATTATGCAATGACATGAATGAGCACAGTACCGAGGGAAATTTCAACCAAAATTTGAATGATCAAACTCATCACATGCGCGTAAAGTAGAAGAACCATTTGCGATGCACACATTCGTTCAAAGTGAATGGTCTCCAGCGGTACCGTGGGCAAAGTTTCCCTCCACCTTTCAAAAATTTTGGCCTGCAGTTGAAATGTCTAACACTTCCCTCCTCCCACCCCCTTTTCTCCATGACCACAAGTCACATTTCCTCGGTTACCTCCTTTCTTGCTTCCCAAGCTATAAACACTCCTCGTTTGCTTCCTCGCTCTCATCGTCTCGCACCCGACCGCCGCAGTCGCCATGGTCTTCTTCAATGACCTCTCCAGCGGTTCCTCCTCCTCGGAAGACTCTTTCACTACCCAAGTATGCCTCTCTCCTCTCTCTCAGGTTATGATTTGTAATGAAGGATTTTAACCTGGCGGCCTATTTGAGTCATTTCTTCCTCTTGTAGCTCCCTAGGACCATCACTTGCAACGAATGGAGCGGGGTGGCTGAAGATCTGTCTTCTCGTTGTCACCATCAATATCCATGCGTGAAGCTAATTGCATTTGAATCTGTGGAAGTGGGAGGAAGTTTCTAGCATGTGCAGAGAAGGTTAGCCCCTCTTTCCTTGTTACAAATCATTTGTGAGATGTGATTCAGACACTCTCACTGAAAATGAATGTGATTAAGACAGTGTCACAATTTCTACCTAGTATCTAAAAATGTTGCCATCTCATCAGTGGTGCTAATAAAAAATTATTTGGCACTGCTTTAGCAGTTTGTGCAGTCAATTTTGCTCCACACATCTGAGCAGCCAAGTAGTAAAATACTAAAACTTTATGGCACGAAGGAACTGGGCATCGAAGCAACTAGGTGCTCCTGAGTCCGGATCCCTGAATTTGTCCTCTGGTATCAGCTCGGCTATGCAGGGCACCGGTGCCAAATGTAGCAACAGTTGTCTTGACACCGGTTTTGGCATACATAGTGGACGGCCTGAGTGCTATTAGTTATATGTTACTAAATTTTGTGCATGTACACACCTGTTAGTTTCTTCCTCATAAAATGTTCAATTTGCTATTTATAGTACATGACTAAGAACTTGTACCATTGTTGCAGTTAATTATAGCTTGTGATGTTTTCTCAATTTGGTTGTTGTCTTAGTAGCAATTAATTCATTTGCACATTGATCTTTTTGAGAAGATATGTCATAATTAACATGTTTCTTTAGTTTTTCAAAATATGTATGTGGTGATTTTCTATGTTGCTAGAAACCTATTTTCCCTACAATTGTTACTGATTTAATTTTAAATATTAAAGGATGAACGGAAGTGTTCTTACCTGGAATGGGTTGATCAAGAGTGGCCATGGTCTTTAAAGATGTGCCTAGCAAAGATTCAGAGCATGTATGAGGAAGAGAACAGAGATAGGCTTAGAGAAAGTATTGTTAACGCTGGAGAATATTTCAAGATGCGGGGAAAAAAGAGGAAGATGGAGAATGAGCTCATATTTTTAAATTATACTTTGCTAAGATGGTGTTGGCGAAGGAGGGGGCATTTTCCTAGTTGGTTAGTGCAAAACAGGTTCTTACTGAACTGAAAGAAGAGGTGGAGAAGACGAACTTGGCTGATCATGCATCAGTCGATTACGCAAATGAATAATATTCTGCTTGTGAAGGTGAGCTAGTTATATGCTCTATTGTGATGTTGTCATGTAGCTATCGTACTGTCATGTTAAAATATATTTATGTGCCTGATATGAAATTGGCAAACAATTGTTCTATATGAAATATGATTTTTCATAATACTGGAATTATTAATTGTAAACTAATAAACTTGCTAAATGGGTCATGGAACTTTACAAATGGTTCTAGTAGTAAAAACGTGTGTGATGGATAGCCCAATGCCATCCAATTTTCTTTTTCAAATCGTGTGTGATATATTTGAATAAAGAAAATGATTAACACAGGCAGAGCGTGTGTGTGACTGTTACACCTATCACACATGGGGCTGTACATAAAACTATGTGGGATGTACATACGAACGGAAACGTTTGTCTCGGATTCACAGTGTGGGATGTGCAAACGAACAGAAACGTTTATCCGAGATTCACTATGTTGGATGTGCAGACAAACGTAAGCGTTTGTCTGGGATTCACTATGTGGGATATACATACGAAGGGAAACGTTTCTCTGGGATTCACTGTGTGAGATGTACATACGAACAGAAATGATTGGGCATGTATAATTGTATGCGATGGCTAGCCCAATCACACATGAGCTCATTTGGGCCAGCGTGTGTGACCGGAGGGCCTATCCCCAATGGTTGCTGGGTCGTGTGGGAAGGACCCCCCTATCGCCCACATCGGGAAGGCGACGGTTTAAAATGTCGTCATAGAAAGGGGTTAAAAACCATTTGTATAGCAGCTTGTTGTACCATTGTTTGTTGGAAGGGATATAGGGAGAGTGAAGGAAATATTCCCTAGAGGCAATAATAAAGTTGTTATTTTATATTTCCTTATTCATGATAAAGGTTTATTATTCATGCTAGAATTGTATTAATCGGAAACTTAAATACATGTGTTAATACATAAACAAATACCGTGTCCCTAGTAAGCCTGTACTAGACTAGCTCGTTGATCAAAGATGGTTAAGGTTTCCTAACCATAGACATATGTTGCAATTTGATAACGGGATCACATCATTAGGAAAACAATGTGATGGACAGGACCCATCTGTTAGCTTAGCATATTGATCGTTTAGTTTATTGCTATTGCTTTCTTCATGTCAAATACATATTCCCCCGACTATGAGATTATGCAACTCCTGGATACCGGAGGAATACCTTGTGTGCTATCAAGCGTCACAATGTAACTGGGTGACCATAAAGATGCTCTATAGGTATCTCCGAAGGTGTTTGTTGAGTTGGCATAGATCGAGATTAGGATTTGTCACTCCGAGTATCGGAGGGGTATCTCTGGGCCCTCTCGATAATACACATCATAAGCTTGTAAGCAAATGACTAAGGAGTTAGTTACGAGGTGATGTATTACGGAACGAGTAAAGAGACTTGCTGGTAACGAGATTGAACTAGGTATGAAGATACCGACGATCGAATCTCGGGCAAGTAACATACCGATGGACAAAGGGAATTACGTATGTTGTCATAACGGTTCGACCGACAAAGATCTTTGTACAATATGTAGGAACCAATATGGGCACCCAGCTTTCGCTATTGGTTATTGACCGGAGAGGTATCTCTGTCATATCTACATAGTTCTCGAACCTGTAGGGTCCGCACACTTAACGTTCGTTCATGATATAGTGTTATATGAGTTATATGATTTGGTGACCGAATGTTGTTCAGAGTCCCACATGAGATCACAGACATTACGAGGAGTCTCCAAATGGTCGAGAGGCAAAGATTGATATATAGTACGATGGTATTCAGACACCGGAATAGTTTTGGAGTGCACGGGGTACTCATCGGGTCGCCAGAAGGGGTTCCGGGCACCCCCAGCAAGTGTATGGGCCTTCCGGGCCAAAGGGGACCATCCCACAAGGGGGCTGGTGCATCCCTTCCATTGGTTGGCCGGCCCTTGGGGAAGGAAAGGGGAGGGGTGGTCCCTCCTTAATTTCCCTCCTCAAGAGAGAAAGGAAAGGGGGTGGGGGCGCCACCTCCTCCTTCCTTCCTCCCGCACTCCAAAGAAGGAAAGGGGGCGTCACTTGGGGGAAGATCCCAAGTAGAATTCGACCTACTTGGGGGCGCCTCTTGGCTGCTCCCTCCACCCCCACCTATATATATGTGGGAGGGGGCACCTAGCACAACACAACATTGTCTTAGTCGTGTGCGGCGCCCCCTCCACCGTTTACACCCCATGTCATATTTTCGTAGTGCTTAGGCGAAGCCCTATGGAGGTAACTTCACCATCATCATCACCATGCCATCGTGATGTTGGAACTCATGCACTACCTCGCTGTCTTGCTGGATCAAGAAGGCGGAGGATGTCACCGAGCTGAATGTGTGCAGAACGCGAAGGTGTCGTACATTCGGCACTTGATCGGTTGGAGCGCGAAGAAGTTTAACTACATCAACCGCGTTAACACATGCTTCCGCTTACGGTCTACGAGGGTACGTAGACACACTCTCCCCTCTTGTTGCTATGCATCTCCATGGATTGATCTTGCGTGTGCGTAGAATTTTTTTGTTTTCCATGCAACGTTTCCCAACAGTGGCATCCGAGCCAGGTCTATGCGTAGATGATATGCACGAGTAGAACACAATGAGTTGTGGGTGATGATAGTCACACTTCTTACCACCAACGTCTTATTTTGATTCGGCGATTGTGGGATGAAGCGGCCCGGACCAACCTTACATGTCCACGCACATGAGACTGGTTCCACCGACAGACATGCAACTAGTTTTGCATAAAGGTGGCTGGCGGGTGTCTGTTTCTCCTACTTTAATTGAATCGAATTTGACTATGGCCGGTCCTTTGAAGAAGGTTAAAACAGTAAACTTGATGAATCACCGTTGTGGTTTTTGTGTAGGTAAGAACGGTTCTTGCTAGAAGCCCATAGCAGGCACATAAAACTTGCAACAACAAAATAGAGGACGCCTAACTTGTTTTTGCAGGGCATGTTGTGATGTGATATGGTCAAGATATGATGTGATATATGTTGATGTATGATATGATCATGTTTTGTAATATCGACAACCGGCAGGAGCCATAGGGTTGTCTCTTTACTGTATGAAATGCAAGCGCCATGTAATTACTTTACTTTATCACTATGCGTTAGCAATAGTTGTAGAAGCAATAGTTGGCGAGACGACCTCGACGCAATGATGGAGATCAAAGTGTCGAGCCGGTAACAATGGAGATCATGACGATGCTTTGAAGATGGAGATCAAAAGCACAAGATGATGATGGCCATATGCTACCTCTTGAGCTTGCGTTGGTTTTTCCCTTGAAGAGGAAAGGGTGATGCAGCAAAGTAGAATAAGTATTTCCCTCAGTTTTGAGAGCCAAGGTATCAATCCAGTAGGAGACAACGTACAAGTCATCGAATACCTGCACAAACAAACACCAACTTGCACCCAACACGATAAGGGGTTGTCAATCCCTTCACGGTTATTTGCAAAGTGAGATCTAATAGTGAAGGATAAATGGTGAAGTAATATTTTTGGTATTTTTGGTTTATGGAACAGAAAGTAAACGATTGCAAAGGAAGTAAATAGGAAACTAAAATTGTAGATCAGAAACTTATATGATGGAAAACATACCTGAGGGCCATAGGCTTCACTAGAGGCTTTACTGCCGAGCAATTGATAGAAAAGCGCAAAGTTATGACGATATCTAAGGCAATGCTCATGAATATAGGCATCACGTCCGTATATATAGACCGAATCTTGCCTACATCTACTACTATTACTCCACACATCTACCTACTCTTGCCTGCATCTAGAGTATTCAGTTCATAAGAACAGAGTAACGCGTTAAGTAAGATGACATGATGTAGCGGGATAAACTCAAGTAATATGATGAAAACCCCATCTTGTTATCCTCGATGGCAACAATACAATATGTGTCGGTTCCCCTTCTATCACTAGGATCGAGCACCGCAACATTGAACCCCAAAGCTAAGCACATCTTCCATTGCAAGAAAAAACAATCTAGTTGGCCAACCCAAATCAATAGTTCGAAGAGACTTGCAAAGATATCAAATCATGGATACAAGATTTCAGAGAAGATTCAAATAATATTTATAGATAAATTGATCATTAGTCGACAATTCAATGGATCTCGGCAAACACACCGCAAAAGAGTATTACATCGAATAGATCTCTAAGAGCATCAAGGAGAACATGGTATTGAGAATCAAAGAGAGAGAAGAATCCATCTAGATACTAGCTATGGACCCGTACGTCTGTGGCAAACTACTCACGCTTCATCCGAGAGGCAATGGTGTTGAGGTAGAAGCCTTCCGTGATCGAATCCCCCTCCGGTAAGATGCCGGAAAAGGCCCCTAGATGGGACCTCACGGGTACAGAAGGTTGCGGCGGTGGAAAAGTGTTTTCGTGGCTCTCCTGGTAGGTTTTGGGATATTTGAGATTATATAGGCGGAAGAAATAGGTCGGTGGAGTCATGAGGGGCCCACAAGGGTGGGGGCGCACCCTATCCCCTGGGCGCGCCTACCGACCTTGTGGTCGTGTCAGGGGTTTGGTGCGACATATGCCAAAGGATGGCTAATCATGATGGGGGCTAGTTGGACGTCGCCGGTGCCAGGAAACGGGGTGAGGCGAAGACATGCACGCCGGCGAATCTTACCCGAGTTCGGGGCTCTCCTAGGAGATAACTCCCCTAGTCTTGCTCTGCGGGGTCTCCGCATGATCACTAAGGCACTAGCGAGTACAATGGTGCTCCTTGAGCTGTATGCTAGAGGTAGAAGAAAGCAGGGCTAGCTCTCTCCTCTCTCTATGTGTGTGCCTAGGTCTAATAGGTTGGGAACCCTTTGCATGGGTGCCCTGGGGGGTTTATATAGGCCTACCCCCAGGGGTACAATGGTAATTTGGCCGGGTGTAGGACCAGGCTGTCAGTGTCTCCTGTCGCCAGCTCCTCCACCAGCCGTTGGGGCCCGCCGCCTGGTGGGCCCTGCCGCCTAGTATGGTACGGAGCCGACAAGCCGCCTCCGCCGCTTGCGGGCCTGGCCGGCTGCTTGTTATTGTAGCCATAACGCTAATGACGCATGCTTGGTCGGGGGGGCGGGCGTGGTACAGTCCCGTCGTTTGGTGGGAGATCACTGTAGCCACAGGGTGTCTCGTCTGGTTAATGGCGCGTGGACTCCGAGGGAAGAGTGGGCCGCTTGCTAGAGGCCGGCCTCCCTCGGGTCCGACTGGTCAGGTGCTGCCGCCCTCTAGGCTCTCGCTACCTGGTAGAGCCCGCCGCCTGCAGGCCATACCAACAGGCCGTCGTGGGAACAGGGTTCCACCTGACAGGGGTAATGTCAAGGGCGGGATGGAAACAGTGTTGCGCCGTGCAGAGATCTCAACCGGTACAGGATACTGTGGCCGCGCCCTGCCCTGGATATGGAGGTGATGGGCTACACTGTAGCCACATCCTGTCTTGTCTTCTTTATGGGGGCACAAATGAGGGCGCCGCGGGCCGCCTGGCAGGAGCCGGCCTCTCTGGAGGCCGCCTGCTGGGAGCCGGCCCATCTAGAGCCAGCCGGCCACCAGAAGGCGGTGCTTCATCCCTGATGCTTGAGGGGTGCAGCCAGCCCGATCTTGAAATGCTCAGGGACTCGGGTTAGGCTACTCGTGGCCCATTACTTCGACAGTAGTTCCCAAAGCTGGTGCCTTAGCAGTTTCCTTCTTTGAGTGCTCTTGCTGAATGCCTCATCCGTCTTCTAGTAAGCTGCCCGCCGGGAGTCGGCCATGACCAGGCGGATTGGTCGGGTGACTTTGAATTTTTAAGGCAGGAATCAGGTGGCGTGCCTTCTAAGCTTCTAGCCCGCCGCCCGTTGCAAGCACGCCACGCGGCACCAGCTATCCGGGCCAGCCTACCAACCCACGCACGTGATGGGACGCGACAGCAGGCTGGGTCTGCCACGACCGGGCCTCGGCGCGCAGGCAGATCCTCTGTGGCCGAGGCAGACCATTGTGATTCCACGCGGAGTTATTGCGCAGTAACTCATGCAATAATCATGGGGACATGGGGCCGTGGGTGCAGTTAATCCCACGATCCCACGCCCCGCCCCCTCGGCTTAGTAGCCCGGGGGCTATAAGTAGGGGGGAGTGGGAGCGGCGGAGCATGCGCGCCCTCCTCCCCTTTGCCATTTTCGACCTCCTCTTCCTCTTGCTTTCGCCACACTTCTGCGCCCTGCCGAAGCGCTGCCACAGCTCGTCACCATCAGCCTGCTCCGCGCTGAGCCTCTTGCTCTACCGCGGTCCACGCCTCTGCGGCCGCGCCATATCCCCGTAAAGCTCGGACTCCATGACGCGCGAGAAGGGAGGGGACTGGGATGGCTCGGTCGTGATCAACGACCACCTTGCCTTTCTTCACGCCACACGACGGCTGCCCGACGCGAGCTACGTCAAGGTGTGTGTGCCGCCGGAGGAAGAGATCTCGCCGGCGCCGCAGGGAGGCGAGCGGGTTATCTTCCGCCCGCACTTGCTCCGTGGCTTCGGCCTGCTGGTGAGCGGATTCTTCCGTTCCTTCCTCAACTTCTTCCACCTCCAGCCGCATCATCTGACGCCCAACACCGTGACGCTGCAGTCCGCCTTCGTCACGATGTGCGAGGGCTACCTAGGCATCCTTCCCACCATCGATCTGTGGGGAGCGTTCTTCTACACCAAGCTGGGCACATCCGCCAGGGAGAAGGCGGCCCAGTGCGGCGCTTTCTTTGTGGTGCGCCATCCGTCCGTGAAGAATGCCTTCCCCGCCATCAAGCTGTCACAATCGGTCAAACTATGGAAAAAATCGTACTTTTCTGTGGAGAATGTCGACCCCGCCCTCGACTTCATCAACTTGCCACCCTATGAAACCGGCCCTCCGGCCGAACCTTAGGCCAACTAGGGCTACAAGCCGAAGCCCTTGTCAGCTGACGCCAACGCCTCCATCAACCGGCTCCGGGTGCTGACGGACGCGGCAGGCCTCAAGGCGTTCGACCTGCTGGTCGCCTTCGTCGAGCGCCGGGTTCTCCAGCTCCAAGGCCGGCCTCATCTGATCTGTCGGATGAGCGGGCACCGGGACCCGAGCTGGATATGCACGAGGGACATGCCGACTGCCGAAGTCGCCCGCATGGTGAACGAGATCTCTGACCTCAAGCTGTCGAAAGGGTCTTGGTGGTTTGGCATGTGGCCATACTCCCGGGACAACCCGCCGCCTCCTGTAAGTTCTTCAACTCTTTCCTTTTTAGTATTTGTTTTGGTTTTGGTCTTGCCGTCTTGAATAGTCGGTCTTGTGAACGCAGATCTTCATGTCTCCGGCGAGGGCCGCCATCGTAGGGCCGGGTGGAGACTACCTGCCGGACCGGGCAGTGGGCAATGTGGACGACCCCGACTTGGGGGCGGCCGCCCTGGAGGACAACGCCATAGGCTGCGGCAACGAAGCGGGCGCCTCCGAAGAGGTAGGCGGCATCGAGACCTGGCCTGATGATGACGAAGACGAGGACGAGCCGCGCCATGCGCGAGGCGCCGGCAAGGCGGACGTGGGCCCTTCCGTCAAGCTGGCTGCTCAAGGCGGCACGCGCAAGCGCAAACAAGGCGCCGCCTTGTTTGGCAGCGCACCGAAGAAAACCAAGAAGCCGACCACCGCGACCAAGCGGAAGGAGGCCGCCGCAAAGGCGATCAAGTTTCAGAAGCTTCCGAAAGTGCCTCCTATGTTGTCGGCGTAAGAGTCTTTTCCTTGTGCCTTCTTTCTTGTTGATTTTATCTGAGCTTTTCTGCTTTATTTCCTTGACTTAGGGCTTCGCTCTCTCTTGAGAAGTTGGTCGCCGCCTCCGTCATCGGGTCGGGGGAGACTTCTAACACCATCTAGCGAATCGACCCTGTGGCCGACCTCCGGGAGGCACAGGAATGAAACACACGGGAGGTGCGCGAGGAGCGGGAAGCCGCCCGTAGGGTGCAGGCGTAGGCGGACAAGGCGGAGGCCACCGTGTTGAAGAAGCTGGCGGAAGCTGAGGCCGATGCCGCAGCAAAGAAGCCGCGTACCATCAGGCGTCGTTGTTCCTCAGCCCCCTGAACTCCGCGCCGCCGCCACCAGAGTTCACGGTGTCGACTGGGGGAGCCGGCAACGAACAACGGGTCATGGAGAGGGGAGCTAGCGACGTCGCCATGCCGGTGGTAACCGTGCCTTCGCCGCCGCCATCTGGCAGAGCGTGGGACAAGCAGTCGGCCGCCCCGCCGGCACAGGCAGCCGGAACCAAGGTGGTGACGGGCCCGACTCCTGAGGCCTGCACACCATTGCGCCATCGAGGCGCAAAGGCGTCTTCGGCGCCACGACCGCTGGAAGCCGGCGCTGCGAGCTCGTCAGCCCCGGATGCCGAAGCAACCAGTGCCGCTCCCGCTGAATGGGTGCGTGGAGGCGGGACGGGTGCTTTAAATCAAGCGATCCTGGACGTCCAGGCCAAACTCTGAGCTGAGGCCACCGCTCTTTAGCAGTGCAACAGGGCACTCCTGGATTCACGAGTGTCCATTCGGGTATGTTTCTCACTTCTTCGTCTTTGATTCTTGTACTTCCCTGTGGGAGCGCGCCAGCGCACCCACTGGGTGTAGCCCCCGAGTTCCGGGCCGGCTGCTAACCAGGCGTCCCGGAACTTTACTTGACGAGCACCGAGTGCTAACTTTTTTCTACTATCTACATTGTAGGACTATCATAATCTTCATGCGATCACCTGCAACTCCAACGTCCGAGATCTGGACAGGCGGACCGCCGACTTGGCGGAAAGCCGGAGTAAGTCCATGTTTTCTTTCTCTGCGGGGGCGCGATAGCGCACCCACGGGCTGTATTCCTCGAGATTCGGGCTGACTGCTGAGTAGTCTGGTCATTGACATCTTTTTCCTTTCTCCACTCTTGCAGAGGCCAATGCCGCCTTGCAGCGGTAGCTGGGTGAAGCCAACACCATGTTGCATGCCAAGGAGGCAGAGTGCCACGAGCTGGCCACGCAACTGGCGGAGCAGGCGGAGCTTCTCCAGAAGGCCCGGAAGGAGGCGGAGGTTAAGGAGTCCAATCTCCTCGCCGAGTTCGAGACCGAATGCTCCACCTGGACCGACATGGAGGCGCTGCTGAAGTCCGGCTTCGGCAGGATTGAAGACATGGTTGATGGTAAGCTTTCTTCTTTTTCTTTCTTTGGGTTGCTGGCTGCTGATCGAGCCGGCTTCCAGCTTCTGGCTTCTGACTTTTGAACTTTTTGCTTTCTGCCTGAGCAGACTTCTTTCCTGGCCATTCTAACGCTGCCAACGAGGCTATCGAGGCTTATCGTGAGGAACGGAGGGCAGAATGTGTGCAAATCATTGCCAACGCCCCCGGGACTCTTAGCGAACAACTTCTCAGCATCCAAGCCCACCTCCGGCCGGCCCATCGGATGAGGAGGACGAGGAAGGCGAGGAAGAAGCGCCAGAGGTCAGAGCGGACGGCCAGCCCCAGCTTGATCATGCCTCGAACAATGAGTCGCGCTCGAGTGCACCGACTGCAGCTGGAGGAGACCAAGCGGAGGCTGATCAGCCGTCCACTCCGCCAACCGGCGCCACCGACTCCGCCACCTAGCCGGACCCCTCTGCAGCTCCCTAGGCTGCGGACTTATCTTTATTTTCCCTGTTTTATCAGTCTAGACAAACTTTGTTAAATTTGTGCAATTCCACCCGCGGGGTGTATTTCAAACTCTGTTGAATGCTGGCCAAGGGCCTTTTGACATGTAAATATGCTTTCTCAGAAGTTGTGCTTTTGCCGAGTTCTGACTTTTCTTGCTCTCTTCTCCTTGGCCTTTTTCCTTTGCCGCCCTCCCTTGGCTGTCGTCTTGCCAGCCGAACAACCGCTCTTCGGACTATGGCTTTGTCAAGTACTTAGCTGCTTTTGGGAGGGCAAGTACTTAGCCGACTAGAGCGTTACTAAGTTAAGTAGAGGTCGGTCGGCCGGCTGTTTCATCAGCCGGCCGATGAGGCGGGGAGCTGGCCTGAACTATGTGCATGCTTTTGGTCCTTAGCCATTTTTCATGTGGACACCCTTTCCTGCCCGTAACTCCTGCCCACCGGACAATCGCTCTACAAGCTACGGCTTCTAGCAAAAGAAGGCTTAAGTGCCAACACACTACTTGTCCGACTATAGGAAGCTCCACATAGTACAAGGCGGCGAGCCCCCGGGCCGACTGGTCGAACCCGGTGCCATGGGGAATAATGAAATAACACATTCATAGGCATAATACTTATCATATATAGAAAAGAGGGTAGTCCCCGAGCTCTTCTCGGGGGACCCGGAGTCTTCGTACTTAATACAAAAGATATCGTGGTACATACTACATCAACTGTAAAATCTTCGAAGAAGATTTGCATTCCACAGCCGCTCTATCTCTTTGCCGAAGTCGTCTCTCTTGCATGCTCTGGGCTTCTGAGCATCGATCAGGTAGTAGGAGTCGTTGCCCAAAACTTTGCTAATGATGAATGGGCCTTCCCAGGGTGCCGATAGCTTGTGCTGGCCGGCTGTTCGCTGGATCAGCCGGAGCACAAGGTCTCCCTCCTGGAAAGATTTTGGCTTGACCTTCCGGTTGTAGTAGCGGTGCAGACTCTGCTGGTAGATGGCGGACCGGCTGAGTGCTAACTGCCGACCCTCCTCCAGCAGATCGACGCCATCTTCTCGTGCTTCTTTTGCTTTCGCCTTGGTGTACATCGTGACGCGAGGTGAGTCAAACTCAATGTCCGTCGGGATGACGACTTTGGCACCGTAGACGAGGAAGAAAGGCCTAAAGCCCGTTGACTTGTTTGGAGTTGTGCGCAGGCTCCAGAGGATGGCCGGCTGCTGGCTCATCAATCTAGCAGCCGACCGACCGCTCTAGAGGCTCGACTAGTCGAGGCTTGATGCCAGAAAGGATGATGCCATTTTCTCGCTCAACTTGGATGTTTGACTGTGGATGGGCAACTGACGCTAGGTCCAATTGGATGCCATGTGTCGCACAGAAATGGGCCAAGGCTCCTTTGGCAAAATTTGTGCCATTATCCGTGATGATGTTGTGTGTTACTCCGTACCGAGTGGTGATGTCTGCAATGAAAGTCACGGCAGTCGGACCATTCAACTTCTTGATTGGCTTTGCTTCTATCCACTTGGTGAATTTGTCCATGGCCACAAGCAGATGGGTCATGCCGCCGCGTGCTATCTTGAATGGTCCCACCATATCCAAGCCCCAGATGGCAAAAGGTGATGCTAAGGGAATGTTCTTGAGTGCAGAAGCCAATAGATGTTGCTGCAAGCTAAACTTCTGACACCCCTTGCAATGCTTGACTAGATCCTTTGCATCCTCCAAGGTAGTCGGCCAGAAGAAACCATGGTGAAAAGCTTTGTCCACGAGTGATGTGGAAGCCGCATGGTGGCCGCACTCGCCTTGGTGGATGTCTTTGAGGATTGCTTGGCCTTTCTCCGGTTCCACGCAGCGTTGGTACACACCAGTGACTCTGTGCCTCACAAGTTCTCTGTTGACAATGGTGTATGCTCCTGCCCGACATTGCACTTGTTGGGCTGAGATCTCATCGATCGACATCTCTTTGTTCCCCAAAAAGTTGAGGATGGGCTGCACCCATGAAGGTGCTGCTATTTCTTCGACTGCCAGAACTGCAACTTGCATGAGGGCGGTTGGGCTAGGAGGCGGCGGGTTGGAGTCAGTTGCCGCTTGCTGTGTTGATGAAGTCCCCAGGCCGACTGCCGCAGCCCCAGGGTCGGGTTCTGAAGTCCCCGGGCCGGGTGCGACTGTTGAAGTCCCCGAGCCACTTGGTGAGGTCGCCGGGCCGACTGTTGCAGTACCTGGGCCGGGTTGTGAAGTTTCTGGGCCGGGTGCGACTATCATAGTACCCGTGCCGACTGCCGAGGTCCGCAAGCCGGCTGCCGCAACCCTAGAGTCGGATCCGTCGGCCCGGGGAGGAGCCGGCACAAAGATGGACTCAGATTCCGGAGAGGCCTTGATCGGCTGCTTGCTCATTGTCGGCTCTTGGCACATGAAGGAACTCGCACCCCTCGAAGTATCCACTGAGTTGCTGCAAGAAAAAATGGTAGCTTGCCATATTTGCATCCTTGGCGTCCCAGTCACCAGAAGACTGCTGGACCACCAAGTCGAAGTCACCGTACTATAGGATCCGGTGGATGCCGATTTCCTTGGCCAACTGGAGGCCATGAATTAATGTTGCATACTCACCACATTGTTGGAGGCGGCAAAGTGGATTTGCAACATGTACTTGAGCTTGTCACCTTTGGGACAGGTGAGGACGATGCCGACTCCCAAACTAGTGCGCATCTTTGAACCATCAAAATGCATCCTCCAATGGGTGGAGTCCGGCGCTGGCGGCAGGTACTGGGTCTCGGCCCAGTCAACGAGTAAGTCGGCCAGTGCTTGGGACTTGATGGCGGTGCGAGGCTTGTAGTAGATGGTGTAGGGGGCCAACTCGATGGCCCATTTGGCCACTTGGCCAGAAGCATCTCTATTGCCAAAGATCTCAGCGAGTGGGGCTGTGCAGACAACAGTGATTGGGTGCTCCTGAAAGTATGGCTTCAGCTTCTTGGCGGCGAAATGCACGTCGTAGCACATCTTCTGGTAGTGGGGGTAGTTCTTCTTGGAGGCGGACAACACTTCACTTAGGTAATACACCGGCCTCTGGACTGGTAATGCCTTGGTGTCTTCCTTGCGCTCCACAACTATGACTGTGCTGAACACCCGGCTGGTGGGGGCAATGTAAAGGTACATGGGCTCTTTAGTAGTCGGAGCCGCCAGGACAGGCGGCATGGTCAACATCTTCTTCAGCTGGATAAAAGCGTCATCCGCCTGGTCGTTCCACTCGAAATGAGTGGTCTTCTTCATAAGCTGGTACAGGGGAAGAGCCTTCTCGCCCAGCCGACTGATGAACCAGCTGATGGACGCCAAGCAGCCGGTGAATTTTTGTACATCTCGTAGTCGGGTGGGCTTCGCCATCCTCTCGATGGCTTTGATCTTCACAGGGTTGCACTCAATGCCTCGTTCTGAGAGCAGGAAGCCAAGGAGCTGGCCCGCTGGTACTCCGAACACGCACTTTTTCGGGTTGAGCTTGATTTGAAATCGGCGCAGATTTTCAAAGGTTTCCTTGAGATCATCGAGGAGTGTGTTGCGCTTCTCCGTCTTCACCACGATATCGTCTACGTAGACGTGGGCATTTCTGCCGAGTTGCTTAAGGAGGCACTTCTGCATGCAACGCTGAAAAGTGGCACCGGCATTTCTTAGGCCGAATGTCATAGTCAGGTAGCAGAAGGCTCCAAATGGTGTGATGAATGCGGTCTTCAGATGGTCTGCCGGGTTCAACTTGATCCGATGATATCCTGAGTAGGGATCCAAAAAACTCAACAGCTCGCATCCGACTATGGAGTCTATCACTTGGTCTATCCGTGGCAGAGCAAACGGATCCTTTGGGCAGACCTTGTTGAGGCTGGTGTAGTCAATGCACATGCGCCATTTGTTATTCTTCTTCAGTACAAGGACTTGGTTGGCAAGCCATTCTGGGAAGAAAACTTCCATGATGAAGCCGGCTGCCAACAGACGGGCGATCTCTTCCCCAATGATTCTTCTCTTTTCCTCCGACTGTCGGTGGAGGGGTTGCTTTACTAGCTTGGCATCTTCTCTAACTTGTAGCTTGTGCTCGGCGAAATCCGTCGGGACACCCGGCATGTCTTTTGGAGACCATGCGAAGATGTCTCGATTCTCACGGAGGAAATCGACGAGCTCGCTTTCCTATTTGCTGTCAAGGTTTGCGCCTATGACAGCGTACCTCTCCGGATGCTCTGGGTCCAACGGTATCTTCTTTGTCTCCTTGGCCGGCTTGAAGGATCCTTCAGCTTCCGCCTCCTTGGGATCATGAGACATGTCCGGCTGCTTGCTGGCCATGGCCACAACCCGGTCGAGGAGCCGCTTCTCGGCAGCGATCACAAGGGACTCGGCTAGCCGGCTGCTGGCGGCCGCACAGTCGGACGACTTATGATAATCTCCGGAGATGGTAATGACTCCCTTGGCACTCGGCATCTTCATCTTGAGGTAGGGATAATGTGGCACCGCCATGAACTTGGCTAAAGCATGTCGTCCACGCAGTGCGTGGTACGGGCTTTCCAGGTCGACCACCTCAAACCAGATGGGCTCACGGTGGAAATGGTCTTTATCGTCGAAGAGGACATCTATCTGGATCTTGCCGATTGGTGAGTGAGAAAGGACAAGAACTATGCCATGGAAGACAGTCCGACTGGGCAGGAGATGCTTGGGTTTGATCTTCAACTTCTCCATGGTATCACGGTATAGGATGTTGATGCTGCTGCCGCCATCTATCAGGACTCGGGAGAAATGATCAGCTCGCCTCTCTGTGGCAAAGGTGGCCTCCAACACCAAAGCGTAAGAGCCCGGAGAAGGCATTACTTTCGGGTGATTAGCCCAGCTCCAATTGATTGGCCTCTCTAACCAGTGCATGAACTCTGGAGCTTCAATGGCTACGACATTCACCTCACGAGACTATCCGTGCCGGCTGCGCCTGTCATCGGCCACACTGGTGAAAACAACATACGCTCCATGTTCTTCAGGGAATTGATCTTGAATGGTGTCGACTGCTGGATGGGTCGCCGACTGCTGAGGAGGGGGAGGTGGCTGGCCAGCAGGAGGTGGTGGTTGCAGCCCTTCACCCTTGGAGATTTGTGTGAGCCAATGACACTTCTGGGTGGTGTGGTTGGATGGCTTTGTGCGGCTGTGGAACTTGCAGGGAGCATCATGTAACACCCTGTATGTAATTTACCTTATATGTATCCCAACTCTTGCCGTTTCCGGCTCTAATTTATATTATTTTCCTCGTTGTCGGGTTTTTGTCTTCGTGTGTTGTTGTCTTTGTCATGCATCTCATATCATGTCATCATGTGCATTGCATTTTCATACGTGTTCATCTCATGCATCCGAGAATTTTCCCCATTGTCCGTTTTGCATTCCGGTGCTCCTATGTCACCCGGTGTCCCTTTTCATGTGCGGGTGTTAAACGTTTTCGGATTGGACCGAGACTTGCCATGCGGCCTCGGTTTACTACCGGTAGACCGCATGTCAAGTTTCGTGCATTTGGACTTCGTTTGATACTCCAACGGTTAATCGAGGGACCGAAAAGGCCTCGTGTGTGTTGCAGCCCAGCAGCCTTCCAATTTGGCCCAAAACCCACCAAAAACCCCTCCATCGTCTAGAGCGTTCGATCACAATCGCGTGGCCGAAAACCACACTCCATTTGGAGCTTCCTAGCTCCCTCTACCTATAAAACTAGCCCCTCCACCGAAATTCCCGGATCCCCTCCTTCCAAAAACCCTAAAAATCGCCCGTCGCCACCGGACACGTCCGGCCGCCGTCGGACGAATCCCGCCGCCGCACCCAGCCTACCAGCGCGTGCCACGTGTCGCCCGCCTCCTCTCCCACTGTGCGGCCCGGGGAGCCCGGAGCCGCCCCCCGCGGCCCACTCCCTCCGCCACCGCGGATCAGCGCCTCTCCCTCGCGCCCGCCGCCGCGCGCCGCCCTTCGCCGGCCGGCGCCGCCGCGCACCATTGCCGGACTCCGCCGCACCGCCCCGCTCCTCTGCCTCGGTCGCCGCCTCGCCACGCCAACCTCGCCGCTCGGAGCTCCCGCTCAACGCTGGCGCTGCCCCAGCCTCTCCTTCCCTCGGCTTCTTCCTCCGGCGAGCTCCGCCTCAGCTCCGGTGAACAGGTCTCCGGTGAACCTCGGTTTGCCTGCAGATCTCAGATCTGGAAATATCCCGCGGGTTGACTTTTTCCTCCCGAAACCCTAATATTTTGCATTCTTTGACATGCCATAACTCGGCATCTGTAGCTCTGTTTCGTGCGTGTAGCATATCAAAATGTTCGTCTCGACGAGTACATAATTTCATCTCATTGCATCATTTTCATTTGAGCTCATCTTGATGCTCGAAATGCTGTTGGAAGAGGTCTATGTGAGGAATATGTCAGATCTATTTTAGGAAATGGCCTTTTGTCATTTTTGCCATGATTTATGTGTCCATGCTATGATCCTGAGCTCTACATGTGTTTTGTTAAATGCCATGCCATCTTTACAGGGGTGTATGCCATGTATTTTTGTGATATTTGTGGTGACTAGTACAAGCATGCAAAGTAGCGTAATCGTTGATGCTGATTTCAGGGACTTAGAATTTCACTAAGTCCTTGTCCCGTTTTTGCTTTTATGCCATATGTTCATGTTGTTTCCTAGTGATCCGTGCCTCTTTTGAGGATGATCAGTAAGGATGTTTTGTTAATATTGTGGTGCTCTATCCATCCATGTCTTTGTTTTCTTATGGAGCACCTTAGCTTGAGTCAATCAAGCTCTACTTTTGCTATAAAATGATCCTGGCAGATTGCTGACATGTTTAGCGATTTTGCCGAGGATGTTGCTATTGATCCGTGCACGCTATGTTGTTGTACTTGCCATGTCTAGCTTCTATGCCATGTCTTCTTGATGGGTGTATGCTTAGTGTGTCATGCCATGCTCTGTAGTGAGTGCATCGAGCTTGTAAACATGCCTACTCGTTAACTGTTTTGCATTCTCCAGTTTTTCACTAAGTTTGAATCTGTTTGTGTTTCTGCTATGTTCACATGCTTGCAATTGTATTATCTGATCCCTTTTGGCTCAAGGTCACTAAGGGACTTTTGTTAAGTGCTTTGAGTAGCTTTATTCCATGCCTTGCTTTGCCATGTTAAGTTCCTGTAGCATGTAGTTTTCACGCTCTAAAGATTGCTTCCTGCTGATCAATTCCAGACTTGTGTTCATTTCACTAAGTTTGAAACCTATTATCATTTGCACTTTTTCCTTGCTTGTTTGAACCTGTTAATTGATGAATTAGCCGTAGCTCAGTGTTCTTATTTTTTCAAGCATCATGAGTGGATCCTTTCCATGTATTTTGTTGTCATGTTTGAGTGCTGTAGCATATCTATCTTGATGTATTTAGTTGGTCACTTGCTGATTATCGCAGACCGGTGCCATATTTGTTTTGCTTGCCATTTCCAAACCATGCATCCGATTCGGGTGATCTTTATATCGATTTCAACCGAAATCAACTCCCCTTTCCAGTGGCACTCTTGTATTTCCATGTTGAGGCCAGGTTCGATCATTCCTTTCCAAATCTTGCATATGCATCACTTACCGCATCCCGCATATCATACCATGTTTGCATCATGTTACTTGAGCATTGCACGTGGTTGATTGTGTTCCTTTTGCTTGTTGTGTTGCTTTGGGTAGAGCTGGGAGACGAGTTCGTGAACGAGGAGCCCGTTGAGTTCGCTTATGAGGATCAAGGCAACTTTGAGTACTTTGCAGGCAAGATGACCATACCCACGAAATCACTACTATCTTTGCTTGCTAGATGCTTGCTCTTTTGCTATGCCTATGCTATGACACCTACCACTTGCTTATCATGCCTCCCATATTGCCTTGTCAAACCTCTAACCCACCATGTCCTAGCAAACCGTTGTTTGGCTATGTTACCGCTTTTCTCAGCCCCTCTTATAGTCTTGCTAGTTGCAGGTGAAGATTGGAGATCGTTCCTTGTTGGAACATTGTTTATTGTTGGGATATCACAATATTATCTTGTTTATCTTAATGCACCTATATACTTGGTAAAGGGTGGAAGGCTCGGCCTTTTGCCTAGTGTTTTGTTCCACTCTTGCCGCCCTAGTTTCTGTCATATCGGTGTTATGTTCCCGGATTTTGCGTTCCTTACACGGTTGGGTTATAATGGGAACCCCTTGACAGTTCGCCTCGAATAAAACTCCTCCAGCAATGGCCAACCTTGGTTTTACCATTTGCCACCTAGCCTTTTTTCCCTTGGGTTTCCGGAGACCAAGGGTCATCTTTATTAAACCCCCCTGGGCCAGTGCTCCTCTGAGTGTTGGTCCGACCGAGTAGACTGCGGGGCCACCTCGGGGCAACTTGAGGGTTGGTTTTACTCGTAGGATGTCTTATCTGAGTGTGCCCTGAGAACGAGATATGTGCAGCTCCTATCAGGATTTGTCGGCACATTCGGGCGCTGTTGCTAGACTTGTTTTACAATTGTCGAGGATGTCTTGTAACCGGGATGCCAAGTCTGATCGGATTGTCTTGGGAGAAGGAATGTCCTTCGTTGACCGTGAGAGCTTGTGATGGGCTAAGTTGGGACTCCCCTACAGGGATTGGAACTTTCGAAAGCCGTGCCGCGCTTATGGGCAGATGGGAATTTGCTAAAGTCCGGTTGTAGATAACTTGAAACTTAACTTAATTAAAATACACCAACCGCGTGAGTAGCCGTGATGGTCTATTCTCGGCGGAGTCCGGGAAGTGAACACGGCATTGGAGTAATGTTTGGCGTAGGTTGTTCTAGGATCACTTCTTGATCATAGTTGTTCGCCCGTGCTTTGCCTTCTCTTCTCGCTCTCTTTTGTGAATATGTTAGCCACCATATATGCTAGTCGCTTGTTGCAGCTCCACATCATACCTTTACCTTACCCATAAGCTTAAATAGTGTTGATCACGAGGGTGTGAGATAGCTGAGTCCCTATGACTCACAGATTCCTTCCTAAACCAGATGCAGGGACCGATGATACCGTTCCAGATGACATGACCGAGCTCAAGTGGGAGTTTGATGAAGACACTCGTCGATACTATGTGTCTTTCCCAGATGATTAGTAGTGGTGCCCAGTTGGGGCGATCGGGGACTTTGTCGCATTTGGGGGTTGATCTTTATTTTGGTACCGTAGTTGGACCATGAGTGTATTGGATGAATGTACTGACTTATTCATGTATTTGTGTGACGTGGCGAGTGAAGCCAACTATGTACTTTACCCCTTTTATTTATTTACATCGGTTGTTGTGAAGATTACCTCACTTGCGACATTGCTTTAAATGCGGTTATGCCTCTAAGTCGTGCTTCGACACGTAGGAGATATAGCCGCATCGAGGGCGTTACAAGTTGGTAATCAGAGCCTTCCCCGACCTTAGGAGCCCCCTGCTTGTTCGAATCATTGGTGTTGTTGAGTCTAGAAAAATGTTTTGAGTCATTTAGGATTATATATATCGGAGAGTTAGGAATTCTTTTTACTCCTCAGTCCCTTCGTCGCTCTAGTGAAGCATCCTGACTTTGACTCTTCTCTTCTCAAATTTCACTAAAAAAAATTTAGGATCACGCGGGTATCTTGGAATTGTTCCGATGGTTTTGTGACGAGAACATTGTTCTTGGTGCTTCCTGTCATTTAGGGGTTGTGGCAATGTCTCAGGGAGTTGAGCTCCGAGGTGTTGTCGTCACAATTTTATCGTTGAGATTTTGGAATACCTGAGTTTTGCCGACATCGAAAATCTCTTTTATGCAGTTGTTGGTGAGATAACCTCGACGCCACCCAGTACTTGGGCAGGAGTTTGGGAGTATTGCCATAACTTGTATAACGGATGCTTTTCGAAGGTTGAGGTAAATGATTTCCGAAGGTTTCTCGGTTATGTGTTGAAGGATGGATACAGCTGGATGTAGGATTTGCTAGATTTGGTTGAGATATTATGCTTCCCCTGTATCCCCAACACCTGATTGCATAACCGGAAAGGTTCGGGAGTTTCATAGGTGGGAATTCTTGTAGCTCTAGTTCTTCTTCCGCGGATATTTGGTTTGGGATTGGGTAATCCTCACCAAGTATTTGTTCTTGTCTGTACCTTGTTTTTATTCTTCTACCTCAATTCTAAGTGGCTTCTCAATTTATGGAAATGTGACGATTTCAATTGGAATGCATTCATTCATTTGGTTCGGATGTGAAGACTTTATGTTGCAATTTCAATCTGTTCGATTCAGCTTGAATATTTGCCTGTCAATATGCTAATCAATGTCACCCTCTTCAGGATGGCTCCTCCAACGCGCACGACTCTGAATCCTGATCCACCACCACCACCTCCACCTCCGGAGGCATGGCAAGCTGTGATGGCCGCTACCAATGCAAACACACAGCTGATCATGCAACTTCTTCAAGAACGCAACCAAGGGAATTAGGGCCATGGCAACAATCAGAATCAGTTTGCTACACTCAACCAGTTCCTCGCTAACCAGCCAAAGACCTTTAGCAATTGTGTTGAGGCAACAGAAGCTGATGATTGGCTCGTGGACATATGCAAGCATTTCGAGTGCAGTAACGTCAGGCCTGAGGACTTTGTCAAGTTTGCCTCCTTCCAACTCAAAGACCAAGCTGCAGAATGGTTTCAGTAGTACAAAGATTCCAAAGGAGGCCGTGTGATTACCTGGGATGAATTCCGTCATGACTTCAAAGCTCATCATATTCCTCAGAGTGTGGTTGAGACCAAGCGTGAGGAATTCCGCAACCTGAAGCAAGGCACTATGTCTGTTTACCAGTACAACATCATGTTTTAGAAGCTCGCCCATTTTGCTAAGCAAGATGTCCCTGACGAGAAGAGCATGATATACCAGTTCAGGGGTGGTCTCAGAGAAGAACTCCAGCTAGCTCTCGTCCTTTTTGAGCCCATGAAGTACGATGAGTTCTACAATATGGTAATGAAGCAAGAGACTGCTCAACTGAAGTGCGATGCTTCCAAGAAGTGAGTCAGAGATGCAACTTCTTCTTCCTCAACTCAAGTGGCTAAGCAGCAAAAGTATTGGCTTCCTCCTCCTCCGTTCCGTCAGCCTTATCAGTAGAAGAGCAAAGGTGGCAATGGATCTTCCCACCCACCCAACCCTGGCTTTCAGAACAAGACTTCGTCTCAAGCTCCAAGATCAAGTGCTCCGTATCACCGTCCGCTTTCAGAGGTCATGTGCAGCAAGTGCCAACAGACAGGTCACTATGCCAACAAATGCTTCAATCAGAGGCGCCTCCCTCCTCCTCCTCCTGTGAGATCGGCAAGTACAGTTGTGGTCAAGCATAACCCCAAGCACGCCAAGGTCAACTTGATGAATGCAGCTCAGGCAGAGCACTCGTCAGATGTCATCATGGGTAACCTTCCTGTTAACGATATTCCATCAAAAGTACTTTTTGACACTGGTGCATCGCATTCTTTCTTGTCATTCCCATTTGCATCGAAGCACAGTGTTGATACTAAGGTTATGCCCAAAGTCATGCAAGTTGTTTCTCCCGGCAACCTTTTGACTTCTAGTTTGGTTGCTCCTGATGTCTCTATCATGTTGGGCGGCTACAAGTTTCTGTCCTCTCTAGTGGTCCTTGGTAACTCGGATATTGATCTTATTCTCGGAATGGATTGGCTTTCTAAGCACAAGGCTCATCTTGATTGTGCTGCCAGGCAGATTTAATTGACTCATTCGTTTGAGGATGTAATTGTCTTTGACGCTCGTGATGATACCATCCGTCTATTTTCTCTCAATGAGAAGGGTGAACTGGATGCCATCTCTCAAATTCTAGTCGTTTGCGAATATCAAGACGTCTTTCCAAAAGAGCTTCCAGGAATGCCTCCGCACCGGCCAGTTGAATTCGTCATCGATCTTGAGCCTGGCACGGGACCTGTTTGCAAACATCCTTACAAGCTTGGACCTGAAGAGTTGAAGGAGCTGAAGAAGCAACTCGATATTCAAGAGCGAATGGGTCTCATCCGACCTAGTCCTTATCCGTGGGGTTGTGGAGTTCTTTTTGTGAAGAAGAAGGATGGAACGGACCGATTCTGTGTCGACTACCGTCCATTGAACAAGAAGACTATAAAGAACAAGTACCCACTTCCCAACATCAACGAGCTGTTTGAACAACTCAAAGGTGCTCAAGTATTCTCCAAGCTTGATCTCCGTATGTGCTATCACCAGATTCGAATTCATGAGCAAGATATCCCTAAGACAACATTCAGAACAAGCTATGGTTCATATGAATACACTGTCATGTCTTTTGGCCTCTTCAACGCTCCTCCGACTTTCTCTCACATGATGAACTTCATCTTCACCCCCTACACAAATGACTTCGTCTTGGTCTACCTCGATGACATTTTGGTCTTTCCAAAGAACAAGGAAGATCATGCCAAGCACTTGCGTTTGGTGCTGCATAAGCTCAGAGAACATCAGTTCTATGCCAAGTTTTCAAAGTGCGAGTTTTGGCTCGATGAGGTTCTCTATCTTAGGCATATCATCTCTGCCAAGGGCATAGCAGTGAATCCTGAGAAGGTGTCTGCAATTGTGAATTGGGAACCACCTCAGAACATGAAGCAACTCCGCATCTTCCTTGGTCTCGCAAGATATTGTCGAAGGTTCATTGAGAACTTTTCTAAGATCGCGAAGCCTCTCTCTAATATTCTCCAGAAGCACGTCAAGTACGTTTGGTCTCCGGAGTGTGACATTGCTTTCAACACTTTGAAAGAGAAATTGATCACTGCTCCAGTTCTGACTCCGCCTGATGAATCCAAACCGTACGAGGTCTTTTGTGATGCCTCTCTCCAAGGTCTTGGCGCAGTGTTGATGCAAGAGAAGAAAGTTGTGGCTTATACCTCTCGCCAGTTGAAGCCCAACGAGAAGAACTATCCCACTCATGACCTCGAGTTGGCGGCAGTTGTGCATGCTCTGTTAACTTGGAGACATCTCTTATTGGGAAGAAAAGTGGACATCTTCACTGGCCACAAGAGTCTCAAGTACATCTTCACTCAGCCTAATCTCAACCTCAGGCGGACTCGTTGGGTCGAAATGATTCAAGAGTATAATCTGAGTATCGAATATACTCCAGGCAAGGCCAATGTAATTGCTGACGCATTGAGCAGGAAGGCTTACTGCAACAGTCTGATAATCAAGCCTTACCAACCCGAGCTTTGTGAAGCTTTCCGCAAACTCAACCTGCAAGTTGTTCCTCAAGGTTTTCTCACAAACCTCCAAGTCTCTCCTACTTTGGAAGATCAGATTCGCGAGGCTCAACTTCTTGATGCTATGGTAAAGAAGGTGAAGATTGGGATTGCTAAGAGTCAACCCAAGTACAAGTGCTATCGCCTTGATGACAAGGATACTCTATTCTTAGAGGATTGCATTGTTGTGCCTAAAGGTGACCTTCGTAAAGTCATTATGAATGAGGCTCACAATTCACTCCTCTCCATCCACCCTGGAAGTACAAAGATGTACCATGACCTCAAGCAGTCGTATTGGTGGACTTGAATGAAGTGTGAGATTGCTCAGTTCGTGAATGAATGTGATGTCTGTAGAAGAGTGAAGGCAGAACACCAACAACCAGCTAGTCTCCTCCAACCTCTTGCCATTCAAGAATGGAAGTTTGACCACATTGAGATGGACTTCGTGACTGGATTTCCAAAGTACAGGCGTGGCAATGATGCTATCTTCGTTGTCATCGACAAACTCACTAAAGTGGCTCATTTCCTTCCTATCAAAGAGTCTATCACAACATCTCAATTGGCAGAGCTATATACCTCTTGGATTGTCTCTCTGCACGGCATTCCGCAGTTGATTTCTTCAGATCATGGCAGCATCTTCACCTCGAACTTTTGGGATTCTTTTCAGAAGGCCATGGGCACCAACATCCGTTTCAGCACAGGTTTTCATCCTCAAACTAGTGGCCAAGTCGAGCGTGTCAATCAGATTCTTGAAGATATGCTCAGGGCTTGTGTTATCTCTTTCGGTGTGAAATGGGAAGATTGTCTTCCATATGCCGAGTTTTCCTACAACAACAGCTTTGAAGCGAGTTCGGGCAAGGCCCCATTTGAAATTCTCTATGGCAGGAAGCGTCGTACTCCTCTTAACTGGTCAGAGACTGGTGAACGTCAACTTCTTGGCAACGACTTGATCACAGAGGCAGAAGAGATGTGCAAAGTCATTCGTGATAACCTCAAATCAGCGCAATCACGCCAGAAGAGCTACTACGATAGCAAACATTGTGATTTGGCTTTTGAGATTGGAGATCATGTTTACCTTTGCGTCTCTCCAATGAAAGGTACTCGTCGCTTCGGTATCAAAGGGAAGCTTGCCCCTAGATACGTGTGTCCTTTCAAGATCGTCAGCAAGACAGGCGATCTCGCCTATCAACTCGAGCTTCCCTCCAACTTTGCAAACATGCACGACGTGTTCCACGTGTCTCAACTCCGCAAGTGCTTCAAGACCCCTGACCGCACCGTCAACTTCGAAGACATTGATCTCCAAGAAGACCTTTCTTATCGTGAGCACCCCGTTGCTATCCTTGAAGAGACTGAGTGCAAGACTCGCAACAAGTCAATCAAATTTCTCAAAGTCAAATGGTCACACCATTCCGACCGTGAAGCCACCTGGGAACGCGAGGATCACCTCCGTTCTGAGTACCCGGAGTTTTTCTAGTCCTAGATCTCGGGACGAGATCCTTTCGTAGTGGTGGAGTGTTGTAACACCCGGATGTAATTTACCTTATATGTATCCCAACTCTTGCCGTTTCTGGCTCTAAGTTATATTATTTTCCTTGTTGTCGGGTTTTTGTCTCCGTGTGTTGTTTTCTTTGTCATGCATCTCATATCATGTCATCATGTGCATTGCATTTGCATACGTGTTCGTCTCATGCATCCGATCATTTTCCCCATTGTCCGTTTTGCATTCCGGCGCTCCTATGTCACCCGGTGTCCCTTTCTACCTCTTTTCGTGTGCGGGTGTTAAACGTTTTCGGATTGGACCGAGACTTTTCATGCGGCCTTGGTTTACTACCGGTAGACCGCCTGTCAAGTTTCGTGCCATTTGGGCTTCGTTTGATACTCCAACGGTTAACCGAGGGACCGAAAAGGCCTTGTTTGTGTTGCAGCCCAACACCCTACCAATTTGTCCCAAAACCCACCAAAAACCCCTCCATCATCTAGAGCGTTCGATCACGATCGCGTGGCCGAAAACCGCACTCCATTTGGAGCTTCCTAGCTCCCTCTACCTATAAAACTAGCCCCTCCACCGAAATTCCCGGATCCCCTCCTTCCAAAAACCCTAAAAATCGCCCCGTCGCCACCGGACACGTCCGGCCGCCGCCGGACGAATCCCGCCGCCGCGCCCAGCCTACGAGCGCGTGCCACGTGTCGCCCGCCTCCTCTCCCACCGCACGGCCCGGGGAGGCCGGAGCCGGCCCCGTGGCCCACTCCCTCCGCTGCCGCGGATCGGCGCCTCTCCCTCGCGCCCGACGCTGCGCGCCGCCCTTCGGCGGCCGGCGCTGCCGCGCGCCATTGCCGGACTCCGCCGCACCGCCCCGCTCCTCCGCCTTGGTCGCCGCCCCGCCATGCCAACCTCGCTTCTTCCTCAGGCGAGCTCCGCGTCAGCTCCAGCGAACAGGCCTCCGGTGAACCTCGGTTTGCGTGCAGATCTCAGATCTGGAAATATCCCGTGGGTTGACTTTTTCCTCCGGAGACCCTAATATTTTGCATTCTTTGACATGCCATAACTCGGCATCTGTAGCTCCGTTTCGTGCGTGTAGCATGTCAAAATGTTCGTCTCGACGAGTACATAATTTCATCTCATTGCATCATTTTCATTTGAGCTCATCTTGATGCTCGAAATGCTGTTGGAAGAGGGCTATGTGAGGAATATGTCAGATCTGTTTTAGGAAATGGCCTTTTGTCATTTTTGCCATGATTAATGTGTGCATGCTATGATCTTGAGCTCTACATGTGTTTTGTTAAATGCCATGCCATCTTTACAGGGGTGTATGCCATGTATTTTTGTGATATTTGTGGTTACTAGTACAAGCATGCAAAGTAGCGTAATCGTTGATGCTGATTTCAGGGACTTAGAATTTCACTAAGTCCTTGTCCTGTTTTTGCTTTTATGCCATATGTTCATGTTGTTTCCTAGTGATCCGTGCCTCTTTTGAGGATGATCAGTAAGGATGTTTTGTTAATATTGTGGTGCTCTATCCATCCATGTCTTTGTTTTCTTATGGAGCACCTTAGCTTGAGTCAATCGAGCTCTACTTTTGCTATAAAATGATCCTGGCAGATTGTTGACATGTTTAGCGATTTTGCCGAGGATGTTGCTATTGATCCGTGCATGCTATGTTGTTGTACTTGCCATGTCTAGCTTCTATGCCATGTCTTCTTGATGGGTGTATGCTTAGTTTGTCATTACATGCTCTGTAGTGAGTGCATCGAGCTCGTAAACATGCCTACTCGTTAACTGTTTTGCATGCTCCAGTTTTTCACTAAGTCTGAATTTGTTTGTGTTTTTTCTATGTTCACATGCTTGCAATTGTATTATCTGATCCATTTTGGCTCAAGGTCACTAAGGGGATTTTGTTAAGTGCATTGAGTAGCTTTATGCCATGCCTTGCTTTGCCATGTTAAGTTCCTGTAGCATGTAGTTTTCATGCTCTAAAGATTGCTTCCTGCTGATAAATTCCAGACTTGTGTTAATTTCACCAAGTCTGAAACCTGTTATCATTTGCACTTTTGCGTTGGTTGTTTGAACCTGTTAATGGATGAATTAGCCGTAGGTCAGTGTTCATATTTTGTCAAGCATCATGACTGGATCCTTTCCATGTATTTTGTTGTCATGTTTGAGTGCTGTAGCATATCTATCTTGATGCATTTAGTTGGTCACTTGCTGATTATCGCAGACCGGTGCCATATTTGTTTTGCTTGCCATTTCCAAACCATGCATCCGATTTCGGCGATCTTTATATCGATTTAAACCGAAATCAACTCCCCTTTCTAGTGGCACTCTTGTATTTCCAAGTTGAGGCCAGGTTCGATCATTCCTTTACAAATCTTGCATATGCATCACTTACCGCATCCCGTATATCATACCATGTTTGCATCATGTTGCTTGAGCATTGCACATGGTTGATTGTGTTCCTTTTGCTTGTTGTCTTGCTTTGGGTTGAGCTGGGAGACGACTTAATGAACGAGGAGCCCGTTGAGTTCGCTTACGAGGATCAAGGCAACTCTGAGTACTTCGTAGGCAAGATGACCATACCCTCGAAATCACTTCTATATTTGCTTGCTAGATGCTCGCTCTTTCGCTATGCCTATGCTATGATACCTACCACTTGCTTATCATGCCCCCCATATTGCCATTTTAAACCTCTAACCCACCATGTCCTAGCAAACCATTGTTTGGCTATGTTACCGCTTTGCTCAACCCCTCTTATAGCGTTGCTAGTTGCAGGTGAAGATTGGAGATCGTTCCTTGTCAGAACATTGTTTATTGTTGGGATATCACAATATTATCTTGTTTATCTTAATGCACCTATATACTTGGTAAAGGGTGGAAGGCTCGGCCTTTTGCCTAGTGTTTTGTTCCACCCTTGCCGCCCTAGTTTCCGTCATATCGGTGTTATGTTCCCGGATTTTGCGTTCCTTACATGGTTGGGTTATAATGGGAACCCCTTGACAGTTCGCCTTGAATAAAACTCCTCCAGCAATGCCCAACCTTGGTTTTACCATTTGCCACCTAGCCTCTTTTTCCCTTGGGTTTCCAGAGCCCAAGGGTCATCTTTATTAAACCCCCCTGGGCCAGTGCTCCTCTGAGTGTTGGTCCGACCGAGTAGACTGCAGGGCCACCTCGGGGCAACTTGAGGGTTGGTTTTACTCGTAGGATGTCTCATCTGAGTGTGCCCTGAGACCGAGATATGTGCAGCTCCTATCGGGATTTGTCGGCACATTCGGGCGGTGTTGCTGGACTTGTTTTACCATTGTCAAGGATGTCTTGTAACCGGGATGCCGAGTCTGATCGGATTGTCTTGGGAGAAGGAATATCCTTCGTTGACCATGAGAGCTTGTGATGGGCTAAGTTGGGACTCCCCTGCAGGGATTTGAACTTTCGAAAGCCGTGCCGCGGTTATGGGCAGATGGGAATTTGTTAATGTCCGGTTGTAGATAACTTGAAACTTAACTTAATTAAAATACACCAACCGCGTGTGTAGCCGTGATGGTCTCGGCGGAGTCCGGGAAGTGAACACGGTGTTGGAGTAATGTTTTGCGTAGGTTGTTCTAGGATCACTTCTTGATCATAGTTGTTCTTCCATGCTTTGCCTTCTCTTCTCGCTCTCTTTTGCGAATATGTTAGCCACCATATATGCTAGTCGCTTGCTGCAGCTCCACATCATACCTTTACCTTACCCATAAGCTTAAATAGTCTTGATCGCGAGGGTGTGAGATTGCTGAGTCCCCGTGACTCACAGATTCCTTCCTAACCCAGATGCAGGGACCGATGATACCGTTCCAGATGACATGACCGAGCTCAAGTGGGAGTTCGATGAAGACTCTCGTCGATACTATGTGTCTTTCCCAGATGATCAGTAGTGGTGCCCAGTTGGGGCGATCGGGGACTTTGTCGCATTTGGGGGTTGATCTTTACTTTGGTACCATAGTCGGACCATGAGTGTATTGGATGAATGTAATGACTTATTCATGTATTTGTGTGACGTGGCGAGTGTAAGCCAACTATGTACTTTACCCCTTTTATTTATTTACATGGGTTGTTGTGAAGATTACCTCACTTGCGACATTGCTTTCAATGCGGTTATGCCTCTAAGTCGTGCTTCGACACGTAGGAGATATAGTCGCATCGAGGGAGTTACACATCAAGAGTCTGCTCATAGGAGAAGGCGGGCAACCAGTTGGGCTTGCATCCTTTCTGGCGCTTGGGAAGAGGCTGCCCTTCCGGCTGCCGGTCTTCGACTGCTGCCACCTGCCGGCTGGTGGAAGTCGGCATCGGGGCTTTTCGCTTATTGTTGCTTTGCTGCTGGCGTCGACTAGTATCACCAGCCGGGGTCCGAGGAGCCTGAGGAGCCACCTTTCCAGATGCATGAACTTGAATTTCCGTCTTCATGGAGGAATCGACTATGGTGTATTTGTCTGCTATGATCAGCAGCTCGTCGAGGGTCGTCAGCTCGTCGCAGAGGAGCCGGTGTCTGAGCAAAGTGCCTTCTCTGCACCCGGCTGTGAAGTACTCGACGACCTACACCTCGTGCATGCCCTCACAAGAGTTGCGCAGCTTGGCCAAATGTGTGAGGTAGTCGTGAGTCGATTCATTGAAGCCTTGGACGCACAAGGAGAGCTGGCGAGGCTTGGGCGGCCGCTTGTACGTGCTGGTGAAGTTGCGGACGAAGGCCTCAGTGAAATCTACCCAGCTGTTGATGCTGCAGGGCTTCAGGTTGTTCAACCATGTCCTGGCGGTGCCCTGGAGCATGAGTGGAACATACTTCATAGCAACACGCTTGTTACCATTTGCAATGCTGACGGCGATGGAGTAGTCGACCAGCCAGTCCTCCAGCTTCACAGAGCAAGTATACTTGGGCGTATCTCTTGGGAGCGTGAACCCTTTGGGGATGGGCTCGTCTCTGATGCGGGGGCCGAAGCAAGGCGGGCCCAGAGCGTCTTCTTCTTCTAGCGCCAGGGATCGGTTGAGACGATCGATCCGGTGGCGGGCATCATTCTCTCTGATTCCTTCTCGGGGGCCAAGCCGGCCTCCAAGACTCGGATGATCGACACGCGGCAGAGACACGCGCTTTTCTCTGTGTTGGGGAGACCGGTAGCCGCCTGGTCGTTCCACCGCACGAGGGCGGCCGTCTTGGTCGCGCTCGATGGTGATGTGCGTCCGGCTGCGGCTGGCAGCCGGTTCCTTGTCTCGTCGTCCGTGGTTGCCATTAGTCGGTGTCGGAATGTCGCGCCATGCTCCTGGCTGGGAGGCGGGCCGTCGTTCCACCGGTTGGGGTCTCCGACGCGTCAACCGGCTTCTTGCTGCTCGGCAGCCGCATCGATGAGTCGCTGGATGCGCTCCGTTAGGTGGCGACGCTCGTCGCCCTCCAGGTTGTCCAGCTCAACTATCACCGCTTGGGCGTCTCGTGTGTTCTCCATAGGCGTGGCGTAGACGGGGCGGTCGTCCCCAAACATGCTGGCAATGGCCGCGCCGCGCTGCTGGACCTTACCGATGCGGCTGGGCCCGCTAGGAGCCGGCGTGCCGCCAACTACGTGGTCTATCTCACGCTGATAAGCCTTCGAAAGGCGTCTCATGCTGGATAGCTTCTTGGCGCTCTCGACAAGCTGGACGCGGCGGGCTTCTAGCATCTCGGCGTCGGCATCTTCTACGATGGGTGTAGACAGGTCTTGCAGCGTTGCTTGGAGCGGGTCTCGGGCACCGTCACCGGAAACTCCATTGTGGCTGATGACGAGCACCTCCGTGACGGTGCTGCCGCTGCTGTCGGCACGAGGGAGAGGATCATCAACGATCACCACGTTGGTAGGGAATGCGTCGAGCGACGCCGTGTCGGAGTCGATGATCATCGGGTCAGTGGAGCCGTTCGACTCCAAGTCGACGGCCGGCTCGTTGGCAATGTGGAGCTGGTTGAGGAAGCTGACGAGGCGGCTCTCAGGGCCATCGTTGCCTGCATCAGATGCAGGCTCATCGAAGAGGCGGATCTCGCCAACAAGGTCGGCGACACAGCTTGCCGCACAAGTGACCTCCGCGCCAAGCAACGCGTCGGTGCAAACGCCATCCGGCGTGCCTGACTGGCTGCGCTCAGCAGGGAGGAAGAGGGTTCCCGTCCAGAACAGATCTCTGGTCGACGATGCACCTAGCCCCACGGTGGGCACCAAATGTCGGGGGTTTGGTGCGACATATGCCAAAGGATGGCTAATCATGATGGGGGCTAGTAGGACGTCACCGGTGCCAGGAAATGGGATGAGGCGAAGACATGCACGCCGACGAATCTTACCCAGGTTCGGGGCTCTCCTAGGAGATAACACCCCTAGTCCTACTCTACGGGGTCTTAGCATTATCACTAAGGCACTAGCGAGTACAATGGTGCTCCTCGAGCTATATGCTAGAGGTAGAAGAAAGCAGGGCTAGCTCTCTCCTCTCTCTATGTGTGTGTCTAGATCTAACAGGTTGGGAACCCTTTGCACGGGTGCCCTGGGCGGTTTATATAGGCCTACCCCCAGGGGTAAAATGGTAATCTGGCCAGGTGTAGGACCCGGCTGTCAGTTTCTCCTGTCGCCGGCTCCTCCGCCGGCCGCTGGGTCCCGCCGCCTCGTGGGCCCTGCCGACTAGTTTGGTACGGAGCCAACAAGCCGCCTCCATCGCTTGCGGGCCTGGCCGGCTGCTTGTTACTGTAGCCGTAACGCTAATGACGCATGCTTGATCGGTGGGGGGCGTGGCTATAGTGTCTCGTCTGGTTAATGGCTCGTGGACTCTGAGGGAAGAGTGGGCCGCCTGCTAGAGGTCGGCCTCCCTCAGGTCTGACTGCTCAGGTGCTGCCGCCCTCTGGGCTCTCGCTGCCTGGTAGGGCCCACCGCCTGCAGGCCGTATCGACAGGTCGTCGTGGGAACAGGGTTCCACCTAACAGGAGAAACGTCAAGGGAGGGATGGCAACAGTGCCGCACCATGCGGAGATCTCGGCCGGTACAGGACACTGTGGCCGCGCCCCGCCATGGATATGGGGTGATGGGCTACATTGTAGCCACATCCTCCCTTGTCTTCTTTATGGGGGCACAGACTTTGAGGGTGCCGCGGGCCGCCTGGAAGGAGTCGGCCTATCTAGAGGCCGCCTGCCGGAAGCCGGCCCGCCTTCGGGCCATCCTCTGGTGATTGGCCTTCCTCTGGTAGCCGGCCGCTAGAGCCAGCCGGCCACCAGAACGCGGCGCTTCGTCCTTGACGCTTGATGGGCGCAGCCAGCCCGATGTCTTGAAATGCTTAGGGACTCGGGTTAGGCTACCCGTGGCCCATTACTCCGATAGGCCGTCTCGTGGCTTTCCTGACGTGCAACCTAAGCCCTCTGGATGTATTCTGGTCCAAGAAAAATCACCGCAAAAGTTTCATTCTGTTTGGACTCCGTTTGGTATTCCTTTTCGGCGAAACTCTAAAACAAGGAAAAAACAAAAACTAGCATTGGGCTCTAGGTTAATAGGTTAGTCCCAAAAATCATATAAAATAGCATATTAATGCATATAAAACATCCAAAACAAATAATATAATAGCATGGAACAATCAAAAATTATAGATACGTTGGAGACGTATCAGGCATCCCCAAGCTTAATTCATGCTCGCCTCGAGTAGGTAAATGATAAAAAAACAGAATTTTTGATGTGGAATGCTACCTAACATATTTATCCATGTAATTTATTTATTTTTTCATGAATGTTCATATTTGTATGATTCAAAATAAAAGTTTAATATTGATATAAAAACAATAATACTTCAAGCATACTAGCAAGATAATTATGTCTACTCAAAATAACATGGCCAAAGAAAGCTTATCTCTATAAAATCATATAGTCTGGCTATGCTCCATCTTCATCACACAAAATATTCAAATCATGCACAGGCCCGATGACAAGCCAAGTAATTGTTTCATACTTTTGATGTTCTCAAACCTTTTCTAGTTTCATGCAATACATGAGTGTGGGCCATGGACATAGCACTATAGGTGGAATAGAAGGTGGTTGTGGAGAAGACAAAAAGAAGGAGATAGTCTCACATCAACTAGGCGTATCAATGGGCTATGGAGATGCCCATCAGTAGATATCAATATGAGTGAGTAGGGATTACCATGCAACTGATGCACTAGAGCTAAGTTTATGAAAGCTCAAAAAGAAAACTAAGTGGGTGTGCATCCAACTTGCTTGCTCATGAAGACCTAGGGCATTTTGAGGAAGCGCATCGTTGGAATATACAAGCCAAGTTATGATGAGGACATCCCAACCATGGGAACCACACCACCAAGCATCAACGGTCCAATCACAAGAAGTCGTGCAATGCAAATACATGATCAGCTGAACGCTAACTTAAGTCTATCATTTGACCTTGAAAACATGGTTGTACCTTCACCTCCTTTGTTGTTGGTTGAACTCAGGTGCGATATCGAACAAGGCCAAATACATTTCAGTCCGTGCAAAACAATGTTTTATGGCGAGGAAACAAAGTTAGGAATTCATGAAGAATTAGTTGTCTGCAGAAGAAACATTGTTCCGATTCTGACGAAACAATGTTTTGCACTGGTTTGGATATCCCAACTTGCGAAAGATTTCCAAAACACGAGTTTTCTGCTAAAGTAAACAATGTTCGACCCCAATGAACAATGTTTGGTCGGGAACTGCCAACCACCTCCAATGAGAGTTTTCCAGAAGCTGCATCATTAAGTCTTGAAGTCGTTTAGTCAAACAAAGCTTGTTCACTTTCACACCTAAGCTGGATCCAGAAGCTAGTTCTCTTTCACACATATCCAGGGGTTGTCCCGATTATAAATAGGCTAGACCTTCCCCTCATTTGGGGACTTTTGATATTTCTATCCAAATACCAAAGACATAGACTCCTCCTGAGATTCTCGTGATTCCTTGAGAAATTGCTCCTAATTCATGCTCCACGACTAGATCGTGTCATGTGGGTTAGAGTTTGCGGTTTCCCTTGCGGATTGCACCTATCCCGTGCTCCGCGACTTGAGTGTGGTTGTGTGGGGTAGTATCGCTGGTTGTGGATCAGCGAATGTTCAGATTGCAAGCTTCGGTGAGCATTCTCCTCGTCAGGTCATAATCTCTTATTTTCCATTTTTCGGTTGCTTGCAGCTAGTTGTCCCCATCCATTTATCGATCATGCGCCATGAATATCGCACCTCCCATTGAACACCCTCTTCTCCGAACATGGTGTCGCATCATCTGGTATTCAGAGCAAGGTTTACATGGTAGGATCTGTATCTTTGTTGCTAGAACTATCCTTTTTAGTTTGGTTTTCCCGGTCCTAAAGTCCAAAGCCAAAAAGCGTCAAAAAATCCAAGCCTTTGTTGTTGAGATCTAGTTGTTTGCTTTCCTCATTGTGTTTGCACCAAGTTTTATCCAAAGTTGTTGTTGTTTTTCGCTGAGTCTTGGTGTTGGATCTATTGTGTTGCAAAAAAGAAGAGAAAAAAAAGAGAGAGAAAAAGAGTGAAAAAGAGCAAAAAAAGAAGATAAAGTGTTGAGCAACTGTGCAATCATATTCAGTTTGGTGAGAAATTTCATAAGTTGAAGTGGCAAGTGTTGCATCTCAAACGTGGTGCAAGGATCTACAAATTTTTCTTGTTCATTTGGTTTGCATCGATTGGATCTCAGCACTAGTCCTCCCTTTTTACTCCACCCAGATCCACCTAGATACCGTCAGCTTCCTTCCTTTCATTCACCCGTCCACTCCTAATTTTCCACTTCCGCACAGCCGCCAAGAAATAATTAGAATTTGGGTAAGCAAGAAGGTGAGCTGAGTGTTTTCCACATATATTTTTCTTTGTCCACTTGTTTCCGAGAGTTAACATGACATGATCCAACTTGAGTGTACACGGACATCAACATGTCGAAGATGATCTCCCAAAATATCATGCAACACTTGGTGAAATGATTGAGGAGAGTATAGCTACAGCTATGCGAAGGTTGTTCGGAGGCTGTCTTCCTATCGTGGGTAATGGGGATCAACATCAACACGACCCCGTTGCCTCGTTGGCTGCTGACAAGCGACAACATCAAGGAAACGAGGATTGCCACAGTGGTCGTGGAAGAGCGGCAGGAGCTGCTGCCCACGGCGCCCCTGCTATTGGGGCTAAACAAAGGCATGGCGAATTTTCTGCTCCCCATGAGGGTGGGCTGCATGGAGGAGAAGCTCACGGACGAGGCCATGACCCCCGCGGGTTTGCTGCTAATCACCGGTGACGAGCGGCACATGATGGTGATGCCATCTTCCTTGAAGATCTCTCCGAGCATGGTGACGAAGATGAAGGCATGGGGGACTATGAACCCTACTCTCCGCCTCGCCATGGTGCTCTTTTTGGTCGCAATGGTCATCATTACGACCATCGTGATCAGGATGACCGTGACAACCAAGCGAGAGGGAAGCTACATGTGCCATCATTCACAGGGAAAGAGGATCCGAATGCATATATTGAGTGGGAAAAGAAGTGTGATCAAATCATTCGCATCCATGGTTTTTCTGAAGCCAAGAGAGTTTATCTTGCTATTCTGGAGTTCTCTAGTTGTGCTCTTACACGGTGGAATCAGCTGCAAGACAATCGGTTGATATCAGGCAATAATCATATCCGCAACTGTACTTTGATGAAGGAAGTCATGATGCGCCGTTTTGTTCCATCATACTACGGGAGGCAATTGTACAAGCGGTTGCAGGGGCTCACTCAAGGTTCCCGCACTGTTGAGGAGTACTATAAAGAGATGGAGGTGCTGCTAATTCAGATAAGAACTTGTGAAAGTGATGAGGTGAAGATGGCAAGATTTTTTACATGGGCTAAATGATAAATATTAGATTTTGTGGAGATGTTTCCTTATGATACATTACAAGATGTGGTACATCAAGCTATAAGAGTTGAGAAGAAGAATATGTGTAATGGTTGTACTCGTGCTTTCCAAAGCCGCACCACCACATGCTCATGGCAGCGAGCACAACAGTCATATGGTTCTCAGTTTGAGGGTGCACCACCCATACACCCACATGCCTTGATGGCTTCCTCACCTGCTATTCGTAATCAAGATAAGAGGTCATCAGCTACAACAGGATTATCCCCTGCTCCACCTCCAGAAAAGAGTTTTCACACAGCAGCGACATTCAATGCCACAAGTGCAGAGGAAGAGGTCATATTTCTTCAGAATGTCCAAGCAAAAGAACAATGATCATCAATGAATGAGGTGAATGGGAGTCTGAAAGTGATCCTGAAGGTGGACATGATGAAGTGGAATAGGAGCAAGGTTGGGAAGTAGGAGGAACTATTTTATCTCTTGAGGAACTTGATGGAGAAGCTTTGGTTGTATGTTGTTCACTTAACGCCCAGGATGTGGAGGAGGAAAAGGGGCAGTGGCATAATCTTTTCCACACCCGTTGCCTTATCAACTCCAAGATATGTCGAGTGATTGTTGATATTGGCAACTCCAACAATATTGCAAGTACGGGGATGGTCGAGAAGCTTCAATTGCAAACAAAACATCACCCATACCCATACTACATGCAATGGCTGAATGATTGCGGTGCAATTAAGGTTATTAGCAGCGTGCAAATACCAATTTCAGTAGGGACATATCAGGACGATGTTGAGTGTGATGTGGTGCCGATGCACGCTTGTCACTTACTTCTTGGGCGACCGTGGTTGCATGACCATGATGTGGCGAATCAGCGGGTGTGTGAATCTCTTATGTTTTGTCCATAGAGGAGAAAAGATCACTTGGCTGCCCATGACACCCGAGGAAGTCTATCTTGGTGAGATGAAAATAAAAGGAAAGAAAAAGGGAGAGAGTGATCATACACAACGAGTGAGCCACCAACATAGTGAGGGAGTGTTTCCACAGCCAAAAGCTCCACAGCCAAATATGTCCAAGCCCCGAGAAAAACAGGGATTAGTTATGATGGCTAGGAAAAGGGATCTGCGGGAATTGAGAGAAACTAATACTCCATTCTTTGTACTCATGTACAAGGAAACTTTATTGGGTGCTAACGACTTACCCTCAACTCTTCCTAGTGTTGTTTTTGATCTTTTGCAGGAGTATGAGGATGTGTTTCCCAAGGAGGTACCACCTGGGTTGCCATCGAAGCGGGGCATTGAGCACCAAATCGACTTGGTTCTGGGCGCCCCACTACCAAACCGGCCACCATATCGAGCAAACCCAGAGGAGATGAAGGAAATTCAGAGGTAAGTAGAAGATCTTCTTAACAAAGGGTATGTAAGGGAAAGTCTTTCTCCTTTTGTTGTTCCCATTCTTTTAGTTCCAAAGAAAGACGGTACCATGTGCATGTGCACTTGTTGTAGATCCATTAACAACATAACTGTGCGATATCGCCACCCTATTACTAGGCTCGATGAGATGCTTGATGAACTTTATGGCTCCAACATATTTTCCAAAATCGATTTGCAAAGTGGTTACCACCAAATAAGAATGAAAGAGGGTGATGAATGGAAAACTGCTTTTAAGACAAAATTTGGCTTGTATGAATGGTTGGTTATGCCTTTTGGATTAACAAATGCACCTAGTACTTTCATGAGATTGATGAATCATGTGCTTAGATCCTTCATTGGCCAGTTTTTAGTGGTTTACTTTGATGACATATTGATTTATAGCAAAACTTTGGAGGATCATGTTGGACATATAAAATGTGTGCTTGTTGTCCTACGAGAGGAAAAGTTGTATGTTAACATGGAAAAGTGCACATTTTGCACAAACATGGTTGTGTTTCTTGGCTTCGTTGTTTCAGCAAAAGGCGTGGAGGTTTATGAAGAGAAGATCAAGGCTATTCATGAGTGGATGCCTCCACAAAATGTGAGCCAAGTACGTAGCTTCCTCGGACTTGTAGGTTTCTACCGCCAGTTCGTGAAGGACTTCAGCACCATTGCTGCAGCAATGAATGAGTTAACGAAGAAAGACACTCCATTCCAATGGGGTGATGCCCAAGACAAGTCCTTCCAAGAACTGAAGATGAGATTGACATCAGTCCCATTGCTTTCACTTCCTGATTTGGCAAGACATTTGAGATCAAATGTGATGCAAGTGGTGTTGGCATTGGTGGAGTACTAATGCAAGAAGATAAACCCATCGCCTATTTTAGTGGGAAGCCTCATGGTCCAACTCTTAATTATTCCATCTGTGATAAAGAATTGTATGCACTTGGTCGATCTTTGGAAACATGGCAGCATTACTTGTGGCCAAAAGAGTTTATAATACATTCTGACCATGAATCTTTAAAACATATTAAGGGCCTACTTAAACTGAACTGTAGATATGCAAAATGGAGTGAGTTCATAGAGTCTTTTCCTTATATTATCAAGTACAAGAAAGGGAAGGATAATGTTGTTGCCGACGCATTGTCTAGACTTCACATTTTACTTTCCCAACTTGATGTTAAAATCTTTGGTTGAGAAAGCATCAAAGAATTGTATGCTAATGACTCACACTTTGCTGAAACATTTTCAAAGTGTAACAAGGGAAAGGGATGGGAGAAGTTTCACTTGCATGATGGATTTCTATTTTGAGCTAACAAATTGTGCATCCCAGATGTTCAGTTCGTTTGTTGCTCTTGCAGGAGGCTCACACTGGTGGTCTCATGGGACATTTTGGAGCCAAGAAAAATGAAAGTGTGCTCGTTGATCACTTCTTTTGGCCGCGAACGAGACATGATGTGGAACGCTACATGATGAGATGCGAGATTTGTCACAAAACTAAGTCCTGCTTGAATCCTCATGGTTTATATACTCCTCTATCTACCTCGAATACTCCGTGGGAAGATATTTCTATGGATTTTGTTCTTGGTTTACCACAGACTAAGAGGGGGAGTGACTCGGTGTTTGTGGTAGTTGATCGTTTTAGCAAAATGGCACATTTTATCCCATGTCATAACAGCGATGATACTTCACACATTGTTGATCTGTTTTTCAGGGAAGTTGTGCGGCTACATGGAGTACCACGCACGATTCTGTCAGACCATGACACCAAATTTCCGAGCTATTTTTTGAAGACCTTGTGTAGATAACTTGGCACCAAGCTCCTATTTTCCACGACATGCCACCCACAAACTGACTGACAAACTGAAGTTGTCAACCGGACGTTGTCCATGATGCTGCAAGCAGTCCTCAAGAAGAATTTGAAGATGTGGGAAGAGTGTCTACCTCATGTGGAGTTCGCTTATAACAGGGCGGTACATTCGACCACTAAATTTTGCCCATTTGAACTTGTTTATGGCTTCAAACCTATTGCTCCCATCGATATTTTGCCTTTGCCACTGCAGGAACGAACTAGACTTGATGCAAGTAAGCATGTTGATTTCGTCAAGAAACTTCATGCCCGGGTAAAGGAGAACACTGAGAAAATGACTGAACAATATGCGAAGCGGGTAAACAAGACCAGGAAGAAGTTGGTGTTCGAGCAAGGCGATTTGGTATGGGTACACCTTCTGAAGGACCGTTTTCCTGAGCAACGCAAGTTCAAGTTGCAGCCACGCGGCGATGGACCATTGATGTCTACTACACAACCTTCTTCTTGTAGACGTTGTTGGGCCTCCAAGTGTAGAGGTTTGTAGGACAGCAGCAAATTTCCCTCAAATGGATGACCTAAGGTTTATCAATCCGTGGGAGGCATAGGATGAAGATGGTCTCTCTCAAACAACCCTGCAACCAAATAACAAAGAGTCTCTTGTGTCCCCAACACACCCAATACAAATACAATGGTAAATTGTATAGGTGCACTAGTTTGGCGAAGATATGGTGATACAAGTGCAATATGGATGGTAGATATAGGTTTTTGTAATCTGAAAATATAAAAACAGCAAGGTAACTAATGTTAAAAGAGAGCGAAAACAGTATTGCAATGATTCGAAACAAGGCCTAGGGTTCTTACTTTCACTAGTGCAAGTTCTCTCAACAATAATAACATAATTGGATCATATAACTATCCCTCAACATGCAACAAAGAGTCACTCCAAAGTCACTAATAGTGGAGAACAAACAAAGAGATTATTGTAGGGTACGAAACCACCCCAAAGTTATCCTTTCTGATCGATCTATTCAAGAGTCCGTAGTAAAATAACACGAAGCTATTCCTTCTGTTCAATCTATTCTAGAGTTCGTACTAGAATAACACCTTCAGACACAAATCAACCAAAACCCTAATGTCTCCTAGATACTCCAATGTCACCTCAAGTATCTGTGGGTATGATTATACGATATGCATCACACAATCTCAGATTCATCTATTCAACCAACACAAAGAACTTCAAAGAGTGCCCCAAAGTTTCTACCGGAGAGTCAAGACGAAGACGTGTGCCAACCCCTATGCATAAGTTCACGAGGTCACGGAACTCGCAAGTTCATCACCAAAACATGCATCAAGTGGATCACGTGATATCCCATTGTCACCACAGATAAGCACATGCAAGACATACATCGAGTGTTCTCAAATCCTTAAAGACTCAATCCGATAAGATAACTTCAAAGGGAAAACTCAATCCATTACAAGAGAGTAGAGGGGGAGAAACATCATAAGATCCAACTATAATAGCAAAGCTTGAAATACATCAAGATCGTGCCGAATCAAGAACACAAGAGAGAGAGAGAGAGATCAAACACATAGCTACTGTACATACCCTCAGCCCCGAGGGTGAACTACTCCCTCCTCGTCATGGAGAGCGCCGGGATGATGAAGATGGCCACCGGAGAGGGATTCCCCCCCTCCGGCAGGGTGCCAGAACGGGTCTAGATTGGTTTTTGGTGGCTATAGAGGATTGTGGCGGCGGAACTCCTGATCTAAGTTTCTTTCTGGAAGTTTGGGTATATATAAGAGGTGTTGGAGTCGGGAACAAGTCAGGGGGTCCCCGAGGCGGCCACGAGGTAGGGGGCGCGCCCAGGGGGGTAGGGCGCGTCCCCCACCCTCGTGGTTGCCTCGGGACTCTTCTGGCCCATCTCCGGTACTCCGTGGGCTTCTTTTCGTCCAAAAATGATCTCCGTGAGATTTCAGGTCAATTGGACTCCGTTTGGTTTTCCTTTTCCGCGATACTCAAAAACAAGGAAAAACATAAACTGGCACTGGGCTCTAGGTTAATAGGTTAGTCCCAAAAATCATATAAAATACCATATAAATGCATATAAAACATTTTAGATGGATAATATAATAGCATGGAATAATCAAAAATTACAGATACGTTGGAGACGTATCAACCATTTGTGGTGCTCGAGAGAATCAACGACAATGCTTACAAGATCGATCTTCTAGAAGAATATGGTGTTAGCCCAACCTTCAATGTCTCTGATCTTTCCCCATACTTTGGGCCTTTAGAGTCGAGGGTGACTCCTTCTTAAGAGGGGGGGGGGATGATGAGGACATCCCAACCATGGGCACCACACCACCAACCATCAACAGTCCAATCACAAGAAGTCACGCAATGCAAATACATGATCAGGTAAACGCTAACTTAGGTCTATCATTTGACCTTGAAATCATGGTTGTGCTTTCACCTCCTTTGTTGTTGGTTGAACTCAGGTGCGATATCGAAAAAGGCCAAACACATTTCAGTCTGTGCAAAACAATGTTTTATGGCGAGGAAACAAAGTTAGGAATTCATGAAGAATGAGTTGTCTGCTGAAGAAACATTGTTCTGGTTCTGACAAAACAATGTTTTGCACGACTTTGGATATCCCAACTTGCGAAAGATTTCCAGAACTCGAGTTTTCTGCTGAAGGAAACATTGTTTGACCCCAATGAACAATGTTTGGTCGGGAACAACCAACCACCTCCAACGAGAGTTTTCCAGAAGCTGCCTCATTATGTCTTGAAGCCATTTAGTCAAACAAAGTTGGTTCACTTTGACACCTAAGTTGGATCCAGAAGCTAGTTATCTTTGACACCTATCCAGGGGGTTGTCCCGATTATAAATAGGCTAGCTCTTCCCTTCGTTGGGGACTTTTGCCATTTCTATCCAAAGACCAAAGACATAGACTCGTCCTGAGAATGGAGAGATCTTGTTACCCTTATTCTCGTGATTCCTTGAGAAATTGCTCCTAATTCGTGCTCCATGACTAGATCGTGTTGGTGGGTTAGAGTCTGTGGTTTCCCTTGCGGATTGCACCTATCCTGTGCACCACGAGTTGAGCGCAGTTGTGTGGGGTAGTATCGCGGGTTGCGGATCGGCGAATGTTCAGATTGCAAGCTTCGGTGAGCATCCTCCTCGCCGGGCCATAATCTCTTACTTTCCATTTTTCGGCTCCTTGCAGCATGATCCTATGCTGTGAAGATCGGACCTCCCCTTGTATACCCTCTTCTCCGAAGACGGTTTCGCATCAAGTTCCATAATGAAAAATTCCCACTAGTATATGAAAATGACAATATATGAAACTCTCTATCATGAAGATCATGGTGCTACTTTGAAGCACAAGTGTGGAAAAAGGATAGTAACATTGTCCCTTCTCTCTTTTTCTCCCATATTTTTTGGGGCCTTCTATTTTTTTGGCCTTTTCTCTCTCTCTTTTTATTTCCTCACATGGGACAATGCTCTAATAATGAAGATCATCACACTTTTATTTAATTACAACTCAAAAATTACAACTCGATACTAGAACAAAATATGACTCTATGTGATGCCTCTGGTGGTGTACCGAGATGTGCAATGAATCAAGAGTGACATGTATAAAAAATGATGAACGGTGGCTTTGCCACAAATATGATGTCAACTACATGATCATGCATAGCAATATGACAATGATGGAGCATGTCATAATAAACAGAACGATGGAAAGTTGCATGGCAATATATCTCGGAATGGCTATGGAAATGCCATAATAGGTAGGTATGGCGGCTGCTTTGAGGAAGGTATAGGGTGGGTGTATGGTACCGGTGAAAGTTGCGCGGCACAAGAGAGGCTAGCAATGGTGGAAAGGTGAGAGTGCGTATAATCCATGGACTCAACATTAGTTATAAAGAACTCACATACTTATTGCAAAAATCTATTAGTCATCGAAACGAAGTACTACGCGCATGCTCCTAGGGGGATAGATTGGTAGGAAAATACCATCGCTCGTCCCCGACCGCCACTCATAAGGAAGACAATCAAAAAATATCTCATGCTCCAACTTCATTACATAACGGTTCACCATACGTGCATGCTACGGGACTCACAAAACTTAACACAAGTATTTCTCAAATTCAAAACTACTTACTAGCATGACTCTAATATCACCATCTTCATAGCTCAAAACAATCAGAAGGAATCAAACTTCTCATAGTATTGAATGCACTTTATATGAAGGTTTTTATTATATCCCTCTTGGATGCTTATCATATTAGGACTAATTTTATAACCAAAGCAAATTACCATGCTGTTTTTAAAGACTCTCAAAATAATATAAGTGAAGCAGGAGAGTTCATCAATTTATATAAAATAAAACCACTGTCGTGCTCTAAAAAATATAAGTGAAGCACTAGAGCAAAATTGCCTAGCTCAAAAGACATAAGTGAAGCACATAGAGTATTCTAATAAATCACGATTCATGCGTGTCTCTCTCAAAAGGTGTGTACAGCAAGGATGATTGTGGCAAACTAAAAAGCAAAGACTCAAATCATACAAGACGCTCCAAGCAAAACACATATCATGTGGTGAATAAAAATATAGCCTCAAGTAAAGTTACCGATAGACGAAGACGAAAGAGGGGATGCCTTCCAGGGCATCCCCAAGATTAGGCTCTTAGTGTCTGTGAATATTACCTTGGGGGTGCCTTGGGCATCCCCAAGCTTAGGCTCTTGCCACTCCTTATTCCATAGTCCATAAAATCCTTACCCAAAACTTGAAAACTTCACAACACAAAACTCAACAGAAAATCTCATAAGCTCTGTTAGTATAAGAAAATAAATCACCACTTTTGTTACAATTGTGAACTCATTCTTTATTTATATTGGTGTAATATCTACTGTATTACAACTTTTCCATGGTTCATACCCCCCGATACGAGCCATAGATTCATCAAAATAAGCAAACAACACATAGAAAATAGAATCTGCCAAAAACAGAACATTCTGTAGCAATCTGGATATTTAGAATACTTATGTAACTCCAAAATTTCAGAAAAATTAGGAAATCCGAAGAAATTTGTTTATTAATTTCTTAAAAAAGAATCAATATATTATCGTGCTTCTGCTAAAAATGAGAATTGTTTTCCTGAGCATAAAAGTTTCTGTTTTTCAGCAAGATCAAATCAACTATCACCGTAAGCTATCCCAAAGGTCTTACTTGGCACAAAAACTAATTAAAACACAAAACCACATCTAACCAGAGGCTAGATGAAATATTTATTGCAACATAACCTAAAAATCAAAAACAAAAATAAAATTGGGTTGCCTCCCAACAAGCGCTATTGTTTAATGCCCTTAGCTAGGCATAAAGCTTGAATAGATCTAAGTGTTATCATCTTTGGCATGAAAATCTTAAATTACACACTTATGACTCTTAGGAGATTCTTTGTTTCTCTAAATGATCAAACTCCTAGGCAAGAAATCAAGAAATTCATTCATGACAACAGGTTCTTTAATAATATCGAGAAAATTGGGGTGAATACTAATTGATTTGAGATCTTCATTATCTTTACTAGAAGATTCACCCTTATTCTTAGGAACATAAGTAAACTTGGCAATCTTGGTAGGAGTAAGATTTTGATTAGTTTTAATGGAGGAAAAAGTGGAACCCAAGTTGTTAATAATATCTTCTAGTTTGCCGATTCTAGTAGAATCTTGATCTATCCTTTCATTAACTATTGGTTCCTTTTCCCTAAGATTCTTTAAGATAACTCCTACTTTAGATCCATATTACGTAATCTAATTATGAATCTTCTTAGCCAAATTTTCAATCAACTCAACAGTGGCAATTTTATTCTCAGTAAGATCAAGTCTTTGCATCAATTGCTCCAAAGTTAAAGTAGTATCGTTAACCAAAAGAGGTGGGGGACCTAACAAATCTATCATAGCATTATAAGAATCAAAAGTATGGCTCCCCAAGAAATTTTCTCCTGTATTGGTATATAGAACATATCTATTCCAAGGAGTAACGCCTACATAAAAATTGCAAAGAAGCGCATCAGTAGATTGCTTTCGAGTAGATCAGTTTTGAGCATTGCAAATTCAATACCAAGCATCTTTCAAATTTTCTACTTCCCTTTGATTCAAGTTGAGGACTTCATTATCAGGAGTACTCACGATAATGGGAGGACTAGCAATGAGAGCTAAGTGGGCGTTTAAACACACGAGCACACAAAAAGCAAGCGAAGAAGACGAACGCAAGAGAGCGAAGAAAAGGCAAATCTCGAAAATCATTTTAGAAGTGGGGAAGAGGAAAACAAGAGGTGAAAGGCAAATCATGTAATGCGAGATATGATAGTTTATGATGGGTACTTGGTATGTCTTGGCTTGTCGTAGATCTCCTTGACAACGGCGCCAAAAATTCTTCCTGCTACCTCTTGAGCTTGCGTTGGTTTTTCCCTTGAAGAGGAAAGGGTGATGCAGCAAAGTAGAGTAATTATTTCCCTCAGTTTTGAGAACCAAGGTATCAATCCAGTAGAAGACAACGCACAAGTCACTGAATACTTGCACAAACAAACACCAACTTGCACCCAACGCGATAAGGGGTTGTCAATCCCTTCACGGTTATTTGCAAAGTGAGATCTGATAGAGATGGATAAACGGTGAAGTAATATTTTTGGTATTTTTGGTTTATTGAACAGAAAGTAAAAGATTGCAAAGGAAGTTAATAGGAAACTAAAATTGTAGATCGGAAATTTATATGATGGAAAATAGACCCGAGGGCCATAGGTTTCACTAGAGGCTTCTCTCAAGATAGAAAATATTACGGTGGGTGAACAAATTACTGCCGAGCCATTGATAGAAAAGCGCAAAGCTTTGATGATTTCTAAGGCAATGATCATGAATATAGGAATCACGTCTGTATCAAGTAGACCGACTCATGCCTGCATCTACTACTATTACTCCACACATCGACCGACTCCTGCTTGCATCTAGAGTATTAAGTTCATAAGAACAGAGTAACGCATTGAGTAAGATGATATGATGTAGCGGGATAAACTCAAGCAATATGATGAAAACACCATCTTGTTATCCTCGATAGCAATAATACAATACGTGTCGGTTCCCCTTCTGTCACTAGGATCGAGCACCACAAGATTGAACCCAAAGCTAAGCACTTCTCCCATTGCAAGAAAAACCAATCTAGTTGGCCAAACCAAATTGATAGTTCGAAGAGACTTGCAAACATATCAAATCATGCATATAAGAATTCAGAGAAGATTCAAATAATATTCATAGACAAGTTGATCATCAATCCACAATTCATCGAATCTCGGCAAACACACCGCAAAAGAGTACTATTTCTTCTATTCGATGTAGTACTCTTTTGCGGTGTGTTTGCCGAGATTCGATGAATTGTGGATTGAGTAAAATGAAGGGATCATCTTATAATGCTACCGCCGTTCTAAGCAAAATAAGATGCATAAAGGATAAACATCACATGCAATCAAAATATGTGACATGATATGGTGATACGTCTCCAACGTATCTATAATTTTTGATTGTTCCATGCTATTATATTATCTGTTCTGGATGTGTTATATGCATTAATATGCTATTTTATATGATTTTTGGGACTAACCTATTAACCTAGAGCCCAGTGCCAGTTTTCTGTTTTCCCCTTGTTTTAGAGTTTCGTAGAAAAAGAATACCAAATAGAGTCCAAAGGAATGAAACTTTTGCGATGATTTTTCTTGGACCAGAAGAGAAGACATCCAGACGGCTAGGAGTGCACGTCAGGAAAGCCATGAGGAAGCCACAAGGTCGGGAGACGCGCCTAGGGGGGTAGCCCCCTCCCCCCTTGTGAGCCCCTTGTGACTGCACCGACAACTTGAGGGATGTTTATTTAAGTGGGAGTTGATTAGTAATTTGATTAATTGAACTTAATTTACCATGAACTTAGTCTTATAGTTTTGCACATCTATGTTGTAGATCAATGGCCCAAGCTACCGTTCCCCTGAATTTTAATGTGTTCCTAGAGAAAGCGAAGTTGAAAGATGATGGTAGCAACTACACGGACTGGGTCCATAACTTGAGGATTATCATCATTGTTGCACGGAAGAATTATGCCCTTGATGCACCGCCAGGTGATAGGCCTGCTGCAGGAGCTGAAGCTGGTGTTATGAAAGTCTGGCAAGCTCGATCTGATGACTACTCGATAGTTCAGTGTGGCAAGCTCGATCTGATGATTACTCGATAGGTCAGTGTGCTGATGACCCACAAGTATAGGGGAGCAATTGTAGCTCTTTTTGATAAGTAAGAGTGTCGAACCCAACAAGGAGCAGAAGGAAATGGCAAGTGGTTTTCAGCAAGGTAATGTCTGCAAGTGCTGAAATTGTAAGTAACAGAGTAGTTTCATAGCAAGATATTTTGTAACAAGCAAGTAATGATAATAGTAAAAAAGTGCAGCAAGGTAGCCCAATCCTTTTGAGGCAAAGGGACAGGCCAAAACGGTCTCTTATAATAGGAAAAGCGTTCTTGAGTGTACACTGGAATTTCATCTAGTACACTTTCATCATGTCGATTCAATTCGTGTTCGCTACTTTGATAATTTGATATGTGGGTGGACCGGTGCTTAGGTGTTGTTCTTACTTGAACAAACCTCCTGTCAGGGGGGATGAACCCCAGGCAGGCGACGGAACCCGGATCCTTTTCAAAAAAAACGGGGCCAGCAACGCCCCTCAAGCCGGCTCACACTTGGCCGGGTCACTCGACCCGGACGAGCCCCTCGACCCGGCCAAATTCCTCAACCCGGCCCCGACAACCGGCGCAAGGCAGCCGAACCCGGCGCACCAAGACTTCCCCAACAAGCCAGCTCCCCCTTGGCGTGTTCCCCAACCCGGCCTCGGGTCAGCTCCCATCCCATCTAGGCCGTATGATGGGACGAGTCTTCAATCAAGATATGAGCAAGGCAATAGTGCCCCTCCCATGCCTCTGGTCAGCCGGGGCGTGGCAACAATGCCTCACCTACCCGCTGACCAGGGCCGGCGTGCTATAGTGTGCCCATCGTCATTGCTAACGCTAGCAAGCGGCGACCTGACGGAGCGCATTGTAGCAGACTCAACCCGGCCACTCCCTGACGATCGACAAGATGGCAAATAGTGCCCTTACACCCGGCGGGTCCCATGCCCAGAGAACCCAGCGAGCCCTGTCACCCGGCGGGTCCCAGCACCGGCTTCCCGGACGATGACAACCCGGACCCACGGCCTTGTAACATTACCAGTGTACCCCTAGGGTGTTGGCCTATAAAACCCCGCAGGAGCCCTCATGCATACGGGCACGATGAGGATACCGAGAGAAAACACTAGATCAACTAGACTAGCCACACCAGGGGAGGGAGCAGCCTAAGCCATGGCCAGCCTCCTTCCTTCCTCGATACAGCTCTAGGAGCAACTGTGTAGTGTTGCATCAATACCACACTCGGCAGGACTAGCGGTGTTATCTCTTCGGAGAGCCCCGAACCTGGGTATGTCTTGCGTCCCGCGCTCGCTCATGCCGACCTCACCACTTGAGCCCACTAGTGCCCTCGAGACTCCTCCTCTCTTTAGCCATCACTTGGCATCTGCCGTGCACCCACCACGGTAGTTGGCGCCCACCATGGGGCAGCTCGAGGTCTTGGCCGAGAGCATGCTTCAGACGGGGCTCCTCTCCGACTCCGATGAGCCCATCACACTGCCGGACAATGTCATCGACGCACTCGCTGCCTCCTTCGCCGCGCTGCGCATCTCCGATGCGCCTATGGCCGACGATTACCCCGGCGAGGTACTTGACTATTCCGACTCCCCCCTTTTCCTCGGCGGCAACGCTCCCGCCGGAGCAATGGACCTCTGCGTGGAGATCTTCGTCACCGACATCGGCGCCTCTTCCTGGTCCAACGCGGTGAGGAAGGCCGTCGAAGCCAAGGCAACAGCGGAGCGGGCCGGCTCGCCCATCCCGCTGCGCGCCACGATGCAGAGCCTTCGCGTCCCCATCAGCACCGACATCGATGCCTCCAACATCACTGAGGCCCGGACTCAGCTCGACGAGGAATGCCAGCACCTGCTGGACCTCACCAAGACGCTCGCCACCATGCAGCGTCGCGTCGATTCCGCTTAGCTGGAGCGCGACGCCACCTACGGCTTCACGCCTACCGCAGCCGAGCCAAGCCGGGTCACCGACGTGTGAGCCCGGGGTGGCACGATCGGCCGCGCCTTCGGCGCCCTCCCTCTCATCTATGAGACTCTCGTGAAGAACATGCGTGCCGCCCAGGCGGCTGCGGTCGGCCTGGATCAGCTCGTGGGCAAGGAGCTCAAGGATCTCCTCAACCAACTCGCCAAGCCGGCGGGATCCGGCTCCCTCCGTGCCGGCGGCCCCGGCGACCACCAGAACACGGCGTCTTCGCCAACCGGTGAGGCGCTCTCTGGCCGCACCCGGACCCAGCGCAACCCAACCCCGATGACCGCCAACGGCTTGGGCGACGAGACAGCCTTGGGGGACCGACGCCGACTCGACCCTCTGCTCCAACCCGACCGACATCCGACTATGGTCGACCCCTCCCCCATGGCGTGGTCGCCAACCGGCTGGGCCCGCGCGCCATTGACGACACCGATGCCCGCCACCGCCTCGACCGACTCGCCCTCTCCTAGGAGCTGGAGGAGAGCGGTCCTGTCGGGCCGGCGTGCTTTGGACCACGCATCCGGGATGAGCCCCCGCGACACCCCCAAGTACAACGGCACCATGAAGCCGGAGGACTGGCTCACCGACTACACCACCGTCATCGGCATCGCCAGCGGTAACCACCATCTCGCCGTGCACAACGCGGCGCTCATGCTCCAAGGATCGGCCTGCACCTGGTTGAATAGCCTGTCGGCGGGCAGCATCAACGCGTGGGTCACCTTCGAGCAGGCCTTTGCGCAACTTCATCGGCACCTACGAACAACCTGACCGCCCCAGCCAGCTCACCATGTGCGTGCAGGGACCAGCGAAACCGACCGCGAATACCTCGCACGCTGGACCGAGCTCCGGAACAGCTGCGAGGGCGTCCACAAAGTCCAAGCGATCCAATAATTCGTCAACAGGTACCGGGATGGCACCCTCCTCAATCACAACTCTTACACTCCGAGCCGGCCACCATGGCCGCGCTCATGGTGATGGCGGACAAGTACTTCAACACCAACTCCGCCATGAAGATCTAGGTGGCACTGGATGAAGCCGGCAAAGCGAAGTTGGTTCCCCTCCAAAGCCGGCCACCGAAGGAAGCCGACGGCAGCACAACCAGCAAAACAACAAGCACAAGGCCGATCAGCCGACCCAGTGCTATGACAACCGGCTCGTCACGGCCGGTGAGCAGGCGCCCGCGACCGACCCGGACGCCAAGAGCCGGTAGACCGACAAGACAACATGGGAACCCGCCATGGGTTTCGAGGAGATGCTCGACGCTCCCTGCAAGCACCACAGTGGCGCGAGGCTATCCACGCACAAGCTTCGGCAGTGCGCCATCTCCAAGCACATCATGAGGGGCGACATTCCGCCTCCTCCGGCCTCGGCTCCGGGAGCAGGGCAGCCGCCTCCGCCTCTTCCACCGCCCCCGGCCGGCGGCGCAATGCGCGATGACGTCTACCCGGCCCAGAACGCGAGTACGTTGTCTTCACCAGCCTCGGCTACGACAAACGCAGTGAGCGTCTGCTTCGGCACGAGGTGAACACTATCATGATTTGATGAGCTGGAGCGCTCGGTCACATGGACCCAGGAAGACCACCCGACTGTCATGCCGAGTCCGGGTGGCTACGTCCTCATCCTCAACCCCACCATCGTCGCGCCTCGACGCACATGCAAGTTCTCCCAAGTCCTCATCGACAGCGGCAGCAGCATCAACATCCTCTACCACGACACCATGACCAAGCTCGGCCTCGAGGCCAAAGACCAGGAGCCGACCCGGACGATCTTCCACGACATCATCCCCGGCCTCTCCTGCTCTCCAATCGGCCGGATCCGGCTTGACGTCCTATTCGGCGACAGCGACCATATCCGACGCGAGCCGCTCTGGTTTGAGGCGGTGGACCTGACCAGCGCGTACCATGCGCTGCTGGGCCATCCCACACTTGCCAAGTTCATGGCCGTCCGCCATTATGCCTACCTGAAGATGAAGCTGCCGGGTCCGAAGGGTCTCATCACCATCACCGTTGACTACCGCAAGTCCCAGGAGTGCGCCCGAGACGGTGCCAAATTGGCCGAGTCGCTGGTCATAGCCGAGGAGCGGCGCAAGCCCGACCGGATCGTCACCTTGGCCAATGAGACATCGCCCGACAAGGCCTCGTTCAAGCCCTCCAAGGAGACCAAGAAAGTGAAGCTGAACCCAGAAGACCCCAGCTGCAGGAAGTACGTCGTCGTGGGCAGCCGCCTCAACAACAAATAGGAAGGCGAGCTCGTCAACTTCCTCCATGACAATCGGGATATTTTTGCATGGACCCCAAAGGACCTGCCGGGTATCCCAAGTACACTAAGCACAAACTCCACGTCCGCAAGGACGCCAAGCCTGTCCGCCAACCCCTACGACGTTTCTCTAAAGAGAAGAGAAGAACCATTGGTGAAGAGTTCGCCAAGCTTTTGGCGGCCGGCTTCATCATGGAAGTGTTCCACCCCGAGTGGCTAGCCAACCTAGTCCTTGTCCTGAAGAAGAACAATACCTAGCGCATGTGTATCGACTACACCAGCCTGAACAACGCCTGCCCCAATGATCCGTTCGTCCTCCCGCGGATCGACCAAGTCATCGACTCCACTGTCGGGTGTGAGCTCCTGTCCTTCCTGGATGCTTACTCCGGCTATCATTAGATCAAGCTGGACCCGGCCGACGCCCTGAAGACGTCCTTCATCATGCCCTTTGGGGCGTATTGCTATATCACCATGTCGAGCCTGAAGAACGCCGGTGCCGCCTTCCAGCGTTGCATGGAGAAATGCCTGCTGCCGCAACTCGGCCGCAACATCCACGTCTATGTGGAAGACATCATGGTGAAGACCAAGCAGCACCTCACACTCCTCGACGACCTAAAGGAAACCTTCGCCAACCTGCGCGAGTACAAGATCAAACTCAACCCAGAGAAGTGCGTTTTCTGCGTCCCGGCCGGGAAGTTATTCGGCTTCCTCGTGTGGGGACACGACATTGAGGCAAACCCGGAGAAGATCAAGGCCATCAAGCGCATGCGCAAGCCAGCTCGGCTGCACGATATCCAGAAGTTCACCGGCTGCTTGGCCTCGGTCAGCCGATTTCTCAGCCGGATGGGCGAGAGGGCCTTTCCCCTATATCAGTTGATGAAGAAGACAATGCCGTTCGAGTGGAACGACCAGGCGGATGAAGCTTTCTGGGACCTCAAGCACATGCTCTCCACCGCACCCGTCCTGGCCGCACTGGCCGTGAAGGAGCCGCTTTTGCTCTACGTTGCCGCAACCTCGCGGTCGGTCAGTACGGTGATGGTGGTCGAGCGACTAGAGAAGGGTAAGATCCAAGCTGTCCAGCGCCCAGTGTACTACCTGAGCAAGGTGCTCTCCGCCTCCAAGCATAACTACCCACACTACCAGAAGATGTGTTATGGCGTGTACTTCACCACCAAGAAATTGAAGTAGTACTTTTGAGAGCACATTGTCACCGTGGTCAGCATGCCCCCCTCGACGAAATCATCGGATGCCGGGACGCCTCTGGCTGAGTCGCCAAGTGGGCACTCGAGCTAGCCAGCCACACCATCCTCTACGAGCCTTGTTGTGGCACCCCGGCTCAGAGAATCCTGAACGCCCCGTATTCTAGCCCAAAGATCGAGGAGAAGTCTTCTGGAATACGGCACTGCTTAGCATAGAACAAACCAGCTTTCTATTATTACATGAATATGAATACAAGGTCTCCGATATTAACATCGGCACAACGGCACTACGCCATCCTCAGTTGCTCTATGCAAGCAGCAGAACAACTCGAAGCAGTAGAAAAACTTCTAGAAGCGGAATAACGACGACGATGGTGAACTCCACTCCGCAGGGACTCTGGCTGGAACGCTTATCCTAGCTCGCACGAATGGAAACCATGACAAGCAAGCAATCAAATCCGACATGACCTGCAAACTAGCATGACACGCCAGGTCAGTACATTGAATGTACTTCCAAGCTTAGAATAACCAGAAGCATTCAAGACAAACAACAGCATGGCAATTACAGGTTAAGCAGGATTTATCATGAGATCATCAGGATAACATGGCATGAATAACATGAACATGGTACAACTGGAACAATATGAGCATGGCATGGACATATAAATCTGACGATACTAGCATGCAACATGATGACACTATACGCACCATTTATTCTGCTCGGGTTATCTCATAACCATCACATGCAGCACTTACCAACCTCGAACCTCACACGATCATCTCAGGATCAAATCAAGCTTGGTATAAGCAATACCGTAGTAATCATTAAATGACCACAAGGAGCTTGATTTTTACCCACGATTCTCGCGCAACATCACAAATATCCAACAACTTGGTATCCTTGATACCACGGTGATCATTCACGGATCACAAACGGAACCACTCGTGGTTCAACGGGTTGCCTCGTAACCAAACAGTGATCATTCCGGCGATCACAACCATGACCAACACTTGGTCTCAAACGGTAATCTTTCCGGCGATCACAACCATGACGAACACTTGGTCTCAAACGGTGATCTTTCCGGCGATCACAACCAACTTATCTCATCATTGAAACGGGGTTGTTATTAAGCACATTATTATTATTACTGTTGACTCACAGTGTGACCGACACGAATTGGGCCCTTATCCATGTGCACGGCTATCGATAAATTTAGTATACACTCTGCAGAGGTTAGTACACGGTACCCACACCACGGAACCCATGGCCTTACACTCCCATTCGGGTGGACCAACGGCGTTCCGACAAAACCCTCCTACTGTCATGACACTCTCCCGGCCACTCTGACCAACTCCCCTTTGGGCTAAGTCATGGGTGGCCCCGTGCCTACCAAAGACACCAACGGCCACTGTCGTGGCAAAATATAAACGGTCCCAAACGGGGACAAGGTACCATAACAACAACAACGGGCACACAAGGCTTATGTCCGCCTACCTCGTTGGAGGCACCGGCGAGAGGCACAACAATAGACCCAGTTAGGACCTTCCCATAAAGGCAAGCGTGGTTGCACTGGTCAGTTCGGTATGGTGGCACCATGACTCAGCCAATAGTTGTTCAAGTTCAATTTAATCCGGTTAAAGTTGAATGCAAATATGCTGAGCCATGATAAAATAACATGATGCAATTACAATGCCTGAGCATAATATCAACATAAGCATGGGGTGCAACATAACTATCCACCACATCAACAATGAATCATATCCAACTGAGCATGGCATAATGATGACCATGGATATTACAAGTACAACACTTCTCATAGCATAACATGACCATTATCATCAACAATAAGTACCATGCAAGAACACATCAATCATGTAACTGAGTAAACACTTAACTAACTGACAACAAGGAACAATATATATTAATGGTACTCAGTAACCAACGTCAGTCACGCACCGAAGAACATGACCAACCCAACATGTACTGCTATCAAGCATGACCAATATGAAAGTAATACTAACAGGTAGAACATGATAACAAAGTGCAAGAAAATATAGCATGACAGTAATCACCGATCCATAAGCCTAACTGAAATAACATTAGCAGGAGCAAAATAAGCATACAGTTATTAAAGACTCAAGTTGAAAACCGATTCTACTACATAGCTATCATGCAAATGGTGGTTGTGGCATACCTGGGGTGGAAGAAATCACTGGGAAGAAGTGCGGTGAAGCTGCGGAAATATTTGCCGGAAACAGTTCTCTCTCGGAGGGGTTGTTTACGTGCAACAGCAAAAAAGGTCATTTTCAGAATGTTAACACATGGTGAAAATGATACCAATGGAATTGGCTCGACGAAACAAAGACGTGGGCTTTGGATTCAGCTCATTTGGAGTTGTGGTTGAAAAGTTATAAAGTGTTTTCTGCCAGGGACCTTTCTATAATGAATTTTTTTTCAAACAGGGCCTGGACAGAAAAATATAAAACGCAATTAGAGAAATACGCTTTCACTGAACTGAAAACATATACTGGGCTGAAGAAGAAACGCAATGCGCTTTCAATGGAGGAAACGGTATTCGCCAGAATACGCCTTCACTTATCCACCTCAGCAGCTCGGGTCAACGCGAGGATTTATAGGCGGGGCCCGCCACTTATCCACGTGGACCGGACCGAGTCAATGCCTAAGAGACCGACATGCGGGGCCCGGGGCTCCACTGGACAGCTGATAGGGCGCCATCTTCCTTCTCCATAGACGCCCGACGGAGCAGAGGGAGGGGAGCGGCGCCGGCGGCCGTCCCGGCGCCACCGGCCATCTCCGGTGATACTCCGGCCAATAGAATGAGCAGGAAGAAGAGCCGCATCCGCCCGAATGGTTCTTTCCCGCCAAGAAGCAGCAGAGGGAGCAGGGCTCCGGCTCCAGAGACGGACGGCGGCGATGGTGAAGATGGAATCGGGGCTACGGTGGAGGGCAAGGAGAGGCAGGGTTCAGGAGGGGTTCGCCGGGGTTGAGGAACTCTTCTGGAGGTGGAAAGGAGGAGGGATGGGCTCGACCTCGAGGGAATTTAGGCGGATGGCCGCGGCGGCCATGGTGGCCAACAGAGGCGAGGAGATCCCCTGGAGCTCGTGGGAGAGGTCGGGGAGGTTTCTGGGAGTGAGGAGAGGAGGATGATGAGCTCGAAAGACCGCGGGGATGGCTATATGAAGCAGGGCGAGGGAGGCCGAGCTCGGGTGTCGCTGCGGTGATCTGGCCAACGTTCTTGCGACGGCCAATGATGACGGGGAGGCGCCGGATCGCGATGAAGGGGGAGCGGACGAGCGATAGTGGTGCACAGTGCAGGAGGGGCCGAGGGCGCAGAGGGGAAACGGCCACGGCGCCATTAGTGCTCGGTCGGCCTCTGTGCGGCGTGGGTGCTTGGCGACGAGCACTGACGAAGGAGCTTATGGAGGGGGTGAGCTGTCCACGGGGATGACAACGACGAAAGGAAGACAATGGACATGGTCACGCGTGCGAAGGCGACTAGAGGGGGAGGTGCTTAACCACAGACGGCCACTGGACGTGGCTACCACACACAGAGCGCGTGCACTGTGATGCCATTAATGTGGTCACCGCGTGCACTGGCATGTAGCAGGGGCGATGGGCTGGAACGTGTTGTCTAGTGCGTAGTCCATCCAGGGGAGGTTACAACCGCGGTGGTAGATCGATGAAAACGACTCTGGTTAAATGGTAAGTAACTTCTAAAGTTTACTGCAGTAAACTTGGTCATGTATTGCTGATCAACAGGGAAGTGATTGGGAGCAATGGAGTTGGTTGTGAGGTTTAGGGTAAGAAGGACTTTCATCCTGGTAACTTTGAGAAGATTAAGACCAGGATTTAATGTAGTTGCCTAACAACCACATAAACTGGTCCAGAAGCAAAAACAGGAAGAACCACTCACACGGTGAGGCTACTTGAGCTCAAATTTGTCAAGGCCTAATGATTTGATCATATAAAGATGTTGTAAAAGTTTCATGCCACTTGGGCTCACCAAAATGGTACTTGTTTCACAACCATCCTCACTGACTAGAATTTTGCAATAATTCTAGAGAAATATTGGTTAGGTGAAATTGTGCCAAATTTGGTGGAGACAATTTATTTGGGTAGGAGAACCATGTGGTAATTTATCAGGATTTTTGAAGTAATATAAATTATACTTGCTTCACAACTTGAAAATATTGCCAGAATCAAAGATTTGGGCCTGTTCTCACATAGATGATTGGATGTGGCTGAATTTTGGAGGAGGGGGATAAGATGAGCACATGAAGGAGAGTGCAAAATTTCAACTCATTTGGATAACCCCAGCTAGCACTTCCTTCACAAATGCTTCCCTCAGAGAGGAACTTTGAAAAATCACTAAGGAAGTTTGGCTAGGCAAATAAAGTTTAATTTTGGCACAGGTCAATTAGTTGGACAGGAAAAGATGTCCAAAAGGTTTGGGGTCAAATGGGCAAAGATAAATAGCACTTGCTTCACAATGTGCCATTTAGGACAGAATAGGAAATGAATTTATTAAGCATGATGAGAAATATGACCAATGAAATATTTTTCCATACTTGAGAAAGATATGACCCAAACAATTTATAAGAATTACTTGGGGATTTTCGGATGGGCAGAAATATAGGTTGCTTCAGAACCTAGGGCAGATAGGGTTATTCCTTTAAGAGGAAAAGGAATTTTCCCTAGAAAAAGAAATTAGGGTTTGTTCAAGGAGTGAAGTGACATGATCTTGGAAAGGTTTTGAGGATCATGAGCCACTTGGGATGGGGAATGAGGAGTGAGGGAGTCCTGGACTAAGGGGTCCTCGGGCGTCCGGCCCATTATCCTTTGGGCCGGACTGATGGGATGTGAAGATATGAAGGCCGAAGACTGCACCGTGTCCGGATTGGACTCTACTTGGCGTGGAAGGCAAGCTTGGCGATCAAAGATTCCTTCTTATGTAACCGGCTCCATGTAAACCCTAGATCCCGTCGGTGTCTATATAAACTGAAGGGGATACTCCGGAAGGGAACACACATTTACTCATTATCATACCCACATAGGCTAGACTTCTAGGGTTTAGCCATTACGATCTCGTGGTAGATCCACACTTGTAACACTCATATTCATCAATATCAATCAAGCAGGACATAGGGTTTTACCTCCATAGAGAGGGCTCGAACCTGGGTAAACATTGTGTCCCCCATCTCCTATTACCATCGATCCTAGACGCACAGTTCGGGACCCCTACCCGAGATCCGCCGATTTCCTAGGTGGCAAGGCCAAAGAACCACTCCAAAAAGAAAAACGGAGCAAAAACTAAATAAATCAAAAGAAAAGGAAAATGGCCAAAATCCAGGCTGTTACAACTCTTAACCCCTCGAGTTTTAGTTGCTCAGGGAACAAGTATGACTTGAGGACACTGTTTCCAGCTCGGGTATCCTTTTTCCTTTATTTATTGTTCCCCTAAGAATTTCATACGATTTTCTTCCCTTGCTCTGGGGTGGTTTGCTTCACCTTTCCCCAAATCCCGACAGGTCTTTGCTCATATACCAATTTCTTTTTACTAACGTTGATTCTCCATACCTGTTGTGATATCCAATGGATCTAAGCATAAATTTTCTTTTGGTCATGAAAACCTTTTCACTTCTGTCATGGGGTTGCTTCAAATAAATACATGCCTTCTGGTTTCAATAAATGTTGAGAATTAATCATGGCCATCTTTTGACGGGATCTGACTGCTCCTAAGTGGTACTGATTTATTTTGAGTTACCCCTTTGGCTCGAGCATGAGATGTGTACCAAAGATTCGACTGCCTTTTGTCAGGGGCAATATAACGGTGTATGGAGTTATAGCTGTGTCATACCTCAAATATTTTCATCTTGAGATTGGCCTGACAGGGGGCTAACGGACAATTTCTTTTTCCTGACAGACTAACCGTGTACTTGATTCCGTCGGTGAGTATACCGGGTCTGAGCTGATTGTTCGGCTTTTGACTTTCTCATTTTGTCGGTATACCTATTTCAAATTTCCATATTAACCATTCCCAGCGGGTCAGCGGGACATGACATCCTTGTAAAACAGAGTAGGCCGCCGAGAGTATGCCTTTGTGGATCCATATGGAATTATGGCCTCCAACTGATTTGGGTATCCGGACCCGGATGGTCGTGCAAAAATCATCATACCTTTGTTGTTAGTCTCACCCCTTAACGGTCATGAATTTCTTTGTTAGGATACCTTACTGGAATACCTTGGCCACACCTGTACTTAATTCTTTGTATGACCAGGGACATGATTAGTGCATTATTTTTGACATTATTCCCTTGTGCCTGTTTTCTGAGCTGGGTCCGCACATATATGACATATTCTCGAGGCTTGTAGCTGTACAGAGCTCATTGTTGAGGCCAACCATACTTTCATGAGATCTCCTTGTCGGTGCGGAAATATTGGCCTTGGTGTCAACTGTCAAGACCGTTGATTCTGTGATGTCATCCCCTGATCTTGCCGATTCTTGTAGTTCATGAGATGTGTCTCTGCTTATTTTCCTTTGCCTGACTCGTGAGGTTCTGGGATCCTTAGTTTCCTGCGGTATATCTGCTGGATCCTTGCCGCATCTCGTATGAGTGACTGATATGACTGGGGGTACATGCTCACCATATACAAGAATCACATGCAACCAAACACTAGCTTTCTGAAGAAGATACTTTCTTGACGGATTTGTGCTTCCGACGAAATGTTGCGAGTCTGATTCTTGAGCCTTATTGCCATACCTTGGCAACTATTCATATAACCTCTGAGGACGGTGTATTAGTATCATACTAATGCAGACGAGATGGCTTACGAGAGAAGCCATCCGAGTAGCTTGCTGAGGAAGACTGGTTATCTTTTGCTCCAATCTTTTGTCTGGGTATCATGCAAAAGAAGGCTCTATAGCTTACAGATGAAGCTTGGTCTGATTATTGTGCTGGAGAAGCCTGAGTTCTGTACTTGAGAAGCTTTTCCTTGGGTTTGCTTGTTGAAAAAAATGCATTTTCGTCTGTGAGAAGCTTTTACCTAGGTATCTTGCTGAGAAAGACCGGGTATATCCAAAGCTTCATATCATGATATGCAGACTGAAATCTACACACACGCCCATAATATTCTGGGGCTGATTATTTGCATGAGAAAATTTGTTTGATTGTCTGCCTTGAGCATATCACATTTTGACTTAATTTCGGATGATAACATATTTCATGCATCATGCATTGCTGAGCCAAAAAATTTGTAAATGATCCATACATTTGACTGAAAATGTACCATTGATCTTGTACCTAACTTGTCTTGCTACTGACTTGATCATTACTACTGTGAGGATTTTGTACTGATGTAGACTTGAGTTATCCATACTATTGTGAGGAGTGCACACTAATGCAAAATTGATTACCAGCCTCAAAATCAGATATTCCCCATTTCACTTCAGTCGGCTGAGAATTCCATTCTGTTTAGCTGAGTTTCCAAATATTTGGAATCCTGATTACTTCATCGAGTCCGGTGTTAGTTGATAGCAACTCTTTATAGGGGGGAAATAATGCAACATGGGGCCCAAAAAGAAAGAAGCAAAAGAAAACTCAACTAAACGAAAGCACACAAAAACAATCAATTCACACACAATCAATGTCACATATTACTGCTAGTCACACAATATATGCATGCCTACTTAAGCACACAAATCTCGCGGGATCTCCGGTTCTACGATCTAGCATGTTGTGACGGTGTGCACGAGGACAAATAAATGTGTGGAAGAATTGGTGTAAATAGTGCTACATCAAGTGCTAGCTTAGCCAGGTAGCAACCTGGACTGGCTCGGAGGCGAGCATGCACTCGATAAACCTGTAATGGGATATGAAGGTCGCAACCACATTATTATCAAGCGGACGGAAAAAGATCCGTACTCATCCAAGGAATAGGATAGCAGGGGAAAACTGAGGCTGCTAAAATTGCCCTTTCTTGATAACTAAGATCATTAAGGGTTGCCAACATGACAAAAATGAAGAGCGATTCAGGATAGAAGCATGTCCATCACCGAAACAATAGGCGGGGCTTAAAGGAGGATATCAGCGAGATACCCGAGCACCAGTTTTGCTAACGGTGTCGGGATCACATGGCATTACTCTACTGGGACAGAAATGACACCAAACACTGAAGAACGAGCAAGAAAAGAAAAACTGGAGAAATGCAAAGGCTGAGCTATAGTGGATCCGAACCAATGCCAGCTACACTCACCAGATAAACCGTTAGCAACAAATACTAAGGCTATATGCATGCTATGCAACAAACAAATGCAGCAACCAAAAGCAATAAACAAGCCAGACTTTAAACTACCAATTTCTACCGATTTTTACCACTTGCACTGACTAGGGCGTCCTATAGCTAGACCTGCTCTGATACCAAACGTTGTGGCACCCCGGCTCAAAGAAACCGGAACGCCCCGTATTCCATCCTAGAGATCAAGTCTTCTAGATATGGCACTACATAGCATAGAACAACCCAGCTTTCTATTATTACATGAATATGAATACAAGGTCTCCAATATTACAATGAATAACATCGGCATGGCGACACTACAGCATCCTCAGCTGCTCTATGCAAGCAGCAGAACAACTCGAAGCAGCGGAAAAACTTCTAGTAGCGGAACAACGATGACGGTGGTGAACTCCACTCCATAGGGACTCTGGCTGGAACGCTTATCCTAGTTCGCACGAACGGAAACCATGACAAGCAAGCAATCAAATCTGGCATGACCAGCAAACTGGCATGACATGCCAAGTCAGTACATTGAATGTACTTGCAAGCTCACAATAACCAGAAGCTTTCAAGACAAACAACAGCATGGCAATTACAGGTTAAGCAAGAATTATCATGAGATCATTAGGATAACATGGCATGAACAACATGAACATGGTACAGCTGGAACAATATGAGCATGGCATGGACATATAAATCTGATGATACTAGCATGCAACATGATGACACTATATGCACCATTTATTCTGCTCGGGTTATCTCATAACCATCACATCCAGCACTTACCAACCTCGGACATCACACGATCATCTCAGGATCAAATAAAGCTTGGTATAAACAATACCATAGTAATCATTAAATGACCACAAGGAGCTTGATTTTAACCCACGATTCTCGCACAACATCACGAATATCCAACAACTCGGTATCCTCGATACTGCGGAGATCATTCACGAATCACAAACGGAACCACTTGTGGTTCAACGTGTTACCTCGTAACCAAACGGTGATCATTCCAGCGATCACAACCATGACCAACACTTGGTGATCTTTCCGACGATCACAACCATGACCAACACTTGGTCTCAAACGGTGATCTTTCCGGCGATCACAACCAACTTATCTCATCACTGAACCGGTGTTGTTATTAAGCACATTATTATTATTACTATTGACTCATAGTGTGACCGACATGAATTGGGCCCTTATCCGCGGGCACGGCTATCAATAGATTTAGTATACACTGTACAAAGGTTAGTACACTCTACCCACACCACGGAACCCATGGCCTCACACTCCCTTTCGGGTGGACCAACGGCCTTCCGACAAAACTGTCCTACTGCCATGACACTCTCCCGGCCACTCCAACCAAATCCCCTTTGGGCTAAGTCATGGGTGGCCCCGTGCCTACCAAAGACACCAACGGCCACCGTCGTGGCAAAACATAAACGGTCCCAAACAGGGACAAGGTACCATAACAAAAACAACAGGCACACAAGGCTTATATCCGCCTACCTGATCAGGGTAGCGCGCGCCCATAACCTTCCCTCATTGGAGGCACCGGTGAGAGGCACGACAATAGACCCAATTAGGACCTTCCCATAAAGGCAAGCATCGTTGCACTGGTCAGTTTGGTATGGCACGATGACTCAGCCAACAGTTTTTCAAGTTCAATTTAATCTGGTTAAACTCGAATGCAAATATGTTGAGCTATGATAAAATAACATGATGCAATTACAATGCCTGAGCATGATATCAACATAAGGATGGGGTGCAACATACCTATCCACCATATCAACAATGAATCATATCCAACTGAGCATGGCATAATGATGAGCATGGATATTACAAGTACAACATTGCTCATAGCATAACATGACCATTATCATCAACAATAAGTACCATGCAAGAACACATCAATCACGTAACTGAGTAAACGTTTAACTAACTGAAAACAAGGAACGATACATATTAACGATACTTGGTAACCAACGTCAGTCACGCACCGAAGAACATGACCAACCCAACATGTAATGCTATCAAGCATGACCAATATGGAAGTAATACTAACAGGTAGAACATGATAACAAAGTGCAAGAAAATATAGCATGATGGTAATCAGCGATCCATAAGCATAACCGAAATAACGGCAACAGGAGCAAAACAAGCATACAGTTATTAAAGATTCAAGTTGAAAACCGATGCTACTACATGGCTATCATGCAAATGGTGGTTGTGGCTTGCCTGGTGGGGAAGAAATCACTGGGAAGAAGTGTGGTGAAGCCGCGGAAAGATTTGCAGGAAACAGTTCTCTCTTAGAGGGGTTGTTTATATGCAAGGGCAAAAAGGTCACCTTTGGAATGTTAACACATGGTGACAATGATACCGATGGAACGGGCTCGACGAAACGACGATGTGGGCTTTCGATTCACCTCATTTGGAGTTGTGGTTGAAAAGTTATAAAGTGTTTTCTGCCAGGGACCTTTCTGTAATGAAAATATTTTCAAACAGGGCCTGGACAGAAAAACAGAAAACGCAATTAGAGAAATACGCTTTCACTGAACTGAAAATGTATTCTGGGCTGAAGAAGAAACGGAATGCGCTTTCGGTGGAGGAAACGGTATTCGCCAGAATATGCTTTCACTTATCCACCTCAGCAACTCGGGTCAATGCGGGGACTTACAGGCGGGGCCTGCCACTTATACATGTGGACCGGACCGAGTCAATGCCTAAGAGACCGACTTGTGGGGCTCGGGGCTCCACTGGACAGCTGACAGGGTGGCGTCTTCCTTCTTTATCGACGCCCGACGGAGCACAGGGAGGGGAGCGGCGCCGGCGGCCGTCCCGGCACCACCGGCCATCTCCGGCGACACTCCGGCCACTAGAGTGACCATGAAGAAGATCCGCATCCGCCCGGATGGTTCTTTCCCACTAAGAAGCAGCAAAGGGAGCAGGGCTCCGGCTCCAGAGACGGACGGCGGTGACGGCGAAGATGGAATCGAGGCTACGGTGGAGGGCAAGGAGAGGCAGGGTTCGGGAGGGGTTCGCCGGGGTTGAAGAACTCTTCTGGAGGTGGAAAGGAGGAGGGATGGGCTCGGCCTCGAGGGAATTTAGGCGGATGGCCGCGGCGGCCATGGTGGCCAACAGAGGCGAGGAGAGACCCTGGAGCTCGTGGGAGAGGTTGGGGAGGCTTTTGGGAGTGAGGAGAGGAGGCTGATGAGCTCAGAAGGCTGCGGGGATGGCTATATATAGCCGGGCGAGGGAGGCCGAGCTCGGGTGTCGCTGCGGGGATCCGGCCAACGCTCTTGCGACGGCCAGCGATCACGGGGAGGCATGGGATCGCGACAAAGGGGGAGCGGACGAGCGACAGTGCTGCACAATGCAGGAGGGGCCGAGGGCACAGAGGGGAAACGGCCATGGCGCCATTAGTGCTCGGTCGGCCACAGTGCGCCCATGGGCGCGCGGCGACAAGCGCTGACGGAGGAGCTTACGGAGGGGGTGTGATGTCCAGGGGGACGGCAACGATGAGAGGAAGACAATGGACATGGTCACGCGCACGAAGGCAACGAGAGGAGCAGGTGCCGAAGCACAAATGGCCACTGGACGCGGCTACTGCACACAGAGGGCGTGCACTGTGATATCATTAACGCGGTCACCGCGTGCACTCGCATGTAGCGGGGGCGATGGGCTGGAACGTGTTGTCTAGTGCGTAGTCCATCCAGGGGAGGTTACAACCGCGGTGGTAGATCGATGAAAAAGGCTCTGGTTAAATGGTAAGTAACCTCTGAAGTTTACTGCAGTAAACTTGGTCGTGTACTGCTGATCAACAGGGAAGTGATTGGGGGCAATGGAGTTGTCTGCGAGGTTTAGGGTAAGAAGGGCTTTCATCCTGGTAACTTTGAGAAGATTAAGACCAGGATTTAATGTAGTTGCTTAACTACCACATAAACTGGTCCAGAAGCAAAAACAGGAAGAACCACTCACATGGTGTGGCTACTTGAGCTCACATTTGTCAAGGCCTAATGATTTGATCATATAAATATGCTGTAAAAGTTTCATACCACTTGGGCTCACCAAAATGGTACTTGTTTCACAACCATCCTCACTGACCAGAATCTTGCAATAATTCTAGAGGAATATTGGATAGGTGAAATGGTGCCAAATTTGGTGCAGAGAAGTTATATGGGTAGGAGAACCATGTGGTAATTTATCAGGATTTTTGAAGCAATATAAGTTATACTTGCTTCACAACTTGAAAATATTGCCAGAATCAAAGATTTGGGCCTGTTCTCACATAGATAATTGGATGTGGCTGAATTTTGGAGGAGGGGGATAAGATGAGCACATGAAGGAGTGTGAAAACTTTCAACTCATTTGGATAACCCTAGCTAGCACTTCCTTCACAAAGGCTTCCCTTAGACAGGAACTTTGAAAAATCACCGAGGAAGTTTGGCTAGGCAAATAAAGTTGAATTTTTACATAGGTCAATTAGTTGGACAAGAAAAGATGTCCAAAAGGTTTGGGGTCAAATGGGCAAAGATAAATAGCACTTGCTTCACAATGTGCCATTTAGGACAGAAAGGAAATGAATTTATTGAGCATGATGAGAAATATGGCCAATGAAATATTTTGCCATATTTGTGGAAGATATCCCAAACAATTTATAAGAATTATTTGGGGATTTTTGGATGGGCAGAAATATAGGTTCCTTCACAACCTAGGGCAGACAGGGTTATTCCTTTAATAGGAAAAGGAATTTTCCCTAGAAAAAGAAATTAGGGTTTGGTCAAGGAGTGAAGTGACATGATCTTGGCAAGGTTTTGAGGATCATGAGCCACTTGGGATGGGGAATGAGGAGGATTTCGTAGGTGGCAAGGCCACAGAACCACTCCAAAAAGAAAAACAGAGCAAAAACCAAATAAATCAAAAGAAAAAGAAAAGGGCCAAAATCCAGGCTGTTACACTCGCACTATGATCAAGTCCCAAGCCTTGGACGACTTCCTCGTCGACCGGACCGAGACCCAATACCTGCCGCCGCCGCCGGACTTGACGCACTGGTGCATGCACTTCGATGGCTCGAAGATGCATCTCGGCCTAGGGGCCGGTATTGTGCTGTCCTCCCCGAAGGGTGACAGGCTCAAATATGCGCTGCAGATCCACTTCACCACCTCCAACAACATCGTTGAATACGAAGCTCTTGTGCACGGCCTCCGGCTTGCCAAGGAACTCGGCATCCGGCGCATCCTATGCTATGGCGACTCGGATCTGGTGGTCCAGCAGTGCTCCGGCGAGTGGGACACCCATGACCCCAACATGGCAAGCTACTGCTTCCTCGTTCAGAAGTTGTCCGGATTCTTTGTGGGCCGTGAATTCCTCCATGTCCCACGCACGAAAAATGAGGCCGCCAATACACTCACCAAGATCACCTCGTCCCGATAGTCCATCCCATCCAGCATCTCCCTCGAGCACCTGCACAAGCCATCCGTCAAGCCATCACCGGACTTCGAGTCCATCTACGCCCCGAACGATCCGGTTGCAACTCAACCCAGCCCGGGGACCGCCGAACCCATCCCGGGGGCTGTCAAGCCCGGCCCGACCACCGTCATCCTCAACCCGACCACCATCATCATCGATCCGGCCGACGCCGTCCCTAACCCGGGGACTACCGACCCAGGCTCGGGGGCTGCTGCCCTGGAACCCGCCATGGTGGCCGTCTTCGCCGTAGTGATGGCTCCCTCATGGGCCCTGCCCATATCAGAGTTTCTGGAGAACGGGATCCTCCCCATGGATGAGACCGACGCCCGGCAAGTGCAACGCCGGGTGTCCGCCTACAGCATCATCAACAACGAGCTCGTCAAGCGCAGCTCCACCGGCGTTTTTCAGCACTGTGTCGAGCAGGACCAGGGCATTGAAATCCTCCTTGACATACACGAGGGCGAGTGCGGGAACCACGCCGCCTCGCGGTCCCTGGTAGCCAAGGCTTTCCGCAATGGTTTCCACTGCCCCACGGCCCTCATAGACGCCGAGTCACTCATCCTCAAATGCGAGGGATGTCAGCGCTTCAGCAAGCGTAGCCACCAGCCAGCTTCAGCACTCCAAACCATCCCGATCGCCTGGCCTTTTGCGGTCTAGGGACTCGACATGGTAGGGCCCTTCAAGACCGCCCGAGGCGGCATGACGCATTTGCTGGTGGCGGTGGACAAGTTCACCAAATGGACCAAAGCAAGGCCAATCAAGAAGCTGGACGGGCCGACAGCCATCTGGTTCATCAAAGACATCGCGGTACGCTATGGCATGCCGAATAGCATCATCACCGACAAGGGCACCAACTTCACCAAAGGTGCGCTCGCGCGATACTGATTCGTCTCCAGCATCCGCCTCGACCTGGCGTCTATTGCACACCCGCAGTCCAACGCCCAGGTCAAGAAAGCCAACGGCCTCATCCTATCCGGCATCAAGCCACGGCTCGTCGAGCCACTCATCCCCTCACCCGACAGCTAGCTCGACGAGTTACCGGTCGTCCTCTGGAGCCTTCGCACCACGCCAAACCGGTCGACCGGGTTCACCCTGTTCTTCCTCGTCTAAGGAGCCGAAGCCGTCATCCCGACCAACATCGAGTTCGACTCACTGCGCGTCGTGATGTACACTGAAGCCGAAGCCAGAGAAGCCCACGAGGACGGCGTTGACCTACTCGAAGAAGCATGTCTCCTGGCGCTCAGTCGTTCAGCCATCTACCAGCAAGGCCTAAGGCACTACCACAGCAAGAAGATCAAGTTCCTCGCTTTTCGCGAGGGAAACCTCGTCCAAGAGCAAGTCGGCTAGCACAAGCTATCCCCCCCATGGGAGGGCACATTCACCGTCAGCAGGGCCTTGTGCGAACCGCAACGCCTACTACCCCATCAACGCCCGCAAGTCAACCAAGCACAAGACAGACACTGCTGGCGAAGAAACAACCCAACTGTGGAACGCAGTACTCCTCCGCCCGTTTTACAGTTAGATCTGTGCACATATGTATCACTACCTTTTGTAAACATATGAAAACTATGGAGTCCCCGAATGACGCTCGGGGGCTGCCCTTTACCGACCAAGCTATTGTGTCTCCTACATTTACGCACTATTTCTCTCTCAAACCCGACCACTGGCTCGACTCGCTCCACCCGAGGGCTCGGGGGCTGACCGGCTTGGTCACAACCCGCCGCCTTCCTTAGTATTTCCTGACGGGTAAAGGCTGCCGTGGCCCTCCACTTCTCCCTAGGCCACAGACCTAACTTCGGCTATCGGCTGGCAAGCACAACGGGTCAAGGCAGCGGCGCGCCACGAATACTGAGTCAAAGGACTTCCGCATTAACCAACCCGGCCCCGCCACTTGTAACACTGCCGCACGACCGACTGCTTGCCGATCGGCTTTGCTAGATCGCCGCCAGCCGGCCTAGTGGGTGTTTCGCTCACTGTCGGTGTCAAAACCAGCGAATCTCAGGTAGGGGGTCTCGAACTATGTGTATAAGGCGGATGGTAACAGGAGGCAGGGGACACGATGTTTACCCAGGTTCGGGCCCTCTTGATGGAGGAAATACCCTACGTCCTGCTTGATTGTTCTTGATGATATGAGTATTACAGGAGTTGATCTACCACGAGATCAAAGAGGCTAAACCCTAGAACCTAGCCTATGGTATGGTTGTATGTTGTCCTACGGACTAAAACCCTCCAGTTTATATAGATATACATATCCCTATTGCCTAGCTTGCCTTCCACGCCAAGTAGAGTCCCATCCGGACATGGCATGAAGTCTTCAATCTTGTATCTTCATAGTCCAACAGTCCGGCCAAAGGATATAGTCTGGCTGTCCGGAGACCCCCTAATCCGGGACTCCCTCAGTAGCCCCTGAACCTGGCTTCAATGACGATGAGTCCAGCGTAGTGTTGTCTTCGGCATTGCAAGGTGGGTTCCTCCTCCGAATACACCATGGAAGAGTTTGAATACAAGGATAGTGTCCGACCCTGCAAAATAAGGTCCACATACCACCGTAGAGAGAATAATATTTCCACAAATCTAATCTGCTGACATGTTTTAATAGCATGACATCACGCCACGGCCGAGTCATTATTGGAACCGTTTTTCTTAAAGAGCTCCGCACATAACGTGAGGCGGTTTCCTTGACACGTCTTGTCAAAGCAGAGATCGTGTTCCCCTTATCACGGGATTCTCATCAATACGAACGTGGGTAACCCAACCGTGCATGTTGGTATGACTCCTAGATCTTAGGTAAGTCTCAAACGGCCACGAGGAGGACGCCTGATATTCACCCTCTTTATAAAGGGGACAAGGATTTTTCTTTTTTCCCTCCGGCGCTCAATCGAATCCTTCCCCCGCCTCGAGTTCTAACACCCAAAGCTCAGGTCAGGTGCTTCGGACCTTCAACTATGTTCGAATTCAACTTTCAAGGTCGGTCGATGCCTTCCTCTGTGACAGAGGAGGACAAAAAAGAAGTTGAGAGAGGCCAGATATCTGACCGCCGCAATTTCGCATAGGCTGCCCGCCCGAGGGCAGGTCGTCCCTACTCCTGAACCCAACGAGAGCATTGTTTTCATCTCCCACTTCCTCCGAGAAGTAGGCCTCGCTCTGGATCCCTTTGTTAGGGGTCTTATGTTCTGTTACGTGCTGGATTTTCATGATCTGGCCCCGGATTCCCTTCTTCACATCTCGTCATTTATTGTCGTATGTGAGGCCTTCCTCTGCATTACCCCTCACTTCAGCCTGTGGCTCAAGACCATCAATGTGAAGCCGAAGATGGTCGAGGGGCAGCACACAGTGTGTGGAGGTGCTTTAATAAGCAAAATTGCTGACGCTCCATGGCCAGAGGGTTCCTTTCCAGAGATGTCCGGATTGTGGCAGCGGGAGTGATTTTATGTCACAGCTCCCCGAAGTGCCAAGTGGGTAGTTACCCCCACCTTTTGCTCGGGCCCCCCACCACAACTGATGTCATGGATCAGCAGGGGGCTGAGCTGGGGTCCAGCCAAGGACGTGCCAATACTGCAGAGCCATATCCAAGATCTATTCGAGGGAGATTTCAGTCTGGTTATGGTAATGCAAGTTATGTTGGTTCGTCGAGTCCAGCCTTGCAAACGCCGGCCCCTCCACATTTGACCCAGAAGGACCGAGTGCTATTAAACATTTCCTCGGCATGACACACGAAGAGATGTACAAATCGTTCTTCAGACCCCAAATAGAGTGTCCGGACACCACCGAGGACGTGGGCCTGAGCTGCAACCGCCCCGCTGCCCAAGTAAGTAATCCCATGCCGAACCTGCTGTCCTTTTATTTATCATGGTATCATTCTAAAGAGCCGCCTTTTGACTAGGACTGGATAACAAAGGTAATGATGATTAGGTGTTCGGCCCCCCTTCCTGAAGGCTTGGATAATCCGATATTGGACAAGATGCTCGAGCTGGCGCCTTATCCAGTGTCCTCAAAGGAAGATGATGGGGGGAATAAAGAGGGAGAAAGCAGGCCTCACTCTCTACTTATTCCAGCCGGGGGAATGAGCACCTCCACGAGGGAGGACAATCAGAGGGAAGAATCTGACATCCTCTCTCCCCGGGGAAGGAAGAGGACTACCTCTGAAGATCAGGAAACCAAGGTTTCCAAATGGGAGAAGAAATCTTCATTAGAGGGTCCTGCCCCGGAGGGTATTCTTGCCGCACAATGTCCGTGCGGGGATCAGCCCTCTACCGAGCTGTAAGTAATCGAAAAGTACTTAATAGTGAAAACATCCTACCTTACTTACGAAGACAATAACTGATGCTTATAAATTGTAGTCCGGATCGCAGCCCTTCTCGACAGAGTTCATCTTCGGGGAATCTTCTTCCGGAGACGATGGAGAGCGAAATGCCTCCCCCGGACACCCCGGCTCAAGAAGCGGGCGACCTTGAAGTGTCGTCGCGTAGGGTATCTCCAGATCCACTAGGGCCATAGGATAACCCTTTGGCTGCCCGGAGTCCCCAGTATCCGGCTCCTAAGGAGAGCGACAGCAAGGGTCCATACAGTGTGCGGTCAGACGCGCTGAAGGATCTTCTGGGGCAAGCTGCCGTCTCGGAAGCGCATCGTATGCTAATGCATACAATAATTGAAAGGACTTCATCCGCTGAAAGCGGTTTGCATGAAGCCTTTATGAGTCTACTGAAAGGCTTCGAGGTACGTGGAATAATGTACGTTTTAACAGTACCGCATACGTTAGATATGCCCTATGCAGACGGTAGCCCCTGAGACTCTGGTTGTCATTGAAAACGACGACAAATAGAGGATCATAGTCCCAGGTAATAACCAGACCGCCTTTATGTGCAGGTGGCTGAAGCTCCGGTGGCTAGCCGGACTAATGGGTTTGCCGAGCTAAAGCGGCAACTTGATGCGGCAGATGCCGACATCGTGCTTGTCAACAAGCGGCTTGACGAGGCACAGGGTGAGTGATTTTTCTAGTGATCGTCACATAATAAGAGTAGCATGATGCCAGTATCTTTAATATGTTGTGACTGCAAATGGAGCTGCCACCATGGAGACCCTTCGGGCGGAGCTTGCCCGAGCCAAGGAGCAAGCAAGGAGTAGCAATGCGGCCGCTTTAAAGGCGGCCGAAGAGTTAAGGGCCGAATAGACCGCGCATTGCGAGAGCAAGGAAAAAATAGCCAAGATGGTTGTAGAGTTAAAAGATGCCGCTGACCGTTACCAGCTTCTTGAAGAAGAAAACCGGGCGAAGGCAACGGACCTGGAGAAGGCCTGGGTGGCTACCAAGGAAGCCCGCTCCAAAATTAGAGCGACAAAGGAGGAGCTGAATCAAGCTGCAGATATCGTGTCTGGGAAGCCCTTCTTGTTGCGGACTAAGTTCGAGATCCGAAGTATGCTCCTCTGGACCGGCTATGGAGTTCTGCATACGCGTACATGGATTTGGCTGCTAGTGCTACTGATGCGGCCGAGTACTTCAAGGATCAGAAAGGTCCCGAAGTGGAGAAGCTATTCTGGTCACAGTTCCACGCTCCAGTTCGTCCGCTGCTGTTGAATGAGCTATTGGCCGAGTGGGCCGAGCTCCATAGGTTGTCCAGACTTTCCTTGAGGTCTGTTGTGGATCACCTATGGCCGAGAGGACCAAGGCCAAATAGCTACTTTGGCTTAGTGCAACAATTCCATGGTGTTGTGCCACGCATCGATGCTGTAAAGAGATCGGCGTGCATAGAGGGTGCGCGGATGGCCTTTGCCCGTGTCAAGACATACTAGGCGGAGATGGAGGCCACCACTGTTGCGACACAGGGTTCGGCCGTAGGCCAAGTGGCTACCGAGCACTACTTTGAAGAAGTTCTTGAAGGTGCTCGTTCGATAGAGGCTCAGTGCTCGAAGAATGTTATGTTCAAGTGACATGTATTCCCATTGTAAAAATAAAGTTTTATTGAATTATCAAGGCTGTATTTATACTTTTGCCCGAAAGTACTATGGTGCCTCATGTGCGGCCGCTTATGTATATATGTGTATAACCTGAAAGTTTGCAGTCGTCGGCTTCCGCCCCCACGCATATAATGCGGGTTTTTTGCAAAAGATGCATATCCACACTTGATCCAATGTTTTGGTCCGTTAAGGAGGTGATAGCGCAGCAAACGAGGCAATCGGACTATATTGCTTTGACACTTTCACTTAGCCATAGGAGTTTGACAGTGGGGCTACTATATAGCCCCTGGTACTTCTGCGCTCGTCCGAATACGGGGCGTGTACGTACGTGACCGGGAAGCAGCTCTTTGTTAATGCGGAGGAATCCCGAAGATTCCGATGAGTCATCGATTGGTTGACCAGTCTCTCGCTATATCATGACAATCAGTTTTCGGCTTTCTCTACTGAGGTGCTCATCCGGATGAACCAGGGCACAATCGCAGTAGTTCTCCTAGTGCTACCTTAGCCGATATAACGGAACGTAAGGTACCAAAACGTGGGAGCCGGGCAAACCCAACATTTGACCAAAGACATGATTCGGAGCTTATGCATATAGGGCCAAACTGGTGACGCCAAACACTCCCTAAGGTGTTCGGTCTTTATAACATATACCGGGCTAAACAATGCCCTTAATAAGAAACCCCATGTGTCCAGGTACGTGCAAAATTCTGGCGTGGCCACATGCCAATAACGCCAGCATCCTTCTCGGTTGTGTGGAGTATCCGGAGGATGTGAGCAACAAGAGACAGTAAAAAAGGTTTACGCAGGGTCTTAATCTAAAATGAAACCTTTGGGCGGTTCCCTGCTGCACGTCTGCGCATGTGCCTCCGTTGTGCCGTGTCCTGGACGGGTGTAACACGATTGTCATCTGCAAAAGGAAAGAACTTAAGTGAAAGTTGCCGTGCCAAAAAGAAGAATTGGTTATTCTCAATGAACTATCAAAATTCAAGAGAAGCCAAATTGAGCCGGGCTGGCCCTGATTATACGCCGGAAGCCCCTGGTATCATTTATGAGGGTTTGAAAACCAATCTCGTGCATATATGATGGAACGTCGGACTTGTTTGACCATGTCCGTGGTCTTGACGACCTGCCATTTTTCTGGTTGGTGAGGTCGTCTAGTTTGCGGCTGTTAGAGCTGCTGCGTCCTCTTCCGTGCGTAAAAAACATTCGGTATTTCCGCTGACTGTGATGATGCCACGTGGACCGGGCATCTTCAGCTTGAGAAAAGCATAATGCGGTATTGCCTTAAAACAAGCAAAAGCCGCCCTTCCGAGTAGTGCTTGATAATCACTTCGGAGTGGAGCGATGTGAAAAGTTAATGTTTTGCTTCGGAAGTTATCGGGACAACCGAATACCACCTCTAGTAGTAAAGAGCCCGTACAGCGGGCCTCTTGGCCTGGTATTACTCCCTTGAAGGTAGTATTACTATGGCTTATTTTTGTTGGGTCTATCCCCGTTTTGCGGACTGTGTCCTGATATATCAGATTTAGATCACTGCCGATGTCCATGAGAACTCGTGTGAAATGGTGCCCATTTATGATTGGGTCTAATACCAAGGCCGTCAGTCCTTCGCGCCGGATATTTATATCTTGATCCCTATGATCAAAAGTGATCGGGCAGGGCAACCAGGGGTTGAACCTAGGGGTGACGGGCTCTATGGTGCGTGTGCATCGGAGTGCATGATTGCTTCTCGTCTTTGGCACATGGATCACGTTTACTATTTTAACCTCTGGTGGGAACTTTTTCTGTCCTCCGGTGTTTTGCTGGCGAGGTTCATCCTCGTCTTCGCTTGGTGTCTCTTCCCCTTTGTATTCGGCATTTAGCTTACCGGCCTACTTGAAGACCCGGCATTCTCTGTGGGTACGATTTGCAGGTTTGTCTGGGGTGCCGTGAATCTGACAGAGTTTGTCAAGAATTTCGTTTAGGCCAGATTATCCTTCTCTGCTGCCTTCGAAAGGCTTTTTCCGCTGACCTGGTCGGGAGCCCCTGAATCCGGCATTTACTACCGTGTTATCTAAGCTGCCTTCTTTATTTTGACGCTTGTTTTTGTTGCGTCGTGGTTTACCATTGCCATCCCTGACTTTGGATGTGCTTGGGTCGCTGGTGCTGCTACGGGCCAACCAGTTGTCCTTGCCCGCACAAAAGCGGGTCATGAGGCTTGTTAGGGTTGCCATTGTTCTCGGTTTTTCTTGATCGAGGTATCTGGCGAGCCTTTTGTCTCGGACGCTGTGTTTAAAAGCTGCTAAGGCTTCGGCGTCCGGACATTTGACAATTTGGTTCTTCTTGGTGAGGAACCTTTTCCAAAGCTCTCGGGCGGACTCTCCGAACTGTTGGATTATATGACTTAAATCGTCTGCATCCGGAGGTCGGACATAAGTCCCTTGAAAATTGGCCCGAAAAGCGTCCTCGAGCTCCTCCCAACTTCCAATTGATTTTTCGGGGAGGCTTTTCAGCCAGTGCCGAGCTGGCCCTTTAAGCTTGAGGGGCAAGTATTTAATGGCATGGAGATCGTCTCCATGAGCCATATGAATGTGGAGGATGAAGTCCTCTATCCAGACTCCAGGGTCTGTGGTTCTGTCGTACGCCTCTATGTTCACCGGTTTGAATCCCTCTGGGAATTCGTGATCCAGCACCTCATCAGTGAAACATAAGGGGTGTGCGGCACCCGTGTATTGGGATGCGCCATGGTGTTCGGACGGTTGTAGTATTCGGTGTTGGTTGTGTACTGTAGCGCGCTTCCTAGATCCATAGATGGATCTGGTGGCGCCGGATTTTTGGCGCAAGTTCTCACATAGATCGTGTGTTGACTTGTGCGCGACCTTGTTAGCCGCTCTATCGCGCTCACAAGGTGGTCGATCCGGCCAGTTGGCCGTATCACTTTTCGGTTGTATGGGCTCTACAGCCTCATCATCGAATTCCGGTAATAGCTTGCGCTTTGGATAGCTATTTTTATGGTAACTTCCACCATACTTTGTTACTTTGTTCCACTTGCTGTTGAGCGTATCTTGTGTGACCTTGAGCCTTTGCTTCTGTTTCTTCAGGCTCCTCGCTGTGCCAATAAGCCTTCTGCGGAGGTTCTCTTGCTCCAAGTGTATTTCCGGGATGATTCGTGCATCTTCGTCCGGGCTGTTTTCTTCCCTAGACGGGGATTGATGAGGCTTATCTTTGGCGTCATCATGTTCGGACGTCGGATCCATACTATGTTTGCAGTTTGCATCTTGATCGTGTTCTGCCACCAGGGTGGTGCAGTTGTCGTTTCTTCCGGAGTCGCGTGGACTATTATTTCCTCTTGCGTTGTTATCATTGTTTTTGCTATGGCGGGACTTAGAGCGGCGCCGCTGACGTCGGCGCTTCGATTGCTTGGAGGGTGCATCCTCCGTTGTCTCTTCGCCATTGCCCTCTATGGGTGCATCCACCATGTATACGTCATGTAATGAAGAAGCGGTCCAGTGCCCTGTGGGCGGTGGTTCCTATTCGTCCCCTGCATCGTCGTCCATACTGTCGATGTCTGTGGAGTCAAAGTCGAGCATGTCGGTTAAGTCGTCGACAATGGCCACTAAGTGGGTGGTGGGTGGGTAGCGAATTTCTTCGTCGTCCGCATCCCATTCTAGCCGGACATAGTTCGGCCAAGGTTCTCCCGACAGGGAGAGAGACCTTAATGAATTTACATATCTCCGAAAGGTGAGTGCTGAAAGATATCCGCGGAGGTGAACTCCATGATCGGCGCCCCGTCAGATTCGACGGGCACGGATGTAGGCGGCTCGGAGTCCATGGCCGGAGATGAATCCAGTGGTTCGGCGACACGACTCTCGTAAGGGGTGAAGTCAGTATCTGGCTCTACCACCACTGAGAGTGCGGCCTCTATGGGGGGTCTATCCCTCCGCTCTTGGAGGACGTGATTTGCTCCGGATTAAAGGCCGGAGTAGCTGCGGATGCAATCTCCCGAACACTGTCTGACGGCAAAGTTACGTCTTGCTCGTCGCGACTGTGCGGCGCGTCCGGCATGGGCTCGAATCCATCGAAGATCAAATCTCCGGGGATGTCGGCTGTGTAGTTCAAGTATCCAAATCTGACCTGATGGCCAGGGGTGTAGCTTTCGATCTGCTCCAGATGGCCAAGCGAATTGGCCCACAATGCGAAGCCGTCGAATACGAAGATCTGTCCGGCGAGGAAAGCCTCACCCTAGACCGCATCGCTAGCGATGATCGAAGGAGCCATCAAGCCTTATGGTGACGACACAGTGGAACTCTCAATGAAAGCACCAATGTCGATGTCAAAATCGGCGGATCTCGGGTAGGGGGTCCCGAACTGTGCGTCTAAGGCGGCTGGTAACAGGAGGCAGGGGACATGATGTTTACCTAGGTTCGGGCCCTCTCGATGGAGGTAATACCCTACGTCCTGCTTGATTGTTCTTGATGATATGAGTATTACAAGAGTTGATCTACCACGAGATCAAAGAGGCTAAACCCTAGAAGCTAGCCTATGGTATGGTTGTATGTTGTCCTACGGACTAAAACCCTCCGGTTTATATATACACCAGAGGGGGCTAGGGTTACACAAGGTCGGTTACAAAGGAGGAGATATACATATCTGTATTTCCTAGCCTGCCTTACACGCCAAGTAGAGTCCCATCCCGACACGGGACGAAGTCTTCAATCTTGTATCTTCATAGTCCAACAGTCCGGCTGTCCGGAGACCCCCTAATCCGGGACTCCCTCCCTCGCGCTCAACATTTCGACAGCCTAAGTACTGCACGCTCCTCTCAAAGGCCGAACTCCTTGTCACGAACCGGAGCCTCGGCCGTCAGACTCGCGGGGTGGGGGGGGGGGAGGCCTGACAGGGGAAAATCGCAAGAAAATGGCTCAAAAGACAAAAAGCAAGAGCGCAAACATTCACAAAATTTATACATCACAAGTTCAAATTTAAATAGGCCCAAGGCCAGAATTCATTACACCCAAGTACCCCCAGTGGGTGGGTGGCCTGCTACCTAACCGAAATTTTTACAAGCTAAAAACAGGACAGCCTCAGGCATCCCCAGCGCCAGGTCGCGCAGCTGCCGGCTCCGCCTCGGCGACCTCCTGGTTCACCGAGGTGCCAACGTCCTCCTCTCCGGCATCGTTGTCACCATAGACACCCGTCTCCTCGGAGCTGCCCTCCGAGTCGTTCAAAAGCAGGCCATAGTCGTCAGCAAGCATAACTCCACCATCTTCCTTCCGCTCCGCGTGGAACTCGTCGTGGATGGCCAACCCGGCAATGTAGCTGGCCCTGGCCGCGATCCGTCCGGCCTCCGCCCGCAGCTGGTTCTCCACGCCGGCTCATTGTCCCATCAGCGCATCAAGCGACAGATCCGGATGACAAGACATCAAGAACCTGAGCGCCATCTCAGCACCGGAACAAGCGGCAGAAACACGCCACTCGTGGAGCCGGTCCGGCCCCGAATCCAACAATCGCGCCAGCCGCGAGAAGCTGTTCGACGCAACGGAGGCCGGCCAAAGGGCCGCCATCATTGCCACGCCGACCTTGGAGATCCGCCCTATCTGCTCGCCCAAGACTCGCAGGCGAGCCTCGGCGGCGGTCACGATCTCCAGGAAGGTCCAGGCCACCTGTGAGTCACTCCCGGAGCCGACGACCCCCTGCAGGTCGCGCTGAAAGCGGACGGCCTCCGCCGCTAGCTGGCGCGTCTCCGGGAAGGCCCCTGTCAAGAAGAAAAGTAAGTCAAAAGAAAGTCACCAAGGGACAGAAGCCGGGGTCCTAGCCCGGCAAAACCCAAGGAAATCACTTACTCGAGAAGGACTCTTCCAGGTGCTGCGCTTCGAGCAACGTACCGCGCCGCTCCCGGGAGATGGTGCAGTCACGCTCCTGGAGCGTCTTCTCCACATCGGCAACCTTGGCAAGGGTCGTCTTCATCTCGGCCTCCTTGTCCTCGGCCTCCTCACGGTGACGGGTTTCCCCCTGACGGGTCTCCTCCTCCGCGGCCACCAGCGCCTTCAGGCGCTCCACCTCGGCCTGGAGCTGACCCTTGTCGTCGGCCAACTTGCCGCGTTGCTGGTCCGCCTCGGCTTGGGCCTGCTACGCCTCCACAACCTTGGCTACTTCCGCCTTGAGGCATTTCACCTTGGCCTTAAGACAGCCCTTGTCTCCCTCCAGCTGCTCCCGCAGCCGGCTGGCTTCATTGAGCGCCTGCCGAGCTCCCGTCGCCTCCGCCCCCGCCTTCGCCACATCGGCCCCAAGCCGGCCGGCATCAGCAATAAGTCGGTCGTAGTGGAAGCCGGCCCAAATCAGTCGGGCCCTCCAGGACAGCACCTCGGCTTTAGAAGAAAGAATCAGAAACAAGATACCATTTTAAGATTCAACCCAACTGCTACGCAGTTGGCCTGAGTCTCGGGGGCTACACCCTGTGGGAGCGCTAGCGCGCCCCCACTAAAAAGAGCACGCAAGAAAAATACCTGCGGTAGCCAGAGCTCCTCCTCCTTGTTAGCGAGCTGCTCCTTCAGTCGTCGGTGCTTCTCCAGAAGTCGGTTAAAGACGCTGACCCGGTAGGAGTCTAGTTGCTGTAAGAAGCAACGGTCAACACAAAGACTGCGGTTTAAGATTCGACCCAATTGCTACGCAGTTGGCCCGAATCTCGGGGGCTACACCCAGTGGGTGCGCTAGCGAGCCCCCACAAATAAGAAGCAACAGAAAAAGAAAATCAGAAGGCAAGGGAAAACTTACAAACACGGCACGCTCCAGCTCCTGTGTCTGCTCCACCTAGGCCTGGGCGAAGACCTGGATCCGGTCCGTCTGCCCTTGCAGGCGTCGGGCCACGGCGGCCATCATCACCTCCTCCTGGGTCAGAGGCCCGAAGAAGACATCGCTGGAACCGCTCCGCGCCGGCTGCGTCCCAACGGCCCGGCGACCCCCTGGCCTGAGCACCAAGGCGTGCTCTCCGCTGGCCGTCTCCCCGGAGGCCGCCGCCTTCTCCGGCACCCTTTCCGGCACAGTCGCCGGTTCGGTGGCCGGAGTGTCCTGCTGCTCCACCACCAGTGGCGCCTCGCTCATCGGCGCCGTCCGTGGTGCCTCCTCCAAGACGGCGTCACCACCACCTCCGTTGGCCCCCGTCCGCTCGACCACGTCGGTCCGCGACGGGGTGTCGTCCCTGACAACCACGACCTCCTAGTCGAGGTCCACCAAATCCGCACGACCGCCTTGGCCGTGCTCTCCCTCCAACGACGGCATGAAGACCTTCGCCGCCACCACCGTCCCTACGGGCATCTCCGGCCACACTGGCTCCTCGCCGGCTCGTGCCTACGTCGCCGCGGCGTTAATCCAGGCCTACGTCGACGCCGCCTCCAGCTCCGCCTCGGCCCGGTTTCGGTCCCGCCAGGCCAGGCCTTCAGTGTCGACTGGGTCCATACCATGATCCGGATCCACCCGCTCCTCCTCCGTGTCTCAGTCGACAGTGCCGGACCGGCTCCTCCAGAACGCAGCGCCTTCGGCAGATGCGGCGTTCGCCGCCGCCACCGCCAGCGAGATCGGCGACCTGAAACCCAAGACAGAGTAAATACGCAAGAGCTAAGCAGAGCCGCTCGGCCACTCGGAATCAAGCAAGAAAGGAACTCACCACGGCACAACCGGAATGGCGGGCCTCGCTGCCCTCCCCTGTGGAGCGCCACGCCTCCTCTTGGTGGGCGGCTTCGCGCCCCCGGCCGGGTTCGCCTTGCGCTTCACGGCCGGGGCCCGCGGCATGACGTTTTCCTTCCTGTGCGGCCGGCTGGCCGTCGGTGCTCCCCGAGACGACCTGGCTCCTGCCGCGCCGCCTCCTCCGCCCGGCGCTGCTACATCAACAATTCGCGTCAACACTCCTGGTGCCGCCTCGCGACCGACGGTTCAAGAAACAAGGACAAAACTTACCCGCACGGCGTCCCGCGCCGATGTTGCCGGCCGCCTCCACTCCTCCACCGTGGGCCGCGGGTTCCTCTGAGACGGCCCGCACCGCCTGCACTGGCGCCTGGTCATAAGGATGCCAGATGGCATTCAGAAGCACTTCCCATGTCGTGTCGGGGCGAACAAGAAGATGAGCAGTGGCAAAGTGCGAAGACCAAGGACTCACCATGGGTGCCGGGTTCGCCTGGCTATACGGAGGCTTGCCGAACTCCCAGTCGTCCCGCAACCCGGCCTTGGAGATGTCGTTGACCCTGCGCGACACCTGGTCCGCCGCCAGCCGAAAGTTCAACATGTGGTCAGGGTCTTGAAGCCCGGTCATCTGATCGATGAGGTGGTTGCGCTACTGCAGCGGCAGCACGCGGCGCCTGATGAAGGCGGTGATGAGGTCGGTGCTGGTGAGCCCCTCCCACTCCCTCATCTCCGACACCAGCGCGCACAAGTTCAGCACCTCCTGCGACAGGTGCTTGGGGTAGTAACCCCACTTCTACTTCGCCCGCGGCGGCGCGTCAATGAAGGGCGGCAGATTGATGCGGTCCATGCCGAGGTTGCGGACGTAGAAGAAACAATTCTACCACTTCTTGGAACAATCCTCCAGCCGCATCTTGGGATAGTCAGCGCCCGACCGCTTCGAGATGACGGCGGCCTCGCAGTCGGACATCTCCTCGGCCCTCAGCCCCTGCTGCTTCAAGGAGAAGAAGCGCACCCAGACATCGGTGGAGGGATCGACCCCCAGGTACCCCTCGCAGAGGGTGACGAAGCCCGAAAGCTACACAATGGCACCCCCACCAAGGTGATGGGGCTGGAGCCCGAAGAACTCCAGGAAGCCGTGGAAGAAAGTGCTCGCTGGAAGACCGAACCCGCGCTTGAAGTGCAGGAAGAAGACCACGCGTTATGTGCCCTTGGGCCGCGGCTCCCGCTCCCCCTACGATAGGCGCATGGCGACCTTTGTCTCCCCCGGCAAGCGCCTGGTGGTGCGGAGGTAGGCAATGTCGTCTAAGGTGACGGTCGAGCCCATCCACGAGTCCGACAGAAGAGCCATCGACGAAGACGAAGAAAGGAAAGAAGGAAGAACAGCGGTGAAGCTCTGCTCGAAGCGGCGGGCATCGCAGCACGCGGCGGTTGCTAAGGGCAGAGGAAGGATGAGGAGGCAGGGGAGTGCGAGCAAGAATGATTTTCGCCACCCCTCCCCCAATTTATAACCCACGATTCGAAATGTGAGGAAGTGGGATTGTTTAGGCTCACCCCTCCGACTTCCCCGCAATAATTGCGCCCGTACGCGCGTAGCAACTGCATCATGAATGGCAACCATTCCGCAGATGCTTCAATAAATCCGCGCGCGTGGACCGAGGGCGTGCGGCAGCGGTCCCCAATGCGTCACCCCATCTTGTCACACGCGTGGCCTATTAGGCCCCTCTGGCTCTTGGGCGCCACGTGGCACCCGCACGAAGCCCAAAGATTGCCTCAAGATTCGACGAACTCTTCGGTTTCCCGCCCCTGCCAGGGTGCCGTGATCCAGCTTCCAGAAGCCGGCACACAGTGGGTGTTGCCGGACCCGACGGCCACAAAATTCGCCTCCACGAGGGGGGGGGGACTGCGAAGGCCCTCCCATCTGAAGACGGCGGACCTTCACAGCTTCGGGGACTATTATCGGGGGGATGAACCCCAGGCAGGCAACGGAACCCGGATCCTTTTCAAAAACAACGGGGCCAGCAATGCCCCTTAAGCCAGTTCATGCTTGGCCGGGTCGCTCTATCCAGCGAAGCCCCTCTACCCAGTCCCGATGGCCAACGCAAGACAGTCGAACCGGGCGTACCAAGACTTCCCCAACAAGCCAGCTTCCCCCTGGTGTGTTCCCCAACCCGGCCACGGGTCAGCTCCTGTCCCATCCAGGCCTTACGATGGGACGAGTCTTAAATCAAGAAATGAGCAAGGAAACAGTGCCCCTCCCATGCCTGTGGCACCCGGGGCGTGGCAACACTACCTCACCTGCCCGCAGACCAGGGTCGGCGTGGCTACAATGCGCCCGTCGTCACTGCTGATGCCAGCAAGCGGCGACCTGACGGAGCGCAACTATAGCAGACTCAACCCCGCCACTCCCTGACGACCGACAAGACGGCAAACAGTGCCCCTACACCCCGGTGGGTCCCATGCCCAGATAACACGGCGAGCCCTGTCACCCGGTGGGTCCCAACACCAGCTTCCCGGACGATGACAACTCGGCCCCATGGCCTTGTAACAATACCATTGTACCCCTGGGGGGTTGGCCTTGTTGGGTTTCATAGTAATTTCAAAAAATTCCTACGCACACGCAAGATCATGGTGATGCATAGCAACGAGAGGGGGAGAGTGTGATCTACGTACCCTTGTAGATCGACAACGGAAGCGTTAACTTGGTTGATGTAGTCGTACGTCTCCACGGCCCGACCGATCAAGCACCGAAACTATGGCACCTCCGAGTTCTAGCACACGTTCAGTTTGATGACGATCCCCGGACTCCGATCCAGCAAAGTGTCGGGGAAGAGTTCCGTCAGCACGACGGCGTGGTGACGATCTTGATGTACTACCGTCGCAGGGCTTCGCCTAAGCACCACTACAATATTATCGAGGACTATGGTGGAAGGGGGCACCGCACACGGCTAAGAATATGATCACGTGGATCAACTTGTGTCTCTAGGGGTGCCCCGTGCCTCCGTATATAAAGGCTTAAAGGGGGGGCTGGCCGGCCAAGGGGTGGCGCGCCAGGAGGAGTCCTACTCCTTCCGGGAGTAGGACTCCCCCCCTTTCCTAGTTGGAATAGGATTCGCGGAGGGGGGAAAAGAGGAGAGAGAGGAGGAAGGGGGGCCGGCCCCCTCTCCTTGTCCTATTCGGACCAAAGGGGGGAGGGGCGTGCGGCCCATCTTTGGCCACCTCTCCTCTCTTCCACTAAGGCCCACTAAGGCCCATATACCTCCCGGGGGGTTCCGGTAACCTCCCGGTAATCCGATAAAATCCCGATTTCACCCGGAACGCTTCCGATATCCAAATATAGGCTTCCAATATATCAATATTTATGTCTCGACCATTTCGATACTCCTCGTCATGTCCGTGATCACATCCGGGACTCCGAACAAACTTCGGTACATCAAAATGGATAAACTCATAATATAACTGTCATCGTAACCTTAAGCGTGCGGACCCTACGGGTTCGAGAACAATGTAGACATGACCGAGACACGTCTCCGGTCAATAACCAATAGCGGAACCTGGATGCTCATATTGGCTCCTACATATTCTACGAAGATCTTTTATCGGTCAGACCGCATAACAACATACGTTGTTCCCTTTGTCATCGGTATGTTACTTGCCCGAGATTCGATCGTCGGTATCCAATACCTAGTTCAATCTCGTTACCGGCAAGTCTCTTTACTCGTTCCGTAATACATCATCCCGCAACTAACTCATTAGTTGCAATGCTTGCAAGGCTTCAGTGATGTGCATTACCGAGAGGGCCCAGAGATACCTCTCCGACAATCGGAGTGACAAATCCTAATCTCGAAATACGCCAACCCAACATGTACCTTTGGAGACACCTGTAGAGCTCCTTTATAATCACCCAGTTACGTTGTGACGTTTGGTAGCACACAAAGTGTTCCTCCGGCAAACGGGAGTTGCATAATCTCATAGTCATAGGAACATGTATAAGTCATGAAGAAAGCAATAGCAACATACTAAACGATCGGGTGCTAAGCTAATGGAATGGGTCATGTCAATCAGATCATTCAACTAATGATGTGATCCCGTTAATCAAATGACAACTCTTTGTCCATGGTTAGGAAACATAACCATCTTTGATTAACGAGCTAGTCAAGTAGAGGCATACTAGTGACACTCTGTTTCTCTATGTATTCACACATGTATTATGTTTCCGGTTAATACAATTCTAGCATGAATAATAAACTTTTATCATGATATAAGGAAATAAATAATAACTTTATTATTGCCTCTAGGGCATATTTCCTTCAGTCTCCCACTTGCACTAGAGTCAATAATCTAGATTATACTGTAATGATTCTAACACCCATGGAGCCTTGGTGCTCATCATGTTTTGCTCGTGGAAGAGGCTTAGTCAACGGGTCTGCTACATTCAGATCCGTATGTATCTTGCAAATCTCTATGTCTCCCACCTGGACTAGATCCCGGATGGAATTGAAGCGTCTCTTGATGTGCTTGGTTCTCTTGTGAAATTTGGATTCCTTCGCCAAGGCAATTGCACCAGTATTGTCACAAAAGATTTTCATTGGACCCGAAGCACTAGGTATGACACCTAGATCGGATATGAACTCCTTCATCCAGACTCCTTTGTTTGCTGCTTCCGAAGTAGCTATGTACTCCGCTTCACATGTAGATCCCGCCACGACGCTTTGTTTAGAACTGCACCAACTGACAGCTCCACCATTTAATGTAAACACGTATCCGGTTTGCGATTTAGAATCGTCCGGATCAGTGTCAAAGCTTGCATCCACGTAACCATTTGTGATGAGCTCTTTGTCACCTCCATATACGAGAAACATATCCTTAGTCCTTTTAAGGTACTTCAGGATGTTCGTGACCGCTGTCCAGTGATCCACTCCAGGATTACTTTGGTACATCCCTGCTAGACTTATAGCAAGGCACACATCAGGTCTGGTACACAGCATTGCATACATGATAGAGCCTATGGCTGAAGCATAGGGAACATCTTTCATTTTCTCTCTATCTTCTGCAGTGGTCGGGCATTGAGTCTAACTCAACTTCACACCTTGTAACACAGGCAAGAACCCTTTCTTTGCTTGATCCATTTTGAACTTCTTCAAAACTTTGTCAAGGTATGTGCTTTGTGAAAGTCCAATTATGCGTCTTGATGTATCTCTATAGATCTTAATGCCTAATATGTAAGCAGCTTCACCGAGGTCTTTCATTGAAAAACTCTTATTCAAGTATCCCTTTATGCTATCCAGAAATTCTATATCATTTCCAATCAGTAATATGTCATCCACACATAATATGAGAAATTCTACAGAGCTCCCACTCACTTTCTTGTAAATGCAGGCTTCTCTGAAAGTCTGTATAAAACCAAATGCTTTGATCACACTATCAAAGCGTTTATTCCAACTCCGAGAGGCTTGCACCAGTCCATAAATGGATCGCTGGAGCTTGCACACTTTGTTAGCTCCCTTTGGATCGACAAAACCCTCTGGTTGCATCATATACAACTCTTCTTCCATAAATCCATTCAGGAATGCAGTTTTGACATCCATCTGCCAAATTTCATAATCATAAAATGCGGCAAGTGCTAACATGATTTGGACAGACTTAAGCATCGCTATGGGTGAGAAGGTCTCATCGTAGTCAATCCCTTGAACTTGCCGAAACCCTTTTGCGACAAGTCGAGCTTTGTAAACAGTAATATTACCGTCGGCGTCAGTCTTCTTCTTGAAGATCCATTTATTCTCAATTGCTTGCCGATCATTGGGCAAGTCAACCAAAGTCCACACTTTGTTCTCATACATGGATCCCATCTCAGATTCCATGGCTTCAAGCCATTTTGCGGAATCTGGGCTCACCATCGCTTCTTCATAGTTCATAGGTTCATCATGATCTAGTAGCATGACTTCCAGAACAGGATTATCGTACCACTCTGGCGCGGATCTCACTCTGGTTGATCTACGAGGTTCAGTAGTGTCTTGTTCTGAAGTTTCATGATCATTATCATTAGCTTCCTCACTAATTGGTGTAGGTGTCACAGAAACAGTTTTCTGTGATGCACTACTTTCCAATAAGGGAGCAGGTACAGTTACCTCATCAAGTTCTACTTTCCTCCCACTCACTTCTTTCAAGAGAAACTCCTTCTCCAGAAAGTTTCCGAACTTAGCAACAAAAGTCTTGCCTTTGGATCTGTGATAGAAGGTGTATCCAATAGTATCCTTTGGATATCCTATGAAGACACATTTCTCCGATTTGGGTTCAAGCTTATCAGGTTGAAGCTTTTTCACATAAGCATCGCAGCCCCAAACTTTCAGAAACGGCAACTTTGGTTTCTTGCCAAACCATAGTTCATAAGGCGTCGTCTCAACGGATTTTGATGGTGCCCTATTTAACGTGATTGCGGTCGTCTCCAAAGCATAACCCCAAAACGATAGCGGTAAATCAGTAAGAGACATCATAGATCGCACCATATCTAGTAAAGTACGATTACGACGTTCAGACACACCATTACGCTGTGGTGTTCCGGGTGGCGTGAGTTGCGAAACTATTCCGCATTGTTTCAAATGTACACCAAACTCGTAACTCAAATATTCTCCTCCACGATCAGATCGTAGAAACTTTATTTTCTTGTTACGATGATTTTCAACTTCACTCTGAAATTCTTTGAACTTTTCAAACGTTTCAGACTTATGTTTCATTAAGTAGATATACCCATATCTGCTTAAGTCATCTGTGAAGGTGAGAAAATAACGATATCCGCCACGAGCCTCAATATTCATCGGACCACATACATCTGTATGTATGATTTCCAACAAATCTGTTGCTCTCTCCATAGTACCGGAGAACGGCATTTTAGTCATCTTGCCCATGAGGCACGGTTCGCAAGTACCAAGTGATTCATAATCAAGTGGTCCAAAAGTCCATCAGTATGGAGTTTCTTCATGCGCTTTACACCGATATGACCTAAACGGCAGTGCCACAAATAAGTTGCACTATCATTATCAACTCTGCATCTTTTGGCTTCAAAATTATGAATATGTGTGTCACTACTATCGAGTTTCAATAAGAATAGACCATTCTTCAAGGGTGCATGACCATAAAAGATATTACTCATATAAATAGAACAACCATTATTCTCTGATTTAAATGAATAACCGTCTCGCATCAAACAAGATCCAGATATAATGTTCATGCTTAACGCTGGCACCAAATAACAATTATTTAGGTCTAATATTAATCCCGAAGGTAGATGTAGAGGTAGCGCGCCGACTGCGATCACATCGACTTTGGAACCGTTTCCCACGCGCATCGTCACCTCGTCCTTAGCCAATCTTCGCTTAATCCGTAGTCCCTGTTTCGAGTTGCAAATATTAGCAACAGAACCAGTATCAAATACCCAGGTGCTACTGCGAGCATTAGTAAGGTACACATCAATAACATGTATATCACATATACCTTTGTTCACCTTGCCATCCTTCTTATCCGCCAAATACTTGGGGCAGTTCCGCTTCCAGTGACCAGTCTGCTTGCAGTAGAAGCACTCAGTTTCAGGCTTAGGTCCAGACTTGGGTTTCTTCTCTTGAGCAGCAACTTGCTTGCTGTTCTTCTTGAAGTTCCCCTTCTTCTTCCCTTTGCCCTTTTTCTTGAAACTAGTGGTCTTGTTGAACATCAACACTTGATGCTCCTTCTTGATTTCTACCTCCGCAGCTTTCAGCATTGCGAAGAGCTCGGGAATAGTCTTATTCATCCCTTGCATATTATAGTTCATCACGAAGCTCTTGTAGCTTGGTGGAAGTGACTGGAGAATTCTGTCAATGACGCTATCATCCGGAAGATTAACTCCCAGTTGAATCAAGTGATTACAATACCCAGACATCTTGAGTATATGCTCACTGACAGAATTGTTCTCCTCCATCTTGCAGCTATAGAACTTATTGGAGACTTCATATCTCTCAATCCCGGCATTTGCTTGAAATATTAACTTCAACTCCTGGAACATCTCATATGCCCCATGACGTTCAAAACATCGTTGAAGTCCCGGTTCTAAGCCGTAAAGCATGGCACATTGAACTATCGAGTAGTCATCAGCTTTGCTCTGCCAGATGTTCATAACATCTGGTGTTGCTCCAGCAGCAGGCCTGGCACCCAGCGGTGCTTCCAGGACGTAATTCTTCTGTGCAGCAATGAGGATAATCCTCAAGTTACGGACCCAGTCCGTGTAATTGCTACCATCATCTTTCAACTTTGCTTTCTCAAGGAACGTATTAAAATTCAATGGAACAACAGCACGGACCATCTATCTACAATCAAACATACATAAGCAAGATAATATCAGGTACTAAGTTCATGATAAATTTAGGTTCAATTAATCATATTACTTAAAGAACTCCCACTTAGATAGACATCCCTCTAATCCTCTAAGTGATTACGTGATCCAAGTCAACTAAACCATGTCCGATCATCACGTGAGATGGAGTAGTTTCATTGGTGAACATCACTATGTTGATCATATCTACCATATGATTCACGCTCGACCTTTCGATCTCCGTGTTCTGAGGCCATATCTGTATATGCTTGGCTCGTCAAGTATAACCTGAGTATTCTGCGTGTGCAACTGTTTTGCACCCGTTGTATTTGAACGTAGAGCCTATCACACCCGATCATCACGTGGTGTCTCAGCACGAAGAACTTTCGCAATGGTGCATACTCAGGGAGAACACTTCTTGATAATTAGTGAGAGATCATCTTATAATGCTACCGTCAATCAAAGCAAGATAAGATGCATAAAAGATAAACATCACATGCAATCAATATAAGTGATATGATATGGCCATCATCATCTTGTGCTTGTGATCTCCATCCTCGAAGCACCGTCGTGATCACCATCGTCACCGGCGTGACACCTTGATCTCCATCGTAGCATCGTTGTCGTCTCGCCAATCTCATGCTTCCACGACTATCGCTACCTCTTAGTGATAAAGTAAAGCATTACAGCGCGATTGCATTGCATACAATAAAGCGACAACCATATGGCTCCTGCCAGTTGCCGATAACTCGGTTACAAAACATGATCATCTCATACAATAAAATTTAGCATCATGTCTTGACCATATCACATCACAACATGCCCTGCAAAAACAAGTTAGACGTCCTCTACTTTGTTGTTGCAAGTTTTACGTGGCTGCTACGGGCTTTAAGCAAGAACCAATCTTACCTACGCATCAAAACCACAACGATAGTTTGTCAAGTTGGTGCTGTTTTAACCTTCGCAAGGACCGGGCGTAGCCACACTCGGTTCAACTAAGTTGGAGAAACTGTCACCCGCTAGCCACCTTTGTGCAAAGCACGTCGGGAGAACCGGTCTTGCGTAAGCGTACGCGTAATGTCGGTCCGGGCCGCTTCGTCCAACAATACCGCCGAACCAAAGTATGACATGCTGGTAAGCAGTATGACTTATATCGCCCACAACTCACTTGTGTTCTACTCGTGCATATAACATCAACACATAAAACCTAGGCTCGGATGCCACTGTTGGGTTTCGTAGTAATTTCAAAAAAATCCTACGCACACGCAAGATCATGGTGATGCATAGCAACGAGAGGGGGAGAGTGTGATCTACGTACCCTTGTAGATCGACAACGGAAGTGTTAACTTGGTTGATGTAGTCATACGTCTCCACGACCCGACCGATCAATCACCGAAACTACGGCACCTCCGAGTTCTAGCACACGTTCAGCTCGATGACGATCCCCGGACTCCGATCCAGCAAAGTGTCGGGGAAGAGTTCCGTCAGCACGACGGCGTGGTGACGATCTTGATGTACTACCGTCGCAGGGCTTCGCCTAAGCACCGCTACAATATTATCGAGGACTATGGTGGAAGGGGGCACCGCACACGGCTAAGAATATGATCATGTGGATCAACTTGTGTCTCTAGGGGTGCCTCGTGCCTCCGTATATAAATGCTCAAAGGGGGGGCTGGCCGGCCAAGGGGTGGCGCGCCAGGAGGAGTCCTACTCCTTCCGGGAGTAGGACTCCCCCCCTTTCCTAGTTGGAATAGGATTCACGGAGGGGGGAAAAGAGGAGAGAGAGGAGGAAGGGGGGCCGGCCCCCTCTCCTTGTCCTATTCGGACCAAAGGGGGGAGGGGCGCGCGGCCCATCTCTGGCCACCTCTCCTCTCTTCCACTAAGGCCCACTAAGGCCCATATACCTCCCGGGGGGTTCCGGTAACCTCCCGGTAATCCGGTAAAATCCCGATTTCACCCGGAACGCTTCCAATATCCAAATATAGGCTTCCAATATATCAATCCTTATGTCTCAACCATTTAGAGACTCCTGGTCATGTCCGTGATCACATCCAGGACTCCGAACAAACTTCGGTACATCAAAATGCATAAACTCATAATATAACCGTCATCGTAACCTTAAGCGTGCGGACCCTACGGGTTCGAGAACAATGTAGACATGACCGAGACACGTCTCCGGTCAATAACCAATAGCGGAACCTGGATGCTCATATTGGCTCCTACATATTCTATGAAGATCTTTTATCGGTCAGACCGCATAACAACATACGTTGTTCCCTTTGTCATCGGTATGTTACTTGCCCGAGATTCGATCGTCGGTATCCAATACCTAGTTCAATCTCGTTACCGGCAAGTCTCTTTACTCGTTCCGTAATACATCATCCCGCAACTAACTCATTAGTTGCAATGCTTGCAAGGCTTCAGTGATGTGCATTACCGAGAGGGCCCAGAGATACCTCTCCGACATTCGGAGTGACAAATCCTAATCTCGAAATACGCCAACCCAACATGTACCTTTGGAGACACCTGTAGAGCTCCTTTATAATCACCCAGTTATGTTGTGACGTTTGGTAGCACACAAAGTGTTCCTCCGGCAAACGGGAGTTGCATAATCTCATAGTCATAGGAACATGTATAAGTCATGAAGAAAGCAATAGCAACATACTAAACGATCGGGTGCTAAGCTAATGGAATGGGTCATGTCAATCATATCTTTCAACTAATGATGTGATCCCATTAATCAAATGACAACTCTTTGTCCATGGTTAGGAAACAAAACCATCTTTGATTAACGAGCTAGTCAAGTAGAGGCATACTAGTGACACTCTGTTTGTTTGTGTATTCACACATGTATTATGTTTTCGGTTAATACAATTCTAGCATGAATAATAAAATTTTATCATGATATAAGGAAATAAATAATAACTTTATTATTGCCTCTAGGGCATATTTCCTTCAGGCCTATAAACCCCACAGGAGCCCTCATGCATACGGGCATGACGAGGAGAATGAGAGAAAACACCAGATCAACTATACTAGCCACAGCAGGGGAGGGAGTAGCCCAACCCTAGCCAGCCTCCTTCATTCCTTGATACAGCTCTAGGAGCAACTCTGTACTATTGCATCAATACCACACTCGGCAGGACTAGGGGTGTTATCTCTCCGGAGAGCCCCGAACCTGGGTATATCTTGCATCCCGCGCTCGCTCATGCCGACCTTGCCTATGGAGCCCACCAATGCCCTCGAGCCTCCTCCTCTCTATAGCCATCCCTTGGCATCTCCCATACGCGCACCACGACACCTCCTACTTATGATTAACCCCTTTGCAAGCATCCGCAACTACGAGAAAAGTATTAAGGAAAAATCCTAACCATAGCATTAAACTTTTGGATCCAATCGGTCCCTTACGGAATAGCGCATAAACTAGGGTTTAAGCGTCTGTCACTCTCGCAACCCATCATCTAATAACTACTCCACAATGCATTCCCTTAGGCCCAAATATGGTGAAGTGTCATGTAGTCGACGTTCATATGACACCACTAAGGGAATCGCAACATACAAAATATCAAAATATCGAACACATAGCAAGTTCACATGATTACTTGCAACATGATTTCTCCCGTGACCTCAAGAAAAAACGTAACTACTCACAAATGATAATAATGCTCAAGATCAGAGGGGTATTCAATAGCATATTGGATCTGAACATATAATCTGCCACCAAATAAACCATATAGTAATCAACTACATGATGTAATCAACACTACTAGTCACCCACAAGCACCAACCTATAGTTTTGGTAACAAGATTGAACACAAGAGATGAACTAGGGTTTGAGATGAGATGGTGTTGTTGAAGATGTTGATGGAGATTGCCCTCCCCAAGATGGGAGAGTTGTTGGTGATGATGATGACAATGATTTCCCCCTCCGGGAGGGAAGTTCCCCCGGCGAAATCGCTCCGCCGAAAGGCAAAAGTGCTCCTGCCCAAGTTCCGCCTCGAGACGGCGGCGCTCCATCCCGAAAGTCCTCTCCTACTTTTTTTCTAGGTCAAAATGACTTATATACCAGAAGATGGGCACCGGAGGTGGGCCTGGTGAGCACAACCCACCAGGGCGCGCCTGGGCTCCCTTTGTGCGCCCAGGTGGGTTGTACCCACCTGGTGGGCCCCTCTGGTACTTATTGGCTCCAATATTCCTTATATATTCCACAAAAAATCTCCATAAAGTTTCAGCTCATTTGGAGTTGTGCACAATAGGTAGCCTGACGTAGCTTTTCCAGGTCCTGATTTCTAGCTGCCGGAATTCTCCCTCTTTATGTGTACCTTGCGTATTATGAGAGAAAAGGCATTAGAATTACTCCAAAAAGCATTATTATGCATAAAAACATCATAAATAATAGTAGGAAAACATGATGCAAAATGGACGTATCAGCTCCCCCAAGCTTAGACCTCGCTTGTCCTCAAGCGAAACCGAAATCGAAAAACATGTCCACATGCTTAGAGAGAGAGTTGTCAATAAAAAAATACGGACATAGAAGCATCATGTTGACTATTATAACAACAAAAAATTTAAACATAAGTCTTTTATCATAGACTTCTCATGAATAAGTAACAATTCATTGCACTATCGAAGTATAAAGCATAGACTCTATTAGAAACCAAAAATCTATGTTCTCAGTCAACTTTGCAACTATAAGTCATCATCTTTTCAGGAAGAGCCACGTATCGGAGCCTTTAGGCAAGTCCATATGCTCAACCATCATTTAGTCTTCTATGATTGCTAACACTCACCGCATACACATGAGCAAAATGTTTCAACCGGACACATAGAAAGATAGGGGCTTATAGTTTCGCCTCCCAACATAATCACCTCAAGGGTGATGTCAACAATAATAACTTATGCCACGCATATTCAACTGGACATATGTGCCTAGATCTTTCCTCACCACATGATGCTTGCCAAAGGAGAAAAATAAAAGGGAATAGAGATAAAAACTTTGACTCTTGCATAAAAGTAAATACATAAAAGTAAAAGATAGGCCATTCGCAGAGGGAAGCAGAGGTTGCCATGCGCTTATTTGTTTGTATGCTCAACCCCTTAGTGCAAAAGAATGTCACAGTTTATTGCCCCTTGTGATGGCAACCATTATTATATAGTCTATCGCTTCTATTCTTCACCATCACAAGTTCGTACAACGCTAAATTTTCTCTTACACTAAATGATCTCACACTTTTAGAAGCAATTTTTATTGCCTTATTGCACCGATGACAACTTACTTGAAGGATCTGACTCAATCCTTAGGTAGGTATGGTGGACACTTGAAAATAAGATTTGGGTTTAAGGTTTTTTTTGGATGCACAAGTAGTATCTCTACTTAGTGTGGAATTTTTGGCTAGCAAAGATAGGGCAAGCACCACATGTTGAAGGATCTATGACAATATAACTTCTATGTGAATATGAACAAACATAAATCATTAAGTTGTCTTCCTTGTCCAACGTCAACAATTTTGGCATATAATATTTTGATGGGGGCTCCCAATCACAAAAGATTTCCTGGATAGTATATCTATCTGTGAATCTTCTCTTCCCTTATTAGTTCTATCATGAGTTGCATCATTAACCAATGCTATGTTTGTCAATCACTAATAAATTTTTCTACTTATACTTTTCCTTATGTGGTGTCATCACCTACCATAAGATTAGCATATGATATTATTCATTTATTTCCTTTCTTTTTATTGAAAGATGAAAGTAAAGAAAGCAAAAACTCAAACTAAAACTTTATTATCGGAGAGATACGCGGTTTTCCTGGACTCGAGGGATATTATCGGAGATTCATCGAGAATTTTTCCAAGATCGCGAAGCCCATGACGGAGTTATTAAAGAAGGATACCAAGTTTAAATGGACCGAGGAATGTGAGGCCAGTTTTCAGGAGTTGAAGAAATGTTTAGTTACAGCCCCAGTGCTAATTCTTCTGGATATACGCAAGGATTTCCAAGTATATTGCGACGCTTCTCGCCAGGGACTTGGAGGCGTACTTATGCAAGAAGGAAGATTTGTTTCATATGCCTCACGACAGCTTCGACCTCGTGAGTTGAATTATGCCACGCATGATTTGGCATTAGCAGCCGTAGTGCATGCGCTCAAGACCTGGAGACATTTTCTTATTGGAAACCGTTGTGACGTATACACGGATCATAAGAGTTTAAAGTACATCTTCTCGCAGAAGGAGTTTGAATCTCAGGCAGAGGAGATGGTAGGAGCTCATAAAAGATTATGATATGAAACTACATTATCATCCAGGAAAAGCAAATGTTGTAGCAGATGCCTTGAGCCGCAAGAGTTATGTTAATGCTCTCATAACCGGAGGACTACCTCAGGAGTAAGTCGATGATCTCAGAGGAATCTGAATGGAGATAGTTCCAGAGGTTTTGTTGCAGCGTTCGAAGTTCAGTCCATGTTATTGGGAAATATTCGAGAAGCTCAGAAGATTGATAAGGAGATTGCGGAGATAAAAGAAAATATGAGTAAAGGACAGGCCAAAGGTTTTCGTGAGGATGAACACGAAACTTTATGGTTTGAGGATCGTATCTATGTGCCAAATGATCCAGAGATCAGAAAGTTAATTCTTCAGGAAGCTCATGACTCACGATACTCAATTCACACAGGCAACACCAAGATGTATTTGGATTTGAAGGAACGTTTCTGGTTGACAGGTATGAAGAAGGATATTGCCGAGTATGTAGCAATATGCGAAGTCTGTCAGAGAGTCAAGGAAGAGCACCAGAAACTAGATGGATTACTTCATCATTTGCCGATACCCGAACAGAACTGGGATAAGCTTGGCATGGATTTTATCACCGGATTACCCAGGACACGTTCAGGATATGATTCCATTTGGGTTGTAGTAGATCGCTTGACCAAAGTGGCTCACTTTATCCCCGTGGAAACCACTTATACGAGTGCGAAGTTGGCCAAGATATATATGACCAGGATCTTATGTCTGCATGGAGTTCCGAGGACCATCATATCAGATAGAGGAACACAGTTCACCTCGAAGTTTTGGAATCAGTTACACAAGACTTTGGGAACCAGGCTAGAGTTCAGTGCAGCCTTTCATCCGCAAAGAGATGGACAGACTAAGAGAGTCAACCAGATTCTGGAGGACATGTTGAGAGCTTGTGCGCTAGACTATGGGTCTAGTTGGGATGATAATTTGCCTTATGCAGAGTTCTCATATAACAACAACTACCAGGATAGTTTGAAGATGGCCCCTTTCGAAGTTTTGTATGGAAGGAGGTGCAGGACACCATTGATGTGGGATGAAGTTGGAGATCGGAAATTGTTCGAACCAGATTTAATCAGAGAGTCTAAAGAGAAGGTCAAGTTGATTCGTTATAGACTCAAGGTAGCTTAGTCCAGGAAGAAGAGTTATGCCGATAGTAAACACAAGGAGGTAACATACGAAGTCGGGGACAGAGCATATCTTCGTGTGTCACCACTTCGTGGAGTTAAAAGATTTGGAGTCAAAGGAAAGTTAGCACCACGATTTGTAGGACCATACCGAGTTTTGGAGCGTATGGGTGAAGTAGCCTACAAGTTGGAATTACCCGAAGGATTGTCAGGAGTTCGTGATGTGTTTCACGTTTCCCAGTTGAAGAAGTGCCATGCAGAGATGGCTGATATTCCTCTGAGAGATATAGTGCCCCTGGAAGAAATTCAGTTGGAGAGTGACCTGACTTATGAGGAGAAACCCATCAAGATTTTAGAGTTCGCCAACCGAGTCACACGCAGCAAGGTCATCAAGTTTCGCAAAGTTTAGTGGAACCACCATACTGAGGAGGAAGCCACCTAGGAGCGAGAAGAAGACCTCCGTAAAGACCACCCACACCTTTTTGCTAGCCAACCCGAATCTCGAGGGCAAGATTCATCTTAAGGGGGGTAGGTTTGTAACAACCAAATTTTTAATTTGGATGTTAATCATTAGGTCATCATATGCATTCATGATTTGTGCATTTCGAATTTTCTTTGATTTGGAATTTTGATCCTAGAAACCTTAAGCAACTCAAAGACTAATCGAGAGAGTTGTAGGTATTCATAAAATTTCATTTTTGAATTTTTCAAAATTGGTAATTGGATCAAAGTGGTTTTATTCAAATTATTTTTCCAATTATTTCAAATTAAATAAGTGAGAGAAGATAATATGACTTCTTCAAAACAGCTAGGAAATATTGGAAATTAAATTTTGAATAAAATATATTTATTGAATTTTATTTCCAATTTTATTTGGTCGGATTTTATTAAATTAGGGGAAAATATGCATTTAAAAAATGCATTTAGCCCAGAAAAATGTTCACTTTGTCCAAAATATTAGGAGAGTATGGTGAAAATTATTTCTGCAATTTTACGATTTTTATTTTATTTTATTTGGTTTTTTTTTCGCGTTGAAATTTTATAAAAAAAATAAAAAAGAAAAAAGGTTTTCGGACCGAACTGTGATGGGGACATGTACCTAGGGTAAGGTCACGGACCTGATCTAAGTACCTTGCCCAAGGACACCCTTAGAAGAGGTCACCTTCCAGTCGACCAACGAGGGACTCACTCGACTGACTTGAAGGACTCGACCACGAAGACTCACTCGACCACCAGAAGGTCAAGAGGCACTCTGCACTGCAACGGCCTGTAATTAAGTAGACTTTATGATAGTAAAGACACTTTATGTGGGGCGTTACCAGTAACGCCCCAGACTTAACTCACCTTAAACCCTCTCCTACGTGGGCTGGCTGGGGTCCTGGCGCACTCTATATAAGCCACCCCCCTCCATAGGTAGAGGGGTTCGGCACCTTGTAACTTATATACTCATAATCCACTCGACCGCCTCCGGGCTCCGAGACGTAGGGCTATTACTTCTTCCGAGAAGGGCCTGAACTCGTACATCCCTTGTGTTTACAACCTCTCCATAGCTAGGACCTTGCCTCTCCATACCTACCCCTCACTCTACTGTCAGGCTTAGAACCACGACAGTTGGCGCCCACCGTGGGGCAGGTGTTTTAGCAATTTTGTGGAGAAGTTGCGGTTCTTCCGAGTACCTTCATCATGGTGGCTGCTGGAGTTTTGGTCGAGGGTCGGGAGATCCGTCTCGGCGCTCTCACCTTCATCGCCGACGACTCCGCCTGGCTCCAGGAGGCTCCACTCGACGTTGATGCGCTCCCCGTCCGCGGTGCGACGCATTTTCGCGCATGTGTCCGCGGCGTTCTACTGCGGCAACCGTCGACGCCGTATCGGTCGACTCCCCCATCATCCACCCTCCCAGTCTCCCGCCAGTGCAAGCGCTCGGGCCGGTTGAGGCTTCAGCGATGGGTGAGATACGCGGTGGCTCGCCAGACGGCCACCACTCATGTTGCGGCAATCGAGCCCGACGAATCTCTCTACGGCCTGTTCGATCTGTCGACTGGCTCCGTAGAGACTGCATCCGAGTGCGATAGCAGTGATCCAGCGGCGGATATCCTGATGGTCGACGGGCCCCGCAGTCCCCCTGGCTTCGCCCGTGACGGTGGGGCAGGCGACGGAGGCGACCCTGCACGAGACCACGAAGAGTACCAGCCCGAGCCACTCGACTCTCTGCAAAGAGAGGAACTTCGCCGCAGGAACGTGGATGCCCTGCGTACACCCATCGCAGGAGAAACCCCCGAGGCTCGCGCCTTGGAGGAGGGACGTTTGGCCAACTTGGCCGAACGCACTCGACTGGAGAATCTTCAGCGAGCACTCGACGAGCGCGCGCGGCAACGAGTTCCCGACAACAGTCAACGTCAACTCTTCCCGCCGACTCAGGTATATCGAACCCCAATCCAGAATTTAGCAGCTGCGACCCGTATAGCAGAGTCTATCCAGCCTTCTCAGTCGGAAGCTGGCAGAGGCTTGATGCAGATCAGGGATCTGCTCCGGGCAGCAGGAGATCAGAATTCGGCCGTGTCGCAGTCGCGCAACAGAATTCACAGTCGATCCGTCGCTGCGAATACAGTTCAGTCGGCTCACAGCCCCAGATCGCCTCCGCGGCGTGAAGGGCGCGAGAATCGGCGAGACCAATATGGTGACCGACTCGACCGAGATGATAGGCGTCGAGTGCCCAATTCCCCTCCGAGGGGTGGGTCTTACACTCCTCGGCAGCAAGATGACAGGCGTCAGCTTAGTGCGGGGCGAAGAGTTCCAGTCGACCCCAGAGAACCAGGCTTCGATGCGCGATCCATTATCGTGCAAGGTTTGGTCGACCGGAACAGAGCCCATCGAGGTGGACTCGACAGAGATGCGCCCACAAGCAGTCGAGTGCATGTTTCTGGTCCTGAATGTTTCAGCAGAGCTATCAGAGCCGCAGTTATCCCTCCCAATTTCAGGTTGGCAACAGGAGTCAGCAAGTTCACTGGTGAGTCTAAGCCTGAAACTTGGCTCGAGGACTACCGAGTGGCAGTTCAGATTGGTGGTGGAAACGACGAGGTGGCCATGAAGCATTTGCCCCTCATGCTGGAAGGTTCTGCCAGGGCATGGTTGACTCAATTACCTCCTAGCAGCATTTACACTTGGGAAGATCTGTCCCGAGTGTTCATCAGAACATTTGAAGGAACTTGCAAGCGACCAGCTGGACTGACAGAGTTGCAAGTCTGCGTGTCTGGTCACCAGGCAGTCTGCGCCTTCAAGGATGGCGTCAAGAACAGAGAATTAAGTTTGAAATTTAGTCGAACCGGTGACATGACCTTGAGTCGGATGATGGAGATTGCTACCAAGTACGCCAACGGCGAAGAAGAAGACCGACTCCGAAGCGGCAAGCACAAGCCGAGTCAGTCGGAAAAAGGAAACACCAGTCGGAAACAGAAGCGGAAGGCTGAACCGGCAGCTCCTGGAGAGGCTCTGGCCGTGACTCAGGGAAAGTTTAAAGGGAAATCAAAAGGATCCTGGAACCCTAAGAAGGTGAAGGATAAAGAAGGGAACGATGTGATGGATATGCCGTGTCATATCCACACGAAAAAAGACGAAGAGGGGAATATCATCTACCCGAAGCATACCACTCACCAATGTCGACTCCTGATCCAGCAGTTTCAGGGAAAACAGTCTAAGGACAAGGAGAAGGAGTCGGACAAGGCCGAAGACAAGGAAGACAGTGAGGAAGGATATCCGCACATCAACTCCACTCTGATGATCTTTGCAGATGTGGAAAGCAAGAGTCGATTGAAAGTCATTAACCGAGAGGTGAACATGGTTGCCCCAGCAAAAGCAAATTATCTGAAATGGTCCCAAATACCCATCACATTCGACCAATCTGATCACCCGACTCATATTGCCACCCCTGGGAGGCAAGCTTTGGTGGTCGATCCAGTGGTCGAAGGCACTCGACTGACAAAAGTGCTGATGGACGGTGGAAGCGGGCTGAATTTGTTGTATGCAGACACACTGAAAGGAATGGGCATTCCGATGTCCCGACTGAGCACTAGTAACATGAGCTTTCATGGAGTTATACCAGGGAAGAAAGCCGAGTCACTCGGCCAAATAGCTCTGGACGTGGTGTTTGGTGATTCGAAACATTTTCGCAAAGAAAAGTTGACGTTTGAGGTCGTGGATTTTCAGAGTGCATATCATGCCATTTTGGGGAGACCAGCTTACGCACGGTTCATGGCTCGACCATGTTACGTGTACCTCAAATTGAAGATGCCCGGCCCCAAAGGTGTGATCACTGTCACCGGTGATCGGAAAAAGGCAGAAGAGTGCTTCCAGAAAGGTTCAAAGATTGCTGATTCCCAGGTGACAGCAGTCGAGTTCGAAGAATACAAGCAAAACGCAGATTCGAGTGACTTGCTACGATCCAAGAAACACACCATAGAGTCTGCATTTCAGTCGTCCGGTGAGACGAAGCCTGTTCACATTCATCCGACCGACCCCGATGCAGCTCCGACCCGCATCTCCACAACACTCGACCCGAAATAGGAAGAAGCGCTCATCCAGTTCCTCCGTGAGAACTGGGACATTTTTGCATGGAAGCCCCCTGACATGCCAGGTGTTCCCAGGGGACTGGCTGAGCATTGCCTAAGAGTCGACTCATCTGCAAAACCAGTCAAAGAGCATCTTCAGCGGTCCGCCGTCCAGAAGAGAAAAGCCATTGGTGAGGAAGTGGCTTGACTGTTGGCGGCAGGATTTATCCGAGAGATATACCACTCCGAGTGGCTCGCAAATGTCGTCATGGTTCCTAAGAAGGACAAATCACTCCGAATGTGCATTGATTTCAAGCACATCAACCGGGCCTGCCCGAAAGATCATTTTCCTCTCCCTCGCATAGATCAAATTGTTGACTCGACTGCGGGATGCGAGAGACTGTCTTTTCTAGACGCCTACTCCGGGTACCACCAGATCCGTCTGTATGGACCCGACGAGGTAAAAACAGCTTTCATCACTCCATTCGGGTGCTTCTGCTATATCACCATGCCATTCGGCCTCAAGAATGCCGGAGCCACATTTATGCGAATGATTCAGAAGTGTCTACTCACTCAAATCAGTCGGAATGTGGAAGTATATATGGATGATATCGTTGTCAAGTCACGAAAAGGTTCCGACCTGCTCGCTGATGTCGCCGAAACATTTGCCAACCTCAGAAGGTATGATATCAAGCTCAATCCATCAAAGTGCACATTTGGAGTTCCTGGTGGCAACTTACTCGGTTTTTTCGTTTCCGAACGGGGAATCGACGCTAATCCAGAGAAGATCGGCACTATTCTCCGAATGAAACGCCCTGTGCGAGTGCATGATGTCCAGAAGCTTACTGGATGCTTGGCCGCATTAAGTCGATTCATCTCACGACTCGGTGAAAAGGCATTGCCTCTTTACCGACTGATGAAGAAGGCAGACAAGTTCGAGTGGACTCCAGAAGCTGATGCAGCGTTTGCCGAGCTAAAAGCTCTGCTCTCCACCCAGCCGGTGCTTGCTGCTCCAATCAGCAAAGAGCCTCTGTTGCTCTATATCGCAGCCACAGGACAAGTCGTCAGTACTGTGCTTACGGTCGAGCGGGAAGAAGAAGGAAAAGCTCTCAAAGTTCAGCGCCCAGTGTATTATTTGTCTGAAGTCTTGACTCCATCCAAGCAGAGATATCCTCATTATCAGAAGCTTGTGTATGGAATATACATGACCACAAAGAAGGTTGCTCATTACTTCTTTGATCATTCCATCACAGTCGTCAGCGACGCTCCACTATCAGAGATTTTGCACAACAGAGATGCAACTGGTCGAGTGGCCAAATGGGCGATTGAACTTCTTCCCCTTCATATCAAGTTTGAGGCAAAGAAAGCCATTAAGTCCCAGGCAATAGCAGATTTCCTCGCCGAGTGGATTGAACAGCAGCAGCCGACTGAAGTTCACTCGGAGCATTGGACCATGTTCTTTGATGGCTCTAAGATGTTGAATGGTTCCGGTGCTGGGGTTGTCCTGGTTTCCCCCAGAGGAGATAAGCTCAGATATGTGCTCCAGATTCACTTTGATTCCTCCAACAATGAGGCAGAATATGAGGCCCTCTTATATGGGTTGCGCATGGCCATTTCACTCGGCGTCCGTCGCCTGATGGTCTATGGCGACTTGGATTTAGTGGTCAATCAAGTGATGAAGGAGTGGGACGTGAGAAGCCCAGCCATGACTGGATACTGCAGTGCAGTGAGGAAGCTGGAAAAGAAGTTCGAGGGGTTGGAGCTCCATCATATACCCCGACTGAAAAATCAAGCAGCTGATGATCTAGCAAAGATAGGTTCCAAGAGGGAAGCCATTCCGAGTGGTGTGTTCTTGGAGCATATACACACTCCGTCAGTCAAAGAAGATCCTTTCACCGAAGAAGCTCCTCAGCCCAAGAGTGCCACAGATCCGACTGAGGTTGAAGTCCCAGCGGTGGTCGACTTGATCATGGAGGTCTTGGTGGTCATTCCCGACTGGACAGTTCCATATATCGCGTATATCCTGAGAAAAGAGCTTCCGGAGGATGAGGAAGAGGCTCGACAGATCGTCCGTCGATCTAAGGCCTTTACCGTAATCAAAGGACAATTATACAGAGAAAGCGCGACTGGAGTTGGTCAGAAGTGCATAACACCAGAAGAAGGCCGACTCGTCCTCAATGATATCCACTCGGGGACCTGTGGTCATCATGCGTCCTCTCGGACCATCGTGGCCAAAGCATACCGAGCCGGATTTTACTGGCCAAAGGCGAATGAGATGGCAAAGGAGATAGTGGATAAGTGCGAGGGATGTCAGTTCTACTCGAATATGTCGCACAAGCCTGCATCGGCTCTGAAGACCATCCCACTCGTCTGGCCTTTCGCAGTATGGGGGTTGGACATGGTCGGTCCTTTGAGAACAGGGCGAAGTGGCTTCACGCATGTACTGGTGGCAGTCGACAAGTTCACCAAGTGGATTGAGGCTAAACCAATCAAGAACCTTGACGCCGGTACTGCTGTTAGCTTCATCAGGGAACTAATATTCAGATATGGAGTCCCGCACAGCATCATTACAGATAATGGGTCGAACTTCGACTCGGAGGAATTCAGAGATTTCTGTAACTCTCAAGGCACACGGGTCGACTACGCTTCAGTCGCCCATCCGCAGTCGAATGGACAAGCAGAGCGAGCCAATGGCCTGATTCTCAAGGGATTAAAACCCCGACTGATGCGTGATCTCAAGCATGCAGCTGGAGCTTGGGTCGACGAACTTCCCTCAGTGCTTTGGGGACTGCGGACCACACCTAATCGGTCGACCGGAAGAACTCCATTCTTCTTGGTCTACGGAGCTGAAGCAGTCTTGCCGAGTGATCTTCTCCACAATGCTCCTCGAGTTGAAATCTACAACGAAGCAGAGGCTGAACAAGCGCGGCAGGACGCAGTCGGCCTTTTAGAGGAAGAAAGGGAGATGGCTCTGATCCGGTCGACCATCTACCAACAAGATTTGCGTCGTTTCCACGCCAGAAATGTGAGAGGTCGAGCCTTCCAGGAAGGAGATTTGGTTCTCCGAGTGGATCAGCACAAACCACACAAGCTTGCTCCTTCTTGGGAAGGTCCCTTCATCGTCACCAAGGTTCTCCACAACGGGGCGTACTGTCTTTACAACGTCGAGCATAATATCGACGAGCCCCGAGCTTGGAACGCGGAACTACTCCGCCCATTTTACACTTAAGGTTTATCACTCGGATGAGTTGCAATAAAGTACTTCTGTAGTTCATGGACCTCAAAATAATAGTGTCATAGTTCCTCCATAATTTTTGTCACTTTTTATTTTTGTCCAATAAAATTCCCCCTCAGTGGGTGACTTAGCCGCGAATCCGTTTCGCCTAAGTTTGTCAAAATCCTACCGAGTGGTGAGCCAGACTCCCACTCGGAGGCTTAGCTGCGAATCCGTTTTGCCTAAGTTATCGAAATCCTACCGAGTGAAGAGCAAGCCTCTCACTCGGGGGCTTAGTTGCAGTCCAAGCACTCGCCTAAGTTATAAAAATCCTACCGAGTGGTGAGCCAGACTCCCACTCGGAGGCTTCGCCGCGAATCCGTTTCGCCTAAGTTTGTAAAAATCCTACCGAGTGGTGAGCCAGACTCCCACTCGGAGGCTTAGCTGCGAATCCGTTTCGCCTAAGTTATCGAAATCCTACCGAGTGGTAAGCCAGACTTCCACTCGGGGGCTTAGCTGCAGCCCTGTGCTCGCCTAAGTTGTAAAAAATCCTAC